>NC_092214.1:4106915-4225586 GCF_043381705.1 Parasteatoda tepidariorum
AGTTGTATATATATATATATATATATATATATATATATATTTGACATGCTTAAAGAAACAAAAAACAAGTAATTTTCAGATACAACAATAACCAATATCAAACAATATCAAAACAATAACCAAACAAGAAAAAATCATTTTCTTACGTTCATTTAAAAATATTAAAAACGAGCGATAAAATCAACGTTTTTTAAATTTATTAATGCAGCTGGAAAAAGAAGAAAATGTTTTACGTTCTCTAGTATCAGTGGGAAAACTATTATTCTTTGATGATTTCAATGCACAGTTTAAAGAGATTGCTGAACAAATAGATATTTCAGTGCATACGCTGTAAATAAGGATGAAAAGTGTACAAAAATGTCAAAAACAAATAAAAATAGTATTTGAAATTCCGAGGTATTCGAAATTAAAACAGTCGAGAATGGAACACTCTCTTTTGAAAAAAATGGGTAGTTTCAAGAGTAATATGAAGGAAGAAAGGTGAACGAACCTTTCTCCCTTCTATTTTAACATCAGTTATTTTTTAAGAAATTAAAAAGATAGCTGATGGTCGGATATATTCTGGTCGCCAAGTTTTATTTATTCTATTTTTATAAAACTGGGTGACTAGAATATATCCGACCATCAGCTATTTTTTTAACTTCTTCAATTGCTAAGCTGCTTTCAAAATTTGATCCTAGGACTTCCCGGTTCGTATTAAAATGTTATAATCACGATTTTTATACAAACCAGACCAAAGAGAGTTAGGAAGATTTACATATTCCATTCATTTAGAAATTTTTAAGATTTTGTCAAGGAAGCAAAAAGGGAAATTAAAGTTACATATCTTCTGACTAAGCTAGTGGGACTACCTTTTGACCGATTGAAATTGGAAATTAGTATGTCAAGATGTGTCATTGCGGCTACTATATAAATCTTCCAAACTCTCCCTGGACTGTGTTGTACACCTGGGATTGTTAGTGCATCATGTCACGGACCAGGCGGTCCTAGGTTCGAAACCTGCATGCAGCTTAGGGACACATCTCTTGTAAATTTTCGCACAATTTACTCTTGAGACTACGTATTTTGCTCAAAGATAGATATAGTATGTTTCATATTTGTATATATGGGGATTTCAAATTCGATTATTTGTTTATTTGACTATTTCGACAAATTTTTATTCAATTTCAATAATTTTTTTTTTGACATTGTATTGTTGAAATTGTGATTTAAAAAAAAAACATTTTCTGTTTGATAAACCTTAAAAGCAACAGTATTGTTTAAAAATTACTTTTTAAATTATTTTAAATCCCAAGATTTTATTTAGCCGTATCTTGGCCTAGAGTAAGTGTTATCACCCAAATGTTTTATTATGAAGGAAAAATAGAAATAAAATTTGAATTTTTTAAATTAAGTATTAAGTTAAAAAATGTAAAATCTTTAATTTATAGTTTTTCTCATAAAATGTCATGTTATTTCTTATAATTTCTTTCAATACAAAAGCAAAAATAACCCATCTGTTTACATATTTTATTAGCTATCTAATCGAAAATTTATTTTATTTATATTTTTGTTGCATCAAATCATCATCATTAATTTCGTACCAAGTGTTTTAAAATGTATCGTAAAAAACACTCTCGTAGGAAAATAGTTCAAGGTTAATAATACAATATTGTACTAGTATTTAAGATTTAATAGTTTAAGATTAAGTTATATTCATTTTTTAAAAAATGAAAATTTTTTAGTGGTTCTCAGATCTAGATTGTTAATTTTACCCTAAATACAGCTCCCATTAGCCCTATTCAGCAACATTCATACCCTTAAATAGAGCACCAAGAAATATGTATTAAAGAATTAGTTTCTTTTTTTATTTTTAAGAAGTTTTTAGCAGAAATTAATTTAAAATAATCATTTTACCTCTTTAAATTTATATCGTGAAACATTTTCACCCAATTTGCGTTAAAGTCTTGTCAAATTGAGAATATTACACTGCTCCGAGCATTTTAAATAAAAATACGATTATTGCATTCGATAGTAAAGAAGACAATCAAAAATTATCAGAAGAGAAACTTTTTAATTCTTACATCTTACTACATTTGTTGATGCCTTTTTTTAAAAAGTTCACATTTAAGTTATCACAAAATTGAAGACAGCTGAACCGCATCAGTTGAAGACCACTTTTGTAATTTATGAAAGTTCACTTATTTTTAAGTGGGAAACATTATATGTGAAAGTGAAAACGTTACCTGTTTCTAATATTTGATATAAAGCGGAAATGGCCATTATCACTCCTACAAATAACAAAGATGAATAGTACTTCTAAGGAAGGTACAGGAAGTGGCCTTCAGTCAATCAAACTGATTTTATTTATTTATTTTCAACAGTTTCTTTCATTAAGAAATAATGTTCGTGTATATATACGACATATATACATACATATATATATATATATATANATATATATATATATATATATATATATATATATATATATATATATATATATATATATATATATATATATATATATATATATATATATATATATATATATATATATATATATATATAAATCAAAATATATATATATATATATATATATATATATATATATATATATGTATGTATGTATATATATATAAGATAGTTTGTTTAGATTATCTTAATACAATATTAGAAAGCTCTCTTGTTTAACGATATAATCTAATCGTGTGTGCTGACGACATTATATCTTTTCATTATTTTGCTTTCCAGCTTTTTAATTTATATTTTTTAAATTATTTAATGAATTATTTATGGATTATTAAGAAACATAGTGATTATTTCGAAATAATTATTAAGTTATAAATTATTTGAAATAAGTGGAGTACCGATGCGTGGATGCACGGAACAAACATTTCCATAACAGAATGATGCCTTAGAAATGAGGGATGCTATCATTAGAATACCCTATTTCACTAAAAAAAATAACATGAAATTATATAATTTAAGAAAAACGAAACCCATATTTTCTTTAAATGTTAGCGAGAATTAAAATATAGCAAAAAGAGAAATTATTTGCAACAAAATAAGATACTTGTTTTTTCTTAATCATATTTACATTTTATTAGTGGATTTTATATTAATTTAAGCACCTTAAACTTTTTTAATCAAATTTTGTTCAAAATCATATTAAACATATTCTTCGGAAAATGCATTCATTGAGCCTCATAGTTAACGGTGAAAAAATTAATTTCATAATCAAAATAACAATTATAAGTGTAAAATTTTAGTGTTCTTAGTCGCCGATTAGATGCCTGCCTTTGGTCGGTTGCCTTGGCCCATTGCTCCCTTTGCCCTCTTCTCTGCCAGCTACTGTCAAAGACTACTATTTTCACTTAATATTTGTCGCTAAGTTCTACAAAAAGATTGATTTAATTTGTCACTCCTAGTGTATTTTTTGAATCTCATTTGCCAGAGAAATTAAAATGCAAAACTATAAAAAGAACTTGAGCAAAACTATAAAAAAAAAACTTGAGCAAAACTTGAAGCAAAACTGTAATTATAAATTGCACATACCATCTTAAATGATCATTTCTCCCCATAAAGATTTATCTGGATTTTAAACAAATAATTTAAAGAAATATTAACTTTTTTTTCTAAAAAATACCCTTTCAATTTGGGGAGACAACTCCATTAAAAAAAATCATTAAAATAAATTCATGGATTTTGTGAATTTTTATGAGCCCAGAGAATGAAGTCCCTTTTCAAACATTAAATAATTAGATCACAAACACTCTTCACTCTTTCATAAGTGTGGCTTTTTTTTATATTGACAATTCAAGCCAAACCACAGGCTAAAGATAACTGAAACTTATTCTAACAATCACTAGTAAGAGTTTCAAATTTACAACAACTTACAAGCATTTTTAAGATTATAGGTATCATACGTTAAGATTATAGATAGCATTTATAAAATTATAGAATTTTACACGGGGTAACAATTGTTTGTTACATTTATACAAATACTTGATCTTGTCTATTTCAAGCGAGAGAATTTCAAATATGAAATTACTTTTGTTCCTAAAGTTTAAGACTTATTTTTAAAAAGTCATTTTTAGTATATTCTAGGGAAGTTAGGACATTGCATAAAAACACATGCCCGGAAATGTCGTCGTACACGGCTAGAGGAGCTTCTCCATCATGACATGTTCAGAACCACACCACAATTCATAATAAAGAAGCGCCACTAGCGACGTATGACCAACTTCCAGGCATGGGTTCTTATGCAATTTAAATCCTTATTCGCCTTAAATCCTCTAGATGTTTGACGCTACAGTTATGCGATCCTCTGCTAAGCGTAACGTTTTAAAACTTGTACATTTCTGCAAAAAATAGACAAAAAATATCATTTAAAAACTTTGCAACTTGGAAAGAGTAACTGACTGAACATTCGAAATCAGCGATATGAAAATATCTAAGATCCATTAAAAAATAAAACGGGGAAAAATGTTCCGCTGTGAAATTTAGTTGCTGAATTACAATTTTAGCAAAATATTTTTCTTTTCATCTTAAGGGAACACTGGAAAAACTTTTCATGGCAAATTCTCATTCACCTCCATAAGTTATTTAAAATTTATAGTGCAATCTCGAAAATCCGGACTGCTGGGGGGTTTGAGGGTCCGGATTTCCGAAATTTCCGGATTTTAGATACCTTACTTAAATTGATAGAATTATTGAACTTTCGAAGTTGCCAGGCCGATTTCGCGATTAAACGCGAGTGTGTTGACCATCGACGTCAATTTTAACATAAATATACTCTTTAAATAATAAATAAAAGACATTAAAAATCAAACTTTCGTCATTTTCCCCCGTAATCGATCGTTTAGATAACATAATATTAGCAATTAAAACAAAAATATAGGCTTAAAACGCGAGCTGAATTTCAACTTATCGCTAAAACAGATCCTTCTAGACTAGAATGTTCCAGCTGATACTAATCCTTTTTTGTTGGGGGATGAAAGAACTTGGCCCCGCCTCCTCAGCTTCAAGGTTAAGAAAGAACCAGTTTCCTTTCTTCACAAGGAGGAAAAACAAAGTGGTAGAAGATTTCCTCCTCCTGAGGGGATTCCCCTTTATATTCTTTGTTAACTATACAGAGCTGATAAGATTGACTGGAATTTCCTTATCAGCTATGAGCTTTCATTCACTCCCCACCCCTACCTCTTCATCTACTTTCTCATTGTTGGAGAAGAGTTGTGGGATTCCTCTTCAGGAGGAGGGGATTCCCCTTTATATTCTGTGTTATCTATACAGAGCGGATAAGAATGACTGGAATTTCCTTATCAGCTATGAGCTTTCATTCACTCCCCACCCCTACCTCTTCATCTACTTTCTCATTGTTGGAGAAGAGTTGTGGGATTCCTCTTCAGGAGGAGGGGATTCCCCTTTATATTCTGTGTTATCTATACAGAGCTGATAAGAATGACTGGAATTTCCTTATCAGCTATGAGCTTTCATTCACTCCCCACCCCTACCTCTTCATCTACTGCTTCATTGTTGGAGAAGAGTTGTGGTTTTGCACTCTTGCATGAAATTTTTTATTTTAATCGATTTTTTTAAACTTTTTCCTTTGAAAATTTTTTCTGACGAACTGGACGTATGAGTCTGGCAAAGCAAATTATAAAAATTATTATTAAAGCAAATTATAAAAGGATAACTTAGGATTACGCAATAGGGAATCCAATAATTGGTCAATATTTTTAATCTGCTTCAGCAACTTAGTGGCTTACTCTAGATTTGCTTGAGCTTACTTTTTCTATACTTTTAAATCAGTTATGGAGGAGAAATAAATTAAAGGTTTCTTTAGCGGTTCTCTTAAAAGTTATTGTTCCAACTACAGTTAGGAAAGAGTGTAATTATTTACAGTTATCCAAACTGTTACTTTTAATAATTTTTAGCTCCAAAACTACTAAAATAGAAAAAAAGTGAATTGCATACTTATCATTTACTTGGTTGCAGTAATATGTATGTAAAAAAGAGAATATGCATGATTAATTAATATACATGTAAGCACTGACTGTTTGAAAAATTTAATTTTGCTTTGTGAATAGCTCTTCATGTAAATTTCTTGTTAATATATTTTAAATGAATCATATCAAATCTTTTTTCTTCTAAAATGATTTCTTAATTACTTGAATGATCAAAGTTATATAGAAGGCTTTAGTATTTAAGCTTACAATACGTTTTTTAAGAAGCACAGACATTCAATTGATTATTTCCCAAAAATATTTTTTACTTTAATTTGATTGGTGGCAATCTTCGGAGTCTAATATGTTTAATGTGTTATTTTTTTTTAATGTAATTAATATTAAAAACTTCAAAAAATGGAACAAAAATGTTAGTACAATCTAGTGCCTTTATTCCTTTTTTTTGTTTTCTCCTATTATAAATTTTTATTTTTTCAGTACTCCGTAATCGCAGACTGTTAAATATATTGAAGTTGAATTTGATAGCAGATCAGTTTATTTAAAATAATACCGAAGATTTAACAATTTTTTGAAGACAAAAAATTATAGCGTCAGTCAAAATAGTTGTAGATCAAAAAGTAATTTCGTGTCACACGTCAACAATAGCTTATATCAAGTTAAACATATTTTTAATTTTTTCATTAAAATATACGCTAAAATTTTTTGTCAGCAAAAAGTCTTTCACATCTACGCATAAATCACATTTGCACAAAACAAAATCATTCAAGAAATATCCAGTCTTGGGTGTCCTTAATTTATATTGTCATTCGCAATTAATAATATAAGCATGCACATACATTTTGTGAAACTACGTTATTTAGTTACAATTTTGAAAAATATTTAAGAGATAAAAAATATTTTCTTAATTTCTACTGCTGAGTAGTTTTTGTTGCTTTTAAAGATACTTTCGTTATCACCTTTTAAGGAGCCAATGATAAAAGATTTGATAATATAATTTTTCACAACATGTTAGAATAAAAAATGAATAAATAAATAAAGATATAAATCTAACAAGACCAATCTTAATATAGATACGAAAATAATATCGTGTATTGTTAAAGTAAAATATGAACTACATATCTAATAATTATTAATTATATTAATAATTTATTAATTATATTATTACATTGAAAAACGAAAGTTGTCGTGATCAAAAAGAAGTTTGTGTAATAATGCAAACATTTTTAATAGCTCCAACACATAATCATTTATTAACGAACTTTTAGTTAGAAAAAGATAATTTATTGATGTATGGTACAGAATACTTAAAATATTATTTAATAAAGATAAAATTTACATCTAAAAAGGAGTACTTCAGTTTATGATGATTAAATATGTATTGTTACATAATTTATTTTTCTATGAAAACTGCTCCTTAAGTAATTTTAATAAGAAACACTAACCAGTTCAATTTAAAAGGAATCAACTTTTAAAAACCATAACAGTAATTAATTCTATACTTGTTAATAACAATGCATTCGTAATGCGTCTGAAAAGCAGAGTGTATACTTTTACTTAAATTTTGTTGCTTTTAAAAATTTTGTTGCTTTTTTTTTCTTCGCTTTGAATATTTGATAAAAAAGTACTATTACTTTTTTCTGTTTTTTTATATTTTTATTTTTACTTTTGAACACTAGTTTATATTTGATTTGATTAACTAATTAAAAAGGCAACCATAAAATTACCAATTAAAAGGCTTCAAGCTTAAGAAATTTTTGTAATAGATGAGAATTTTCATCCCACTGGCGGTTAAGGAAATGGGCAAAATTGGGAGAATGTTTCTCCCCTACACACAGTTCCCCTATCAGTTAACATGGGAAAACCGGTTTTGCTATGCAGAGAAGACAGTAGGTTAAAATGCGACTTTTTACGTGCAGAACCGTCAGTGGGTTTAAAGCATGGTGTAGTAAATTTATTTAATTTTTCTTTCGTATTAAAGGCATGAAAGTTTTACTAAAATACAACTGGGAACTCACAATTATTGTTTTTAACTCACGAAGCACACCTGGTGATGAAAAATGCAAAAAAAATTATGTAAATATGACGTATTTTTTTACGAAAAATAATTTAGCTTTACATAATGAAATAGATACTCTTATTTCTTCATCAAGAAACAGAAAAATTATGACATTTTATCACTATTTAGATTCGCGGTAGTACAACTCTATTTCGCAGCTGATAATTTGTCTTTTTTAATAATGATAGAAAAATTAGTGTGAGAACACATTTCTTGCTTTCAGCGTTAAATGAATTTGACATGACAGTCTATTCATTAGGAATGCGACAGTCATTTAATGAGATGTCTAGGTCACATTTTTAACCGGTCTATGACAAACTCGAAAAATAAATCACGCTTAATAGATGTACTAACATTAAAACCTTTAATTAGTGTATTTATTGTCAGATTCTATAATACTTTAATGCAGTTTAAAAAATATGAAACCTAATGTGTAGTGTAATCTCTCATCTTATTATCAGGAAGAAAAAAAACTTTCCATGTGTTAAATTTTTGTATTTAAAAATTCTGATAAAATTTGCCAGAAAGTTTAATTTCAATTTCAATATATAAATTCATGTTTGTTCTAATATACTTTATGTTAATATGGATTTAGCTTTAAGTTAATCAAATGCTACAAAAATTATAAAAAATCGCAAAATATCTTTCCTAATATTCGAATTATTTATGCACTGGAATTAGCGTGTTCTGGATTAAATATTTTTTTCTTTTAAATATTACTTTCAGGCAGATATAGATATTTTTCGAAAATATGGTGCTTATATTTTACAATGAAATCAGTTTTAATTTAATCACAGGAGGCAAAATATTATTTAAAAAAATCACAGTGCCCATATTAATATTCGAAAGAACTGAAAATTAAGTATTTTGGATTTAATAATACTTTATTTCAAAAAAAATTATGGATAGTTTCAGTCGCATATGGGTATTTTTGGGCCATCCGAGGTCCATATTTCAATGTGAAATAAGTTATAAATGAATCACGCTTTGCAAAAATTATTTAAAAATTGGCAAAGCTTCCATCTTAATATTAGAATTAGAAAAATACCTAGAACTTCGTGTTTTGTACAAAATAACACATTTTTAAACATATCTATCAATATAAATTCAGACTAATATGAGTATTTACGGGAAATATGGCACCCATGTTTTAATATGATAACAGTTTTAATTAAATCACGCGTGAGGCAATTTTTTTTAAAAATTACTATTTATTTATTTTCATAAAAAAATTATACATGTGATGGAACTTTCGGTTTTGTACAAAATAAAAATTTATCTATACTTTCACACGAATGTGACTAAATTTGGAGAATTATTTTAACGGCCTTATTTCAATATGAATACAGGTTTAAGTAAATCACATGGTGCACTAAGTTAAAAAGCAACTCGCAAAATGTTCATTCTTCTATTTGGATAATATATGGTAGAGGAATCGCATGTTTCCTACATGAAAATTTTGATCAAAAAATTCTTTCAAGCCGATGTAAATATTATCAGAAAATATAACAACCGTATTTAATATGAAATAAATTTTAAATAAATCACTTGGTGCAAGAAATTTTGAAAATTCTTTAAGTGTCCAGTCTCATATTAGAATTATATACGCATTGAAAATTACTTGTTTTATACTCAAAAAAGTATTTTTTAAGTTGCTCCCAGAGAAATAATATTTGGGAAAATAGGATGTCCATATTATAAAATGAAACCTGTTTCGAGTGAATCACTGGATGCAAAATATTTTTCCTGAAAAAAGATTAAAAATTTTACTTTTTAAAATTCGAATTATAAATGCATCGGAAATTATGTGTTTTGGACTAAATGACATATTTTGTTTTTAAATATCTATAAATTCTTCAAGCTAGATATGTAGCTATTATTGAAAAATGTAAACCCGATATCTTTAAGATTTAAAAAAAATATTCTCTAAAATCTAGAAGCTTGTCAGGGAGTTTTTTTAAACTTGATAAAGCTCAAAATTCATATTCACGAAAATGGACACCGCTTAAAATGCTTGTTTACAAAAATGCGTGGAGATCTCAAAATGGTTTCTTAAGAAAATGAATACATATATTTAAGAAAATGGACACATCGATTTAGAAATTGACTTACCATTTGATTCCTATTTCAAATTCCATTTTATGGGTATTATTTTTTTAAGAAGAATAAAAAAATAAACTAATGACCCCAAATGAATTCGTAATGAGATATTGTTAATTTTCATGAATAATTTGGTACATTTTACAAGTAATCTTTTTGTGTTGAAATGACTTTAAAAGTCAATAGTTGTTTTTAAAATATTTAAAACACTATGGGAGAAATTTATAACTGTTATTTAAAACTACTGAGAACTGCGTGATATCCGAGGAGAAGTACTATGTCCATTAATAGGTCATTGAACACAATATACAATAATATATTTGATAATGCCCTCATTATTTACAATACTTAATATTTTGCAGAATTAGAATTTTACAAAAAAATGCTTCACATTTTGATTGAATTCAATAGTAAAAATTCAGTTTAATCTTCATGCATTAATGGAGAAAGTTATATCTATAATAAAACAATGAGAAAAACAAGATAAACCTTTATGCGAAACATTAGGTTAATAAAATTCCTACTAATAATTATTATATTAATATCTAATAAAATATATTCACCAAAGTTTATCAAATATGCTAAAATTTCAGAGAATATTTTACATCTTTTTCTTCGAAACAATACTTGAAACTTTGTAGAATTCTACTCAGTTTAATGATATAAATTCAGATTGTGAAATGGGTTTAAACATATGAATCGATAAATAAATATAGTTATAAAGTCCGACATAGTTTAATACATATCAAAATTATAATTATTAAAAATATATAATGTTCATAACCTAGATGCTGTTTCCACAAAAGTTTGGCATTTTAACTTTCGCAACATGCTTTTCTTTCTAAAAAGCGCTTTAAGCAAAGTCAAACTTAGGGACATATGATGAAATGCCTAAACATTATTTTCCCCTCATTTATTGAAGAACGATATTTTTCATATTAAGTCTTCTAAAAGGTGTGGATTGCAAACATTTAAAGAGCGTTTCCATCAGATTTGGAGGTAAGTACTTCAACATAAGACTCATTCTCCCCAAATACGACTATTTATTAAAAGAATTTTGTTGAAATTACCGTACTGTATGATATTGGCATTTCTAGTAAAAAAAGAAAAACAACTATAATTCTGGTTAATGAAACCACAATATGAGGTATTTAAACCATTCATTTGATATTTTTTTCCATTCATATGGTAACGGTTTACCGGAAATTCTGGTTTTCGAAATTAGAATTATTTTTACCACACATTTAGTAAGAAAATACAAAACTGAAGAGCGAATTTTACGAATCGATAGTTTTCATGTCCTGATTAATGTATCATGATAAAATGTCGTGTCTGAGTTTATACTGCATTTAGCAAATTTTATCACATATTATAATATAATATTTACTGTTAATTTTACCAAAAAAAATTACCAAAGCACTTCGGTAAAAATTACGAAGCTTTTCGGTGTTACCATAGAGCTAAATTGTACGGTAAATTGTACCATGTTCTCGTAGTTTTGACCATACTTTTTTCTGAAAATAGTATCTAACAATAACAAGAAAATTTTTAAAGTTTAATTAATACAATTATTGTTAGTTATTTGAATGATTATATACTGGGTCTAAAAATTATGTCGATTAGTAGGTTGAGTTTCAAAATGTCATTTCATTGGCGGGTCTTCTTAAAGTAAGTTTTCAATAATTACTTACTTTAAAACTGGACTTTCCGTTTAATTTTTTACTTGTAAACTAAAGAAATTTTTGCAGTATTTGCACGAGGAATGAATTCCAAAATATTAGATAAAGATAAATTTTTTAGTCAATAATGCCACTCTATATATGTTATTTTTCTAGCCACTGATTTTCACTTCTTTATAACCTACTTACATGACGCTGGCGTTAATTATTTTTGTTTAAATGCATGATTGTTAAACCTTTTCGTTAAAATAAATCTTCCAGTAGGAACAGAGTAGATAGTTTCAGAGAAAAATCAATTTAAATAGATTTTAAATCGTAGGTGGATTCTTTATGTTTTCATTTTCCTGTCTTCTCTAAATCATTAAGCAATAGAATTCAGTCTGAGTTTTTTTAAAAAGCTTTGTTGTAAATAACGCTAAGTAAAAGTGTCAGTCCTTAATGTTTGTAAACTACATTGCTCTCTATAAAATATTATATAGGGTTACTTTTTAATGTTTATAAACTACTTTGCTTTCTGAAAGTATCATATAGGGTAACTATATAATGTTGGTAAGCTACTTTGCTCTCGATAAAGTATTATAAAGGATTACTGTATAAAGTTTGTTAACTACTTTGCTCTCTATAAAGTATTATTTAGGATTACTAAATGAATATTGTTTTTAAAAAGTAAGCTATGCTGAAGATTTTAAATTTAATTTTTTTCCCTACGGTTTGTATTTTCCTAGAATTACCCCTATATTTTCGAATTCGTGTGAAATCATTCATGCATATATCACAATTAAACTCTTAAATGAGAAAAATATCAGTTTCGTTTTCTAAAAGAGTTACGCCTATCTGACGAATGCTGAAAAATAAATAAATAAATTTACTTTTTTTTATTTGCGATGAAAGCTACATGTTTTTAAATTCAATTGAGTTTTTAAAATTAAAGAAAAAGCATTCTTTTGGTT
The DNA here is from genome assembly GCF_043381705.1 of Parasteatoda tepidariorum. Classification (NCBI taxonomy): domain Eukaryota; kingdom Metazoa; phylum Arthropoda; class Arachnida; order Araneae; family Theridiidae; genus Parasteatoda; species Parasteatoda tepidariorum. Next base: position 4,119,649 of record NC_092214.1, read on the forward strand.
AAAAAAAATTAAATTCAAGTATAACAAAACAGTCTTCAAAAGAAAGTAAACCAAGTGAATCACGAATCCATCAATAAAATATATAACGGCACAATCAAGCCAAAGCAAATCTTGTTTGTAATAAGAAAACGACCTAGACTTCTAGAAGACAAACAAAGGAATGCCTGAGGGAATGTTTGATATCAACAAATACCAAAATAGTTGAGGGGTTCTGTCCCCTTAGTTTTCATTCCTCTTCAACCGCAGCAAAACAAGAAGATGATTTTGAGGAATATGATGAGCAAGTGAGTAGCCGGCGGGCCTTAGAAATCACGATGGTGGAACCATGACCGTTAACTTCAGGGGTCAATAACACTCGTAAACTTGTCCAGTGAACTTCCGAAGTCAGTCTTATTCTGATGTTACAGTAGTGTAGTTGATAGATAGAAATACCGTTCCACTACAACCTGGAAGTGAAAGTGTGTTTTGAATTCAACAAATGGAAAATTCCAAGAAATATTTTTAATTTGTAAGTTGAAAATAGTGTTTATTATTTTTCTTATCTGAATTAGGAAAGTTGTTTTTTTATTTCTCGAAAAAATAAATGTTTTGAAATGATATGCACTTGGAAGCTTTTCAGTAATGTATTGTTTTTTAACAATAACATAAGAATAAAAATGTATTTAATAAAATTATATACAAGGATGAAAGTTATGAATTTAGTAATTACAATGCTAATTCTTGTATAATTTTCAGATTTCGTTGCATTTCACTTAAAATACAACAACAAAAATAAATGTTTTGTAATAACAAGGAATTGCAATTTTTTAAAATTTTATCATTAGAATGCCTCTAATTTAATAATTATCTAATAACAAAAAAGTATTTTAAAAATTTATAAGTCAACATGGAAGTTAAGAATTAGATAATTACGATGTTGATTCTTAGATGACTTCCGGATTTCGCTGCCTTTTTATAATAATGCAACAATAAATAAAACAAAAAAAAATACTTTTATGTCAAAATAAAAAATTCCAATTTTTTTATTTTATTATTAAAATAACACGAATTCAACAATAGCTTAAGAATAAAAATATATTTTAAAAACTTATAGCTCAATATTGAAGTAAAGAATTTAGTAATTACAATGTTGATTCATCGATGACTTCCGGTTTTTGTTGCGTTTTTGTTACAAATACGGTTAGAAAAATCGTTAGAATGCGCTTTTATATTTAAATAAATATTTTCTAAATTACTAAATCAAAATAAAACGGAAGATAGAAATTACAAAAATTATGTTTGTTTTCAAATGACTCCTAGGTTTGGTATTGATATAAAGTGTATATGTTTCATTAATATTTAAATAATAAAGCATGCTATTTTCAATTAAATTAAATGTTGAAAATATAAATTGTCTTAAAATTATTTTTATTAATAACTTTTAAAACTTCATGAAATCTTGTGTACCCGAAGGAATATATTTTGAAAAGTAATGACTTAAAGGTACAAGTAAAAAACAAAAAACAAATTGTCGATTATTTAACTATTTCGCAAATAATTTTTTTTCCGAAAAGAGTATCGAAGTTACAAGTAATTCCAAATAATTTTAACTTTCGCTTGTGTTGCTTGAAACTAAAGTAAAAGTATTGCCATATGTTTGTCTTTGGGGCCATTAAATTTACTTTTATGCTTCTCTTATATTGTGATGTTTTTTTTTTCATAATAAATTTAACCACAACCAACATAAATTCGAATTAAATGTTTAAAGCAATTATCGACGCATGACGAAAACTTTTGTAAAAAATGTGGTTCAAAAGTGGTTCGAAAAGGAAACTTTCGAGGCATTAATTGCCATTTTGTCAATTCAAACTTTCATTGTCATTTTGCAATCGCATTTTGTAGTTGTAGTAAATTTCAGTAAATTTCACTTTCTAAATAAGGAATTCTTCATTTAACTTCGTTAATTAAAACATAAAAATTGTAGAATTGATTTTGAAATTCATATAAAATGATGAAACAATGATAACTTTACATTTCCAGTCTCACTAACCCTTTGTTTCCATGAACCATTTCCTCATTTCAAATGTTTGGATAAGTGAAGTTCATTCAATTATTTGTAACAGACCGAAGATATTTCAAACAAATAAATAATACCAAACTATTTTCAAACAGATTAATACCAATCGTTTTAACTCTTTTTTGAGGTATGTACTGTTTAAGGAAAAATGTTAGGAACTAGTGTTTGAACTGAAAGCTTTTCAATATTAGGGTGAGGGTCAAAACAATGTTGATATAATTTTAATCAAAACCAGTTTCACTGTTTGGAGAAAGACGTGCCGAACGTCGATGAACTTAGCAATGGTGTTTACCATTTTCAACTCGTTTTAACTAGAGACTTGAGAAATTACAAAAAAAATTTTTTTTTATTTGTTTCCTTCTTATAAAATATCACTAACATACATGATAAAAAAATGTAATATTTAATGATTGTCATAATATGCTCTTAACCGATATTTGGCGTTTCCGAAAGTAAGAGTAAAATAAAATATATTTATTATTTTTATTAAAATTATATATATTTTTTAATGTCTCTTTCTCCCTCTGTATATATATATATACATATAAAATTTAATTCAATAAGAAAATTACTCAACCNATATTATATAATAGACTAATTCAAACAAAACGAAATAATAAAATATTGCAAAGGATAAAAGAGGAATTTCATATTTTTCAAAAGATATTGATACTTTAAGATATATATATAAAAGTTATAAATTATATCATTTCGTTATAATGTAAAATTATTTACAAGTAATTACTTTTATCAAGATGTTGCATGACAATTTTGACTCTTAATTATATGCAGATAAAAAGAAATACTGCTCCATTCTAACGGTTAAGTCATTTTATGATACACCAGGTTATTTGGAGAAATCTCCAGTATTTTCTAATCAACCCAACAATTTTTAGGCTAACACCAGTAAGCTCACGCAGTTTTAGGCAGAAATAACAAAATATATCATTTATTGCGAAATTATAATGATTAATTAGAGATAGCTTGTAATAAGCCTAGAGTAATATAGACTTATTGAATACAGCCTTATTAAAAGCTTAGTGTAATTATCTCTTGTTAAATATTTATTGGAGCCGCGATGGCTCAGTGGTTAGCTATCACCGGGAGAAACTGGGTCTCGATCCCTAGTAGCATCTTTAAGCCCGCCCACCTACATATCGATGGGATTCCAACTTGCCTGGGAAGTGAAGACGGCGTGTGCTGAGTTCTGACCACTTTTCAACAATTATGCTGTTTGGTTCAAAATTGTGGATCCTTAACCCCCAAGACACCCTTGGCCCACTGCCGGCTGTATTGGGAATGCTTTAAGTTATATATTTATTGTAGCGTAACGAAAGAAGCAAAACCATATTTTTAAAAAGAATTCAGACAAAATGAATTCTGAGTAGAAATCATTAAATAACACTCGGTAATAATTGTTTTTACGCGCACAAATAAATTTGAGCTTACTTGTAAGTTTAGAATATAATAAAATTAGTTAAAAAAGCAAAAATTTTCACAGTAAAGAACATTTGAATCTTTGTTATTAGATAATAGTTACATTTTTTTTCATTCAAAAGTTTTATACAAATCAAAAAATAAAGAAAGCAAGAAGCATGGTGACAATGAGGTCAGGCGCACCGGATGCCTTTACTTATATTTCCGACTCATTCGTCATGTCTTCATGTTTTTTATGTACCAAGTTAAAATGATTTTGTCTCAAGTATTTAACTCGTAATTGCCCGTACCTAAATCCTTTACTTGCAATTTAAAAACATGTTTATCTAAAGATAATTTAAAGCACATAAAATAAATTTTTTTTAAAATATCTGATTTCAAAACTGTTACACATTTTAATTATAAAGTATTAAAATTTTTTAATTGAAAACTAAATAATAATTTCGTAAGAATAGTTATTACCCATAAGTTTCATGTTGGAACTAAAACAGAATTAAAGTAAAGCAATAAAACTTAATAAATGGCAGTAATCAGTAAAGCTATAGCTTCCTCTTTTATATAACTGTAATTAACGTTATAAATTAGAATTTTTAAGATATTCCAAAATGTTTTCCAGTAAACGTTAACATTTTTGTCCACTAAAATTATCTCTATTACTCATAAACAATTTGTATAAGACATGTTAAGTAATATTTTTGTAAAATTTTATTTCCACTTTATGATGTTTTAAATACTGCCTGTTCTAACGTATCTTTGCTTTAGTACTAAATTAAGATGCATGTTCTTTACTCTCTTCTTTAATTATCTTGTTCAGTATAGCTGCTAAAATTACTATTATTATTACTATTTTGCTCTCGAAGTTTCGGGTTGGTACTTTGATAATATGTAGAAACTGCTCAAGGATGGTTGAAGAACTTTTGGACAGTCAGAAAAAAAAATTCCCCCTGACGACACTGCTGCTGCATTCTTAGCTGTTTTTTATTATTGCATATTTTGTTTGTGTATCTAGGTTTGCTATTTAGTTTGTGTATTTAGGTTTGCTTTTTTCATTTATTTATAGTATTCTCTTGTTTGCATAGCTTATTCTACCCTAGACAAAAAATCCTGATGGTTTTTCATTGGTGCACCAACATTAATGCGTTGCTTACCATCTTGAATTTCCATCAAGAACCAACATACAGCTTGATGGGATCATCACCTTTTCATGTTGGAACAACATAGCATGTCTAACATAATATGATGGATTTTTATTATGGACCAACATAGGATACCAGACATAGTATGATGGATTTTTATACAATGGGCCAACAAAAAAATCCGTCATGATCCAATATAATTTACTTGTCACCATTTTAATTTTCTATCATGCTTTTTGCTGGGACCATCGAATCTGCCTAACATCCCAAGTTGGGAATTGACACCTTTTCATGTTGGGCCAACTTAGCATACTCAACATAGTAGGATCGATTTTTATGATGGACCAACATAGCATACACAAGATTGTATGATGGATTTTTATTATGGACCAGCATAGGATACTCAACACAATATGATGGATTTTTATAATGGGCCAACAAAAAATCCATCATGATCCAATATAATTTACTGGCTACAATCATAATTGTCCATCACAAACCGTCATGCTTTTTATTGGGTAGTTCAATTCAAATTATTTAATTTTATTCTATTTTTCTTTAAAAGACGTGTAAAGGTAATTTCTTATTCTGAGAACGATTCTGTATTTCGAAAAACATTTTGATATAATACGTGTAGTATTATATGAATAAAATGACTGTATTCTGTTCTGTCCTGTATATGCCTGAAAAAAAATAAAGTTTTTTGACTCAACTATGCCATTTATATTTAAAATATCTAAACAATGGTTGAAGTCTAAAAAAGGAAAGCTTCAAAATGCCTGTAAGTTCATTTAAGAATTTTATTTTCATCGAATTTGTAGAAAGAGAAACATTTTTTCCCAATTGATTAAATATTGTTAGCAGTTATTATTAGTGAGTAACATTGAAAAAAAATCAAATTTAACAAAGCGCCAATGATATATTTCACCAAAAACTTTTTAATGCCAAGATACGTTCACGCTACGAAACTTCTTTTTTGTTCATTTTGGAGGGTGTTATTCAACTGAATAAAATACGAGAAGATATTGTGAAAAAGTTTTTTTTTCTTTAAGGCTGACGTTCATTGAGTTAGTAGTTCTCTTATCAAAATTTATTAAGGAATCTCGCTTCACCAAGCATAAAAAGATCCATCCTTAAAAAAACATAAAATAAAATAATGAACTTTTTGTCTCATCTAGAATTGTTATTTTATTGGAGGAAAAAAAATAACTATTTAAACATATACCCATTAATCTGATAGACAGTTATATAGATGATACTAACCAGGAGTGAACTAGTTTTATCTCTTTTCGATTGTAATGCTTCGTTTATTTTCTACTGACATAAGTCCAATGCGTCTAATAGTAATGCAACTTCGTGTAAAAGAAAACTTCTTTTATAAATTCTAGATTTTTATTTTAATGTCTAAAACAATTTCTCTGAACTTTATAATTTCGTTATCTTGAGTGGTTGTAAGATTTTAACACATTTAAATCATAGTTTCTTAACATAGGTGGCATTGCCTACCAGTAGGCAAAGAAGACTTCCACTGCTTCAGCAAGATTGTGGTTATTTGAGGGGTGCAGAGGTTCATGAACCTTGACACCTTATAAAGGAATTAGAAATGAATACGCATTAAGGTATCTGATTGGGTGAAAATCCGCAATTTCGAAGAAAATTTTGACTTTTTTTTATTATTTATATTTGAACTAAAATTCAATGACTTTCCAAAACCCTTGAAAAGTTTGATTTCCAATATTTAGAAATGAAAATATGATAGTTTTTTCGCATGCACACAGACGAAATCAAAATCAAAACCGGAAGTATACTCTGGAAAACGAATTTGTAATGTTTTTTGTTATGCTAAGAGTATTTTAACTAAGAGTATTTTTATTTTAATAAATTATATATTTAAAACAAATAAAATTCATTTATAGGAATTGAATTTTGATTTGTTATTTTTTATTTATTTATTCATTTATTTTTTGCTCTTAGATTTTTTTTTTGCATTTTAAGTGCATTAATCAGAAAAATTTTAAATTTTGTATGTAGGTGTTTTAATAATGTTAGTCAGTTTTTGAAGGAAGAACTAAGGTCTAAGTGGGAAATTTTTATTTTCATTAAGCTTTAAGAAAGAATATTTAGAATTTCCCTTAAAAATTCAATATTAAACAATATTTCATTTATTTAATTGATTTCATTGTCTTTTAGAATTTTTTTTAAGATTTCAGCTCAAAGCACAGGTAATCACATCATTGATATAGAAAAAAAAATATTTTGAAATTTATGAATTAGTTCTAGAGCTGTTAGTATGACATGCAAAATTCTTTGTTTTAGAGCAAAAATTTACCTTTATTTTGAAAAATGTTCTGTAAATTTTTAATCTTTACTTTAAATTTATAATTTCCGAAATCCTGCTTTCGAAAAATAAAATTAACATTTTTATTAAACCTTTTTTTAAAGAAGAAGTGTGTCGAAACAAGTAGGATGCCTTAAAATATGCACGGTGTCCTGTAAATTTTGAGACAAACTTCTAGGGAAAGTAGGACACATCATAAAGAATAAGAATTACCTAGGAAACCATGGCCAGAAATGTCATCTTACGGTGCTAGAGGCGCTTTCCCATTATCGGCATGTTGCTCGTATGTCTTTGAACTTGCACTTTTATTTCTCTGAAATATTTTAAATTTATGTTAATCTTATGTAACTATTTTACTTTACAACAGTCGTTTAACAGACGACCCGATTTTGGGTTTCGACTACCAATGTTAAACTCCGTAGCCTTGTAATTTTGCATCTAATCCAAAAGACTAGGAAACTCCTGGATCAAGTATTGGGAGAAATTTGCCTTCGTGGAATACTTTTCGATGGAACTGACCCACATTTGCGTTACATGGAGAAGAAAATTACGAAGACCTAGTATGGTTAGCCTGGCGGCAAGGGGACTCTAACCCATGATCCGTCTACCACTGAGGATATTTTACGTCAGCACGGTGGTCGGTGTGAGCCGGGTGTAGAATTTGAATCGAGCAGAAATCGCTGGGATTCTATATTGAGATTCTAGGCGGAGATTAATATTCAATGTATTCAAACTAAAACAATGATCCTGAAATTAAATATCAACTTCATTAATCCGTCGTATTTTTAATTTTTACGTTTTAAAATTGTTAGAAATGTACTCGCAAATATTCTGATTAATAAATTTATAAACCCCGTATTCTAGAGTAATATAAACCCGCATATTTTATTATCATATTTAGTCCCAATCACACATGATGCAAAAAAGCTCTCATACACGAATTAGTTAATTTCTAAAGCAAATTCTCTTAAATTAGCAGATGTGTCAAATTGAAAAGCGGCATAACTAACCGAAAATGGTGGTATTTATTTTAAGTTTGTTTATAATTGATTAAATATAACTATATAATGAACTGAAATTGTAAGTTATTAATGAAATTTTCAAAGCATTCTGGTCGTAATTCTCTTAATGCTGCCACAAAATCCGCTTGCTTTTTTTCGTCAATGAGATTGATAATATGCTTAAAATCTGTTAGATTATTTCATTTCAATAATATGTTTATTTTACTCTTATGTTTACATGCTTCAAATATTTTGTAGTTTTCATATATCATCTAATCTTCATCATGTGCTTCATGGGACAAGCTTTATTCGGTGTTTTGAGAAGAATGGTATGTGCTCTGAAACAGCGAGCACAAGTAAATGCACTATCATTGTGGAGTAAATGGAATGAAAAGAAACTTACAATGAGCTCAGAATGTGCCCAGTGGATTTAAGTCATGGATGTCTTAAAGATAATTAGGTATAACTGTAAATTATTTATTATTTAGATGCTATTGCTTTATTTAGTATATTAAGTTAGCTTTCCGATTTGAATTTTTATTAAAGTGTCCATTCTTGTGAGTATATGTAAACTCGTAAATCATGAAAAAAACTGTTAATTAAATTTTAATTTAACGTTATTTTTCGAAGCTCTATCGTTAAGGAAAATAAAAGAGACATAGTTTAAGTGCCTTAGACTTGAAGCAATGCGATGATTTTAAAATCTTGCCGTGAAGAATCATTTGGGCTTCAGAACAAACAAATAACTTAAACATTTTAAAAGTTATGAAACTTTTTTTAAAAATTGCCAATTTGACGACATTTTTCCACCTAGATGAAAATTATCAAAATCACTGCTGTATTCTCAATTTTCGCAAATTTTTATGAGCCCAGGTAATGCTCCATTGGAGTAAGTTTATAGTTATTAAAAAATTAGACCACAAACGCTTTTCATTTTTACAAAACTGTGGCTTTGCTCCATATTGACGTTTTGCGCCTTTCTCAAAATAAGCGTTAACAGTGCTAGCTTTAGATAGGATTAACAGTTGCAAACTCACAATAGTAATAAAAATAGCATACTATTCACAAAGTAGCATCATTTCATCACTTCAAATTACAACGAAGCCTTCGAAAAATAGCCTTAACGCAGTGTGCAAACAAAGTTCCGGCAATTTAATTATGTTTAATTTTTTCTCAAATCCTTTTACTTTTCTTATCATATTAAGGTATATTTAAATTTTGTATGAATTTTATTTTACTTACTTCATTTCAGTATTATAACTCATTGTTTGTTTAAATCACTCAGTTGAGTAGCGAATGAAATTAACAATTAAATGCTTATTATGGTCTGTTTTCTTATATTAATTTGAAATATTTACTATAACATCTCTTTCCCCATCAGTCCCTCACCTAAGGTAACAATAAATTTAAACCTTCTACAGCCCTGCACGAAAAAAGAACCATCTGCAGTGATTAAGGAGAAAGGTCTGCACGCTTTCAAAAGGTCGTGAGCTTTCAAATTCGACTCAAAATATGGCCATCGCTTTAACAGATGGCTCTTCAGACTCTAGTCTTGACCGAGGTGGTGCTAGCATCTTTTTGACCTATGCTAATGGCAAATCTGAATTATTCAAAATTTCTGTCGGTAAAAGTGCTTCAAACTACACCTGCGAGCTGGTAGCTATAAAGGAGGCTTTGAACCTCTACTACTCCAAGGCAATCCAAAATTCTAATGGATTTTTGTTGTTCTCGGACTCTCGCTCTGCCCTCCAGGCCATTTTAAGAGGAGACTTAACTCACCCAAGATATCCTCCTGCTCTTAAACGAAATAACCACTGCCCAAAGAACTTGTATCCCTCAATGGATACCAGCGCACGTCGATATCGATGGTAATGAGAAAGCTGACATCCTGGCCAAGGAGGCCCGAGATAACTCCCAACTTTCCAACAGCCTGACCCTAACTGATGCGATAGCCAGCCGCAGACTTACCCTCAGTAGCACTCCATTCCTGCCCTAAACTGTGATCGAGCCATTTCCAGAATCATAGCTAGATTCAGGACTAAACACTTGAAGGGAATGAAAATATCTCCCGATGGCCATCGAAGCAACAGAAGTTGTCCTCACTGCATTGACACCGAACTCTCTCCCGACCATGTCTTTGATTGCCCAGCCATATTGGCGTAGCTCTTCAGGATCCATCTGGATCCCCCGCAGCAACTTCTCTATTCCATGGAGATTATTGATGCGGCCAAAGCTGTTTTAGATACTTTTGGACAAATTTAATTTTCCTTACACTACTGGACAAGACAACAACAACATTTACTATAAAATAAGGAAATTATTTCATTTGCTTTACTTTTATTTAATGTGACCAACAGTAAACTCTAGTAAGGTGTTTTTTGGTAATGAAATTGTTTGTTTTGGCAATGGTTAACTTTCCTTTTTTTAAAACTCAGGTTGCCTGAATGCTTTAAAATCAGTTGCACAATTTAGTGATTTTAAATTGAATTCGACTTTTAAGAGCTGATGAACATGTGTTAAATAAGATACAAAGTATCAAGCATAATAAAAAGTAATTAACTTTTCTTACAGCATTCCCGACATATTTTGCATACCAATTTCAAAACTAATCTAATTCTTTTATTTATTGTAGTTCTTTCGAAATATCTAGATCATACGATTCAATAGTAACTGCAGTTTAATTTTCATTACAAAAAATATATGCCTAGCTAATTTTAATTAAATTTAGAAAAAGTCAATTTAATCAGTTTTTTTTTATTTTATTCTATTTACTATACTATAAGTTGTGTTATAGAACTAAATAAATTTTTTATGAACTAATACGTGCTAAATTTATCTGCCTGATCCAGTGAAAATTGAGATTGGTGTCTAAATTTTTTGATGATTAACTCAGACTACACTTTAAAAAATTTTGGATCTGATTACAGTATGAATTACCAACACTTGCATCATCCGTAAAATCCTCTTATTTATCATAAATATTAAACCGTTCCTTGTACAGTAATATTTATTTAATTTGAGTGATTCAGTGATTTTACTGCAATTATTACGTTAAAAATTACGATATATCAGATTTTTTTGTTACGTAACATGTTTCGGTACAAAGGGATTTTTTGGTGATAAGTACCGACACAATGGGTGCCGGTAAATTTTACAGTGTATACGTAATATTGATATTTGAGTGAACATGTTTGATTTCCAATTTTTTTGAAAGCTGATATTGATATATAAGCTAAAGAAATGTAAATGAGGTGAGAAAAGATAAGGTGGTCACTTTTCTTTGTAAATAATTATGGCGCAGCAAAGCAACGAACCGGTATTGCTCGTAGCAAAAATTATTTTAAATCTTGATACTTTGAACGTGTTCCTTCTATATAAAGCTATTCTGCTTTCATCATTAAACCATATAGAGAAAAATTAAGGAAAATTCTTTATTTTTCATATTTTGAATTTTTTTTTCATGACCTTCCAGAATAGAGTGATTACGAAATTTTGCGTCAAATTGTTCTGTTTGGAAGAAAGTTGAGAAAACTTTGGCTGTAATGCTGATAAAGAAATGAAGGAGAAGAAGATGGTCACTTGGTCTAATATTGGCATGGAAAGAGGTCCTAATATGGTCAGTGCTAGAAACCAGCTGCTTAGTAAAAAGCAACTGAAGTCAAAATCAGCACTCAAATCTAAACTCATGACCAAAATCGTAACAACTGACGCTGCTCAATCATCCTACTGTGGTTTATACATCTTAAAAGACTTCTGCTATTTTGTAATGTGTCATAAAGGAAAACAAATAGCCATTATACAGTGCAATGTATGCAGTGTTTGGGTGCATTAACAGTGTTTTAGTCTTAATATCAAAGAAAAAAAATTCATTTCTTATGTCCATCTGAACATAGTTTTTTATTGATTCAAAATTTTGTTCGTATAATTTTAAAAAGTGTATTATGTGCATGAGTTCTAAATATAGGTATAGATACTCAACATAGGCACTGCCCCTTAATAGATCTAACTGCTGTTTTAAATTCAATTCTCGTCTTTAACCACCTGTAATGTGAAAACCTTGTGGAATTTTCAAATTATTTGAAACAAAGATTAGAATGATTAAATTGCTTAACGGTGCCTTTGTTTGGGTCACCTTATGAAACATGTATTTTATATACATAATGCGTTCTAACATATGGATGGATCTCGCTGACAAATGTTAAGTGGCTAAGGTACCATTAAAAAATTTTAAATCCGCAAATTGAAAAAGTTTAAGAATACATGAGTTCACAGGTAATGAATTTTTGCTGAGATTTGGAATATCTAACTACAACTAGCTAATGTCATTGAGTTAGAGCAAAAAGAGATTTTACTCAAATTAAAAATGCATGTATGTAGGGAATACAGGAAATATCAGAAGAAAAGCTGAATGCTTGGTTGACTTAGGATTGAAAACAGGAAAGAAAGCTCAATGATTAGTTGACTTAGGATTGAAAACAGGAAGAAAAGCTCAATACTTGGTAGACTTTGGTTTGAAAACAGGAAAAAAAATCTCAATGCTTGTTTGATTTAGGATTAAAAACAGGAAGAAAAGCTCAATACTTGGTAGACTTTGGTTTGAAAACTGGAAGAAAAGTTCAATGCTTGGTTGACTCTGGTTTGAAAACAGGAAAAAAAAAAGCTCAATGCTTGGTTGATTTAGAATTAAAACAAGAAAACAAGATAAAAACTAGCTAAATCGCTGTGCCGTAATTAAATGCTCTTTGCGGAAACATTTAACTAATTCTTTGAACAAATTTAATAGTCTTCAAAAATGTAAATTTAGGTTCAAATATCTGAATAGTGTGCTATTAACTATGTGTTGTTACATGAATTAGTTTCTCTAACTTTTTTCTTCTTTTAAAATTGTAAACAATGTAGCTATTATTTTTCAGATGCTCAATTTTACTGTGCGATGACAACAAATGTAGATATAAGGACTTTTACTATAACAGGCATTATATTGCTCTTGATAAGCTGTGCATGGAATTATCCTCTTCCTCCTCAGAAGAAATATCCCTCTCAAGGTAAATATAAAAGTCATTTCCGTTGTTGTTTCATAGTACTACTTTCTTCAAATCTTACAATGAGTTAATTCTATGTGAAACGATTCGATTGATTTTCCCAAATTACATTCTTCGTAAATAAAATAGGCTTCCTATAGTTTTTCTACGGTGAGAACTCCCTCAGCCACAAAGTCTGAGACCGTCTGCTGCTATGAAAACAAGAATGTCACATTTCAGTAGTTTTGCTTCACTCTATTGCTAACACGATAGACTGAAGAAAAAGATTCCCTTTCTCTCGCCGACCGGAGCCAAAACCTGTCCTAAACAATGACCCCAACTTAAAATAATTATATCTCGTTATCATGATCACCACCAGGGTTCCAGACGAATGGCTAGGGGAGTTTTTACTTTAGACAAACTATAAGATTACATGATTCAACCACTCGCTCCATTTCCCCCTTCTTTATTACCATGGTTTCGGTAGTCTTGTTTTTCCCCATGGCAGTGCGTTTTAGATGGAATGTACAGGCGTTGGGAAAAAAGCAATATTGAAGGTGTTAAAATTGCCTATATATGCTGTTTTCAAGTTCGGCCTAGAGAATTTTTATTTCATACTTGTTCCATCCATACAACAGAAATTATTCATCGCACTTCCAGCATGAAATTGTATTAAATTAACTGTCTCTGAATTGCATTAAATTTAATTGTCTCTGAATTGTATTAAATTTCGTCTCTTACTTTAAGTTTTTGCAAGACTCCTTTCATCATTACATTAATAATATAAGAAAAGTATGCGTTAAACTCTGCAGACATTTTGATTAGTTTTAAATTTAAAAAAAAATAAATCGTTTGGCATCGTTTGGCTTTTTAATACTATCTACTTTGAGTCCAATACATTTTGTTTAAAGATTAACATTTATTATTTTAAAAATAACACTTTAGAGTGAGAAAAATGGGAGTGCTTCTGATAGTGATTCTATCGTATTTTAAGAACTTTTTGTAGTTTTCCTTTTTGCTGAGGAAAAAATAAGAAATACAGATGTCAAAAAAAATAAATAAACGAAACACCCTGAATAACTTTTGATCTAATGATCGTATCTTCATGCTCTAAAACTCAATCTTAATGGTTCAAGGAGGTGACCGCGAATATGCTAATTAATTAGTGCAGACTATATTTTAAGTTACGAAATCGGACACACAAAAATGTACTTTCTCTGAATAAATATACCTTTTTTTTTACGGATTCAGATATTTGACCCCCAACATATAGGGTGTAGCAGCAATCTGGGAAATATGAATCCCTGTAGTTTGATCAGGAGAGCGATCCGAAGTTTGGACCCCTTAAAATTAATTTAACTTTTTGCGCATTTCGCCATATCTCTAGAGCCTTCAAACGAAGCTTTCAAGCTTTTTAGAGCTTTCAAGCTAATTGAAAAATATTTGCACACAATTATAAAATTCGTTTATCGAAAGATAATTTCATGCAAAAAATAAATTTTAGTAAGTATTTATTATTTTTAACTATTTTATTAAGTAATAGTAAAAAAAATGGAAAAAAAACATGGCAAACATGGAAATATATGGCAAAAGGCAGGATTTGATCAAAATAGGTTGAATAATTCCTTAATGATGTAAATAATTGTATACCGTGCATTTCAACTATTTTCGACTATAGATTATTATATTTTATTATATATAAAATTTTTATTATACTTCATTTATTATATTTATTATATTTTATTTATTATATTTTATTTATTACATTTCATTTATTATATTTTACTTATTATATTTTATTATATATAAAAATAATAAAATATAATAAATATTTACAAATTTTTTTTCATAGGATTTCATCTTTGGATAAATGAATTTTATAATTGTGGGAATTTTGTTTTTCAATTCTCTTAAAAAGTTCTCGTGATATGGCGAAATGCGCAAAAAGTAAAATTAACATTAAGGGGTTCAAACTTTTGATTGCTCTCCTGACTAAACTATGGGGACCATATTTCCCAGATTGCGACTATTTTCCAAATATTTTGGGTATCAAAAATCCAAATCCATCGAAAAGAAAGAATGTTTATTTAGAAAAAATGCGTTTTTGTGTCTGATTTCGTAACTTAAAATATCATCTGCCTCAATAAATTAGCATATTCGAGGTCACTCTAGCAATTCATTAAGATTATGCCATAGAACGTGAAGATCTGATCATTAGATCAAAAGTTATTCAGGGTGGTGCGTATTTTTTTTTTTTTGGCACACTGTGCATTCTGATCTAATATGAATTATGAATGAAATGCATTTTTTGTAAACTTCATATACATGAAACTCCTGATTATTCGATATCAAGTTATCGGCTGTGTGTTATATAAGTGGTCTGGGTTTAAGACAAAATCTTGCGATGCTATATATCACGCAAACGTGCATGTGTGAAATACTAAATAAATTTTTTTTTTGCACGTTATTTTGTTAAAAGAAAAAAATTATTCTGTAATGTTTCTTTGTTTAACAAAAATTTATCTGACACAGTGAAATTTTTCTTTAGATCATTTTTCTATTTAAGTCTAGTTATTTCTGTTTCATAGCGCTTGTTAAGCTACTTAAATTCTGTTTGTGTGCGATTACTGGTCCCTCAGTGGACTGATCAAGATGAGTGGAAAAGACACGGTTCCCAGCAGATCACCGAAGTCAAACATCACTGGCTGCTGTCAGTGTGTGGGTGGGTGACCAAATGGATCAGTATGTGTAAGGACCGCGGGTGTGGTCCTCGACAAACTGTTCTACCGTAAAGTACTCAACTTCAAGGGCAGGTCGTTGGACTACCGAAGCGGGGGTGCAATCCCCTCTGCAGAGGATCAAAATTGTGAGGGCATGTCTTCGGATCATCCTCGAGGATGCTTTCCAGACTGTCGCCAATGGCCCAATGTGCAGCTTTAGAGCGACGTAAATGAACTGCAACAACAACAACAAAATTATTGAAAATAAAAATGATTAGTCTTTTAATTGAAACATCAAATTCAATGTGTGTTTTCTCTAGTAATTAATCTATTTTATTTCTTTTAGGAAAAATTGTGGCAATGACAAAGAAATCATGTCGAGATCTTGTTGGCAATACAGGAATATGCATGTTTAAATGGGATTGCATTAGCTTGAAAGGCATAACATTATCAACATGTGTTGATGGATTTCTCTTTGGCGCATGTTGTATGTTGGAGAGAAAGAATAATTCAACTTTTAATGAATCTTTTTCTAAACAATTTAGTTCTGATTATCAAAGCAATACCATTTCACATTTAGTAGATTCTAACTCAAATATAGATGAAGTAACATTAAAAACAAAATCAACTCAACCTACGGACAATCCTTCTTTTACTCATAATGTTAGTAATATTTTATCATCTACAACTGAATTTAAAAATGCAATAATTGATACAAGAAACTCAAATCAGCAGCTTAGTAATCAAAGTATCGAAATAAATACATTTAAATTGCCAAACTCTAGCTCTTCAGAAACAAACACTGTACCTGATTTTGATGTCCAGAGTTTTGATTCTTTTAAATTTTCTAATAAGTTTAGTGAAACAACAAAAGATATCGCGAATCATACTCCCATTTTTCAATATTGGTTTATGTCCAGCAAATATTTTACTGACTTATACAACGCAACAGAGTTGTATGAAACTGAAAACCTATTTCAAGAAACTGAGGAGGAAAATATAACTGAAAAGAATCTATACTCAACAATCGAACAAACTTCAGATGGTGAGTTAACAAATGAAATCAAAAAGCGCACTACA
Organism: Parasteatoda tepidariorum; assembly: GCF_043381705.1. Taxonomy (NCBI): domain Eukaryota; kingdom Metazoa; phylum Arthropoda; class Arachnida; order Araneae; family Theridiidae; genus Parasteatoda; species Parasteatoda tepidariorum. The sequence continues at coordinate 4,136,438 of NC_092214.1, forward strand.
GGTTTTTACGAATCGCCTCATACCGAGACTACCGATTCAAAAAGAGAAATTAAAACAACAACAAATAGTGAAAATCTCAATGATTCTAAAATTCGAGAAAAAGAAGATACTTTATCTACAGTAGAAAATGAATTTAGCAATAGTAATAATTATTTATTTACTGTAGATGAGTTTTCAGAAACAAATCCTTCAACTTTGAGTTTTGAAGGTACAGAGGAAAGCAAAAGTTATATAAATTCCAACATAATAACAAACAATAATCTGCAAGAAAGGAACAATAATATAAAAACTTCCCCTATCTGGTTCGAGCAAACGCATCCAATTAATGTAGAACTTACTGGGATGACAGCAAATACTTATTCAAATTTGCAAACAGAAACTTCTTCTCCAAGCACAACAATGGTCAATGAAAAACATACGGAAGAATTTAAAAATAGTTATTTTAAGGAGAAAGAGCTAACCACCAAAATGTCTGCTGTTGAAAATAATAAATTTAGAACAACGATTGACGGAAAAACTACCAAACAAAACACACAAGATTACACTGATAATGATTATTTTGAAACGAATTTTACAAGTTTTCCAGCCCACGAAACCAATGACGAAATATTAAATATCTCATTAGATGAGCTTAAAAACTCTTACTTTCAAAATATTTCATTTTTTTCTCTTTCCGCTAAGCCCACTCAAGATTTTGAGCAGAGCATCATTTTTCCTATTACTCAAAATCACGAACAGTTTAATAATATGTCACAGAATTTCTCACCAACACCGTTGTATTTCAAAAGCACATTTGAATACCAGTATGATTCCAATAGCACTTTTAAAAATTCGTATGAATTCGGACAAGAAACGAATGTTTCTAAAAACCTTCTGGGTTTCAGTAACATTACTGTTTCCGATTATATAAACTTTTCCGAAAATTACAATATTTCATCAAATTTTGATATTAATAGTAGTTATCAAAATATTCATATTCCACAGAAACTTGCAAATCATTCTAAAAATCATGATCTGCTTAGTGATTCAACTAGTCCTTTAAATATTGTAGAACAAATTACAAGTGATTCTACAACAATCGATTTTGAAAATGAAGCTAATAACTCTTCCGAACTTTTTAATGTACTTGAAATTATAAATAACCATGCAGCAAAGCCTTCTAGTTTAAATTCCATTGATTACAGAATTACCACGCCTCCAAATAAATCAGAAAGTGCCGAATTTGATATCAATAAGAAAATTTCTGTTTCAAATACAGAACACCCTATAGGTAATTTGAATTTTTCAACTGAAAACACTTCCTCACAAACAATAGAAAATGATTTTTCTTCAACAGTAGAAAGTCCCATTGTAAATTATTCAGATATTACGAATCATAATACCGAGACTGTAGCCACAACAACAAATATGCAAACTGCTTTTTTGTTTGAATCTTCTTCAGGATATCCGAATTCTAGTCAAAGTTTGGATGTTGACGAAAATAACATCTTAATAAATGACACAGGTTTAAATACAATTCAAGATATTTCAAACTTTATTAATTTAAATTCGGTTAACTATAGTGCTCACATTTATTCGGTTACTGAAGCTTTTGCAAGTGGTACAGCAAACAATTATGTTACTTTGGAGAATGTAAAACCAACAGACCCGGCCGAATATGAAAGTCTGACGTTAAGTCAAGAAAGCCAGATCACTTTGCTTACATCTATCATAATGGAAAATAATAGTGAATTAGCATCAACTGAAAATACATCTTTTGGAGAAAATTCTTTTACAACCTTAAATTTAAATAATATAACGGTACTATCTAACCAAGATATAAAAAGTACAAACCCTGAAGAACTTCCTACTAGACTTGAGACTATGTTATCTGATAGCCAAGTATTATTATCAACTGTTTCTATACCACCCTCCACGCTTAATAGTTCTGATAAATGGGTGAAGGAAACTTCTACAGCCCAACAAACTACAGAATTTCCTGACAATTTAACAGATCTATCTATTCTGTTTGATATTGTGCCAATGTCTCCCACGTCTGCATCTAGTGAATTGAATACAGTTGAATCTTTCACAAACACCACATCTCCTACGCTTCAGAATTTAGAAACAACAACGGAATATATTCGGTGGAACTATAAAAAAGGTATACCGTTTACATGTCTTTAGCTAATCAATGACTTAATTTTAGAATTATGACTGTTTATATTAACATGTACACTGTAAAAAAAACGTTTCTCGGAATTGAGCATAAGTGCGTCGAAATTGTTCGAAACAAATACTAGTCAAATTCGCAAAACACGCATGGAGAAAGTATTCTAGTAAAATCACCGCACTCTATGGTAAGAACATTTCTGATAAAAAAAAACAACCAAATTCTAGCAATCATAACCAAAATTGTACGGCTATTAGACCTTTCATTTGATAGTTTTCCGGTTAATAACAAAACGGTTTACCGGAATTCTGGTTTTCAAAGTAATAGTTCTTATCACCACACATTTAGTAAAAAAATACGAAATTGAAAGCTAAATTTAACCGAATAAATGGTTCTTATACCATGCTCTCCGGTATCATTACAACATTTCTAAATTTTAGTACATTTACAAAATTTTATCTCATATTATCAATCTATATTTTATTATTAATTTTAGCAAAATTTTTGCTAAAAGGCTTCGGCTTCGAGTTTTTTGGTGTTAATATAATTAGAAACACAGTAAATTTTTATCATTTTCTGGTAGTTCTGATCATAGTTTTTCCCAGAGCACGTATTCAAATTTGCCAGCTGGATTCGAACCAAGAATTTTCCAATTCGTAGCAGGATGCTCAAATCACCCTAATTAAACATCTCAGTCCAGTGAACATTAGGAAACTTAGTAATCGTTGCAATGATACATCAGGACATACCAGTTTCCAATTTCAATGGTACAAAGGGTAGCAATTTGGAATCTATTTTACCAATAGCTTACTCAGGACATCAGTAATTTTAATTTCATTTTTCGCTTATTTTGCTATAGTAACTTCTACGACTAATTTGTTTAATATCTATAATATGTTATTTATAATAACTTTAAAAAATTTTCAGTGAATGGAATGTATGTCATGATGTTTAATTGTGGCGAATATATTGCTATATGAAGCTTCTTAACTCTCCCTGGACTGAGGTGTACAGTGCGCAAAATAAATAAATAAATGGAAATAAACGACCACCCTAAATAACTTTTGAAAATGATCGGATCTCCACGTTTTGGAACTCAATCTTAATGGTTCAAGGGTGTATTTAAGTTACGAAATCAGGCACAAAAAAAAAGTTCTTTCTAAGAAAAAAAAAACCTTCTTTTCGACAGATTCAGATTTCTGGCCCCCAAAATATAGGGGTAACCGCAATATGAGAAATATTAGAATAAGAACTATTCGACCAATTTCGCTCAAATTTTTTATTCTGTTGTGTTAAATTACATCCTTTAAAATGATATAAAAAAATTTACACCTTATACTTCAAAACTTTTTTGATTATTATTAAATAAAATGATAAATTGAAACTCACAGTTACTTTTCGCATGATATTATCTCTGGATAAATGAATTTTATATTTGTGCGCAAAAATTATTCAATTCACTTAAAAAGCTTTCGAAATACGCAAAAAATAAAATTAACATTAAAGGGTCCAAACTTTGAACCGCACTCCAGGCCAAACTATTTGAACCCTATTTCCCAGATTTCAGCTACCCTCTATATTTTGGGGGTCAGAAATTCGAACCTGTCGGAAAAAAGGTATGTTTATTTAGAGAGAGTATGTTTTTGGTGTCAGAATTGTTCTGGTTTTGAATCCCGGACATGGCATGGATGTTCTTTCATTCTCTGTGCTATCTGTCCCTAGTGTGGGAGCAACTTTGGCCCGTCTAATAGGGTGCCCCTGAAAGAGTGGCCAACAAATCTGCCCTTATGCGCCTGAATTACAGAATGTCAACAAACGTGGGCATTGGGAGAAGAAAAATATGCTTTTGGTGTCTGATTTCGTAACTTAAAATATCATCTAAACTAATTAATTAGCATATTTTAGGTCCTTGAGCCATTAAGATTGAATCCTAGAACGTGAATATCCTTAGATCAAAAGTTATTCAGGGTGATCCGTTTATTTTTTGAGCACTGTACAAGTAGGGTGGTTGGAGCAGTTAGAGCTTTCCACTATAAACCTAAATAGACCGAATAACGAGCATCTCACTCATACATCTCTCCCTCCCTCCACATGCACTTTGCTCAAAAATGAGTATATGCTGTTTCCACTTTGAATGCATGGAGTATTTTAGCATATTTTTGCTAAGTTTTGAGAAACCATTATTTTAAGTGAGTATGAAAACAGTTTAGTACACATCATTTTAATGATTTGAAATACCCTCCTTATCAGAATAAATTAAATCATGGATACCTCCATAAAATAGTTTTTTACTTATATCGTTTAATAATTTCAGTTTCATACATTCTTAATCAAATGCATTAAAGGAAAACCTTTAGTTAATTCATTGTTTCACAGAGTCTACTTATTGAAGAAATCATTTAGTTTTATAATTAGAAAATGTTACTTACCGATCCATGTACTGTCAAGAATTTTGAATCATGGTGAGCATTATTATTTAAATTTGCCGAAACCTTAATACTGCGCATATATAAACTATGTTATCACGTAAACGTGATTATACAATATTATGATTGAATGGAAACGGAATTCAATTTATTACCTTATTATGTCGATTAAAAGTTTGTAAAATATTATAGTTCAACATACCGCTATTATGGTTCAAAATTAAACCTGTGGGCTACGAAACGAGAGCTCTTAAATATAAGACGAAGACGTTTTCTCGACTTAAAACCTCACTCCAGTAGATTATGGGAGATTACTCAATGAATGACGAAACTGGACGATCGAAAATAAAGTGACGAACTAAGTCAAGCGTTCTGTATGGTGGTCAAGGCCTTGGCTTTGTTGGTCAATGGTAGGCCTTGTACCGGGAAGATCCCGGGTTCGAATCCAGCTTCGGGCATGAATGTAATTTATCTCTAAGTTCTATCGGCCCTTCTTGTGTTGCTGAGATGACATTGATCCGCCTATATAATGCCCACCATAGAGTGGTTAGAATAGTTAGATACATTAAAACACTAAGAGGTTATTCATTTTTCTTTGAAAAAAATAGAATGAAGAATCTTTAATTTTGATTAGATTCGCTTCTTCAAAGAAGTGACGATAGTTATTTCGTCATTTTGACGAAAGTTTTGCTTGGAGCATATACAAGGAAATAGTTTTCTCAAAAACGTGGAAAAATTTGTAATATTTGAGAATCCATTTTTTTAGTGTATTGTTTTCAAACACAAACATTACTTCAATTATCTAGAATATAATGCTTGAGTTCTTCTCCTTTTGGTCTCCTTTTTCTTAGTAAATTTAAAATAATGTTTAAATTTCACTTCGGGAGGAGAAAAATTTGAGATATTCGTTGATGAGATGAGTTCGTTATTGAGATATTCACTTAAAACCAGAACTTTTAAAACAATTTGCCTCAACTTTCAGCAACTATTTGCGTATTAAGTTCTCTTTTTAACACGTTAATAAACTTAAATATGATTGAATTAACCCATATGCAAAGCTGTCATCTTTCTACGCTTTCTTGGGGAAAATTTTTTTTAGTAGTAGCTAAGTTTATGCTTTAATGTATGATCATTTGTTTCGTTAAATTTGATTTCAACGTATTTTCCACGCCACTTTAAAAGTTCATATGAAATGCTACTTTGCTCCAGCTTTTGGCTTTCGGCAAAAATACCATAAATTCTGAAAGCCTTAGTATTTAATTGTCTATTACTCTATAAAATGAATTTCAAAAAACGTAGCAGTTGGCAGCCCAGCATATGGTGTATTATGTTATATGAGTATTCACTATTTCACGACCAATACAAATGAGCAGTTTTTTTAGTTGTTACAATCTCATAAAATCATAAAAGTTTCACATAGTTTATATGCTAAATCTTATAGAATATTTTTATTTCCTTATTACACCTAATTATATTTATTTTTTTCAACGTGTATAAATTTTTTATATAATATTTTGTTATAGATTGTGGAGTAAGACTAATGCAACCTATTGGTAGAATTGTTGGTGGAAAAAATACCCATTTTGGTAAATGGCCTTGGCAGGTAAGTAATATTATAGGTATTTTAGAAAATAATTTAATCAAGATAATTGAAACAAATATTTAATAAAACAAATCCTTCGTAGTATTAAATATTTGTCAGCTCTTAATAGATAATTTAAAATATATTTTCTAACTTAAAAAAAAAGAAGTTTATGTCTTAAAAAATCATGCAAATCACTTGCAACTCAGCAGACAATCGATTGTAAGGAAACTAAACACTACGCATTCATATTACTTTACTTTTAGTAAATGTACATTTATTAAAAAAATTACTGACTTTCTTAAATTCATAGCTATAAGAAAAGTTATGATTTGCATATATTTGATATTCATTTTGACATGGGGGAAAATTTACTCTTGATACTTTTTTGTATAATTGATATTGAGTTTGTTTTTTTATTTCATGCATGAAAAAGAGTTACAAGTTTTTACTTTAAGTGTCATAAATGATGCTATGTAGGGTAATGGTACATAACAATGGCGTGGTAATGGTAACAATAGGGTAATGGTAATAGGGTAATTGTTACTGTAAGACTTTCATAATGCTTGGAGAAAAAAATTCTGGCAAGATTACTGTATCGTTTGGTAATGACATTTCTGATAAAAAATATCAATAATTCTAGGTAAAAAGACGAAATATGCTGTACTTCCATTAATTTGTAACAGTTTACCGCAAATTCTAGTTTTCAAAATTATAGTTCTTATTACCACACATATAGTAAATAATACAACACTGAAAATTTAATTTATAAGAAAAAAGGTTTTTTATGCCCTGCTCTTTGATCATGATAAAATTACCGAATTTTCACATATTATAAAAACACATTTTATCGTTAATTTTACCAAAATCATTGCCATAGCGCTCCGGTTAAAATTTTTAGAATTTTCCGATAGAGCCAGAAACACGGTGAATTTTACCATATTTTGGTAGTATTGACCATACTTTATTTTCTCACAATGATTTATGTTAAATTTACTAATAAAATATGGTTTTAATATCCTATTGCTTGGAAATAAATTTAATTAATTTGAAAGCCATGCTACCGGACATTAAATCTGGAAAGCTTACTTCCATCACTATGTTTCATTAAAACCTCGTAAATTCTTGAGCGAGATATTCACGTGTTTACTCGTTGATATGGTAATTTGATCGCAATAATAATATCGTATGTCGTGAAAACCATCTTTGCTGTTAATTTTACGTTTTAAGTGTTACATTTTTACCCGAATTTTCGATTAACCATAACCACAACGCAGGAAGGAATTGTCAAATGATCTAAATTCCGTAATTTTTAGTACTTATTATCAAAATGTTATTTTGTTTTTTAAAAAAAAATTATTTTTCTAGAAGAAAAAGAATTAAATTTGACAATTATAAATATTGTTGCAACTTAAAACTATTTTCTCACAAATTTGCTGCCATCTAACAAGGTGTCAGGATGATACATTTTATGATGCAAATTAATATTTTTTAATATGGCAAATGGAGCTCTTTTTTGTTCTGAATGGTAAATGGGGAGGCAGTAAAGTGATAAGATACACATTTTACAAAATGACGTTTTTATATTCTTCATTTAATTGTTTCTTAGTATAGTTTTTGCATAGGTACATTACAAGTTTCTAAAATAACACTACAGCAAAATATCTACAAACATCTTGTTGTCTAAATTTATATCGTGTTTTTTTTTCTCTAAAAACGCATACTTAAAACAATTTGAGGATGAAACCGACATTTCTAAAGCCTTATAATTTAGTATATTTTAAGGATTACATCAAACTCTGGCCTTATTAGGGTTCAAACTTTTTACTGTTAAATCATGAACTGAATTCTTTCCGAGTATGCAATTTTCAATTTTTTAATATATAGATTACCCATTTTAATGTTTCTTTGTATCAACTATAAATTTCAGATGAAAGTAGATTTGTAACTTAATGCTATTTCATTTGTAGGCCTTAGTAAAGGAAGCAACTTGGCTTGGTCTTTTTATAAAGAATAAATGTGGAGGAGTCCTTATTACAGCAAAATACGTTCTAACGGCTGCACATTGTCAACCTGGGTAATTTCTCTCATTAGTTTTCTTAGCTAGTGTATAACTGAAATAAATATTAGCAATGACTTAATTAAATGTCTGAAAAATAATTTATTCACATATTACAAGTGCTTAAACTCGTATCATGTTTGTTTAATATAAATATTTACATTGTCAATCTGGGTAATTTCTCTCATAAGTTTTCTTAGCAAGCGTAGAACTGAAGGAAATATTAACAAAGATCTAGTTAAATGCATCAAAAATAATTTATTCACATATTACAAGTACTTAAACTCGTATCATGTTTGTTAAGTAAAAATATTTACTTAATAAATAAAATATTCTACACGCAAGTACTCTTTAAGTAGCTCTAAACATGTTGATAATTTTCTTATTTAAGAATGTTGTTACATTGCTAAATTTAGCAGTTCAGGCCAGGGTTGACACAAAATTTTATCCCTTTACGTTTCTTTTAAATTCTATTCCATTGTTTTCTTTGATACCATAATAAATAATTAATAATTTAGGAAATTATGCCTGGAAAATAATTTATTAGCATATTATAAGTGCTTTAACTCGTATCATGTTTGTTTAAAATCAATATTTATTTAATAAATAAAATATTCTACTAGCAGGTATACTTTAAGTAGCTATAAGTATGTTGCCAATTCTCTAATCTAAGAATGTTGTTATATTGCTAAATTTAGCAGCTCAGGACAGGGTTGGCGCTAAATTTTATCTTTTTGCGTTTCTTTTAAACTCTATTTTATTGTTTTCCTTGATATCAAAATAAAGGGAAAACAACAGTGGAATGCCATATGTCTAAAACGACAACATGGAACAAAATCTATAGAGATTATAATGTAATAAATTAATAAATACTCTTTTCATTGATTACATCTATAGCATAATTATCATTAAACTTGTTGTAAGTTCATACCAGTAAGGCATTAAAATATAACAATTTAAATAGGTAAGAGATATAAAAAAGTAAATAAATTAATAATTAGAGTTAAAATAGCGAAATACTTCCTTAACTCTTTGATGCAGAATTTTTATTAAACATATTTTTCATATTTTTTTAAACTTTTTTACATTAATTTAGGTTAAAATAAGTATAAAATATTATATTTAGCATTTTAATAGTATATGGTTATCAAACACAACATGAAACACCAGTGTCTTTTTCTGCATTAAAGGTAAAATCTTTCAATCATGGCTCACTTCTAAACAATAATATCTCAAATTTGTACTTATTTGTAGTTAATTAAATCTAAGAGAATCAGTTACTCACCATTAAAATTTCTTTAATTTATAATATTGATAAATTTTTGAATATGAAAGAAGAAAAGCAAACTACTTTTTTTTTGGATTTTATGTTTTAGTAAAAATATAATTTCGATAATTAAATATAATTTCGAAAACAGATTTCTCTTAGTAATTATTAAATTGTTGTTAATAGTTAAAAAATACCATAATATTTTTTGCTTGTAGTTAGAGCGTCAGAATAAAATTTATAAAAGGGACACCGGTGTCCTGTCTGCGTCAAAAAGTTAAGTATTAAAGTAATATAAACTTTTTGAAAGTTTAAATGCGATATTTTTTATTGTCTTATTTACAAAAATGAGAACACGATACAGCTTTTTTTCAACTCGTATCATGTATTGCTCATTAAAGATGAAATATGTTTTTTAAACAATTTGTAACCAGTGAATGTGCTTAGTTTCTTATTTAATATATTGTGCATGTCTGCAGTTTAATTATATGAAATTGTTATCTATTTCAAATATTCCCACATTATTTGTGCTATAGTGATCGCGCACTACAATATAAACCAAACCAAAAGCGCATAAAGATAATGAAATATAAAATAATTAAGAGTTAGATTTGCTTGTACTGTATTGAATAAAACAATAATTGATTTAAAAGAAAATTATGATTGTTTTATCTAACATTTACTTGATTTACACAGTTAATTTAAAATTATCAGCTTTATGATCCTTTAAGGTAGTTCCTAAATAATTTTGACTATTTTTATAGATTTCTTGCTTCACTGATTGTGGTGTTAGGCATTCATGATCTTGGTGGAACATTAGACAACAAAGCCTCAATCATAAGAAATGTAAGAAGAATGGTCATACATCGACACTACAATGCCCAGACTTTTGAGAATGATTTGGCACTTTTAGAAATGGAATCTGAAATAGAATTTCTACCTTATGTTGTACCTATATGTTTTCCTCATCAAAATGAAGATTTTACAGGGAAAATGGCTTTTGTTACTGGATGGGGTAAACTCACTCATGGTAATTTTGATTTTTCATTTTTAACTTATTTATATTTGGTGAAAGTATTAAGAGCAATTGATCTTTTAAAACGCTTGTAGAATACAAAAGTAGAAAAAAGGTTTTCTATTTTTAAAGCGCTTGTCTGGCTCTCGATAGGGGTACAATAGAAGAACCCTAAGCGAAACTTGCAAAATATTCATACAACCAGTTATTAGTTACTGTATTGAAACTACCGCCTCCAAAACCACTGTCCAACACCTTGACGTATTACAGAACCAAGCTCCTCGGATCATCAGGGGAGCAGTAAAGACTACCTTCATACTGGTAATGTAGATTTTGATCAAAACTGAATTTTGAACATTTTATCAAAAGAAGAGCAGTAATCCTGTATTAAAGACTCATAAGCTTTCCTGAAGATTCTTTCTTGAAAAGTTATGACATAAATGGAATTAGAAATCTGATAACTCAAAACAGCTTCCTCCAGGCAGTATCGAGGGTTGCTGTCTTACCTCTTGAACTTCATCAAGCCTCTTGATGAACCTCTTCATCAAGAACCACTTCATTAAGTAGCCTCTTGATGAATCTTTTCATCAAGAAGCCTCTTAAACTTCATCAAGATGTTTCTATACAACTCTGTCAAAGTTCCTGCTGGAATATGCTCCCCTTAATTTTAATCTCGATCTAATTATAAAAACGGTGAAAAAGGACATGAATCCTGAACAAATGATAGCCGTTGCTATGGAATTATGCACGATCGATTTCCAAGAAGCGATTGCTTACATGTGTTTTCAAATGGCTTCATGCTTAATAGGCAAGATGGCGCTGAATCTGATATATCCTGCGTGCTTTTTAACTTCAATTTACCTACGAGACTATTTTCTACTGCCTTTGATTGAGAAGTAGAGGCTATTACTGTAGCAGCTCATCAGTTACCGCTAAAGAGATCTAGCTTTGACAGTGTGTCACAGCGAATTTCGGAATGCAGGTTGTTTTTAAAAGAAATTATTCGTAAAATATCTTTGCAATGGGTACCTGCGCACTGTAGAATCATAGGTAATGAGCAAGCTGAAATATTTGCAAAAAAAGGAGCCTTGGTTGTCAGAAAACCTAAAGGAATGCCGACCTTTCACTCATTGATAATTTTAACCAAGTTAACATTTAAGCAGACCTTAAGGTTAAGAAAAGCAAAAGAATCTATAGATAAGAGCTAAACAATCCTTAATGAAGACCCCAACTATGTTCCTAATGCCCCTAGAAAAGCAGCTGTGATTGGTTTTAGACTTTTAGCAGGACATAACTGTCTGAGGGTTTAAATCTTTAGTATCGATGTAGCCGATTCACCTGACTGATATCTTTGTGACTCCATTTTTCTTATGACTGCTGAACATTCAGACGTACGCCCAGCACTGCTGAATGTTAACTGTGCTATTGAAAAATACTAGATAGCACACGTACTGATGGCATAGGTGTTATTGTTTGTAATAGTGTGTGGCACTTGCAAAATATATAAATGTAGTAGGACCATTGGTTTTAAGAGTTATGTGTGGCAGAAATAATCTACTTATAAGTGCATGATTTTGCAATCAAAAGTTATAAAGTCAGCTTTTACGGTTTAATATTTATTTAACTTTTTTAAATAAAAATAACTTCTTTTGAAATCTAGAGATTTTTCGAAAATGTCAAGGATAAAATATGAGATGAAACTTAACTTAAGAAATACAAAGTAGTGTTTTTTTTTGTTTCAAGTAATAAAGCCTCTTCTCAGAATTCGTAATAGAAGTGCAAGAAACTATACTAAATTTTAAAAATACCGAAGTTCAAATAGAGATACAGATCCATCAAATCAAACGTGTTCCTGCATATAATAAGCTAAAATGAAAATGCAAAGTTTTTTCTAATGTAAATATTTAATAAAATCTTTTACAAACATTGTTACTTATAAAACATGTACTTTATATTACATGATTACCATATTTAGGTTTTAAAATCTCTTCGTAAATGGAAGATTATAATCATCTTGTGAAGGATAGAAATTAAACGAAGCTTTGAGAATCATAGGATAAAAATTAAAAGGAAGGATAAAAATTCGAAACATTAAGCAAAACTTTGAGAATCATCTTGTCAGTATTCATTGTTAGACAAAAACGATTAACATCTTTTTCAGGAGATAACAATCTTATAAATATTATAAAAATACGAAGGTTAAACAAAAAAAAAGTTTCTACGGCCCATAAAAAAGGAAATGGAATCTATTTACTTGGAAAAGTTTATTGCAAACGAAAACCATAATATTTCAACTACACTTTTTAAAGAACCTCCAGAATTGTAACATTTGTGATACCACGCGATAAGTTTATTTTTGTTGTCCAATATCATACAAGTCTGCAGCATGAGAATTGAGACAGTGTGTCACGCCTTTATTCTTGTCTTCTTCTGCAAGAAATTGATGTCCAGATGGGAATTTCCTTAAGCGCAGGAACTGGTGGAAAAGGTGAAATATCATACGATGAAGAACACGTATATTGCTCCACGATAATACTCACGCACCTAATGGGTATTTAGCAAAAAATATCGGCTTTAGAATTTTTGCTGGCAGGGGTTTGGCTATTCACCCCTACAATCCAGATCTTTCAACCTTTTTTGGCACCGGAAGAAATTCTTGCATGGACATCCCTTTCCTTCAGACGAAGGTCGGCAGATCGCTACGACACGCTTGCTCAATTTCCAGGTGAGAGACTTCTATGATAGTAGACTTCAAGTACTATACTTGACTGTACTACAAATACTGTACATTTTCGATGGTATTTATGTAATGAAGTGGCTAAAAGATTGATATATCTTTTGCAATAAAACTTTTCGCACAATTATGTTTTGTATGGAATGTGGGAAACTTCCGGGTGAACCTCGCATGACAAGTGTACTTCTTGTTTTATCAGAATACATATAAATTTTAATTTTAGGTGGAGATGTACCTAATATACTTCAAGAAGTTCAAGTTCCAATAGTTGGAAATGGTGATTGTCAGAGAATGTTTTTTCATGCTGGACATAAAAAAGCTATACGGAGTAACTTTGTTTGTGCTGGTTACACAAACGGAGGACAAGATTCATGCGAGGTAATAGACAATCAAACTTTTTAAAAAAATTAATTGCCAAACAAATCTTACCATGTGGGGGTATGAAATGAATAATTCCAAAAAAATGAATCCGAAAGAAATATATTTGTCAATAAAACTTCATTTGCTTCATATTTAAATTGGAAATTTGGTTACTTTAAGCATAAAAGGAGCACTGTAAACTTTAGAATAAAGGACCGTAACAACTGTGTTCTTCATCAGATGTTCAAAAATAACTTACTGTTGCACAGTATTGGGACTCTTGGTATAAAAATAAATTCGAAAATGCCAAATTTCATTCAAATTACTGATATTTCAGCTCATCTACAAGCTTTTTACTCTTGTTTTATTCATACGAAAAATGACTTCCAAGCGATTGAAACTAGTTCCGCTCGCAAGTAAGCGAATTTTCACTGATTCACAGCCTTCGCCCAACGTATTTTTTTCTTATTATTTTCCATTTTCTTTTTCATTGGCAACAGATTTTCTTCTTATTATTGATATCTTCTTCGCACTTGTCTATCAGGCTTAAATATCCTACCTCAGTAACTCCCATGTGAATTTCAGTTAGATTAGGGTATATAACATAAGTTAAGCCAGTCAGCTAGTTTAAGCCAGGGCTAAAGAGAATAGAAGGGCTGGTTCACTCCTTTGAAGTATCTCTCGCCGCGCCGATCCNCCCTAGTTTAAGCGAGGTATATTCAATTTTGTTTTCCTCATACAAGCGTCACGTTTTAATCGAGCTCTCAAAATATGTCGACATTTTGCATTTTAATTATAAAGAACATTAACTTTTAATGGTACGTTTAAACATCTGACATTTAAATACTTCATGTGCGAAAACTAATGTCTAGCGAGTAGCTACCAAATTTTAGACACATTTACACTGAATAGGCGATTTCTCTATCTGAAAATTGTCTCATATTAGGTAAAAAAAAACGCTGTGTGGTTAGTAGTTTGATTAAGTAAACGATTTGATTTTATTTAATTAGAACAACTAGTTCATGAAGTAGCTTTTTTCTCATTTCATCATTCAATCGACACTCAGAACTCTATTTATCAGACCTTGTGTTGTTTACATGAAGAAATTAAAAAGTTTAAGAAATAAAATCAGAATCACCAGAAATTAAATTTACAAATAAAGTAAAGAATTCTAAATCTTACTAGCAAATAAATTTAACATCAAAATTTAGTTTGTTTTTATCTCCAATATCTGGTTTTTTCTACAACTCAGAGGAATAAAAAGAATAAAATGACAGAAGAGAGAAAATTGTAATTTCATTATTGCGATCATAGGTTCCTCATTGGCCTCGTGTTTTTTCTGGATAAACGTCACATAAACGCCACAACATTTTAAATCATCGGTTGCAGAAACTGAATCGATTGACGTTTGTTCTCTCGTCGTTCAATGGACAGAATTGGTTTTCAATTCCAGTCTATATACGTTTCTTAAGATGTCAAAAATTATTTTCTTTCTTCAGTAATTATAAGACCAGATGAGCCTTATAGGATTAATGAGTCATTGATAGCAAATTTAAAACTCCCCTAATTGATTCACTCATTAATTAAGATAGTTCATACTTTATTTTCAAAAGTCGTATATGCAGCCTTATCTCTCTATTTCTAAGCAATAAATGTGTGTTTTTGGCATGTAATTCTCCAAACAACTTTAACTCTGGGAGGTAGCTGAAATATATCCTAATGCGTGATTCAATTATTTCGATTGCGTGATTCAACCATTTTATTGAACCGAAAATATAATTTTATACTTTTTATACACGATTCAGAATTTATTTATAGAAACAAAAACTCATATTTTAATACCTTTATCAGCCTAAACAATCCATACGTAATAATAAATTACTTAGTTTAATATTTAAATTTCGAAAAGCAATGTTCACAAAGATGAGTTTTTAATTGTAAGCAAAGAAAGACAGGTTTTCAGATGTTTTAAATGTATATCATTTCAAAAATTATTTGAAGCACCAATTAAGAATTCAAGTTCAAACTTTAAATTTTAATTCAAATTTCAGTAACAATTTTGCACATTTGCAGAAAATATTATAACTCATAAGCCTTCGACATAGAAACCTCAAAACATCTAATACATATTTGCTTCACACCATTTAATATTTTTGGATCATTTTGAAATTTATTATATATCTATAATTTTAATGCTTGCTTTTTTACCATTGCTTGTATTTATTTCTTTGTTTCAGGGAGATTCGGGTGGACCTTTGATGGTGCAAAGAGAAGATAGACGCTGGGTTTTGGTTGGAACTGTGTCCCATGGTATAGGTTGTGCTGATCCAAACCTTCCAGGAGTTTATATGCGAATGTCTTCCTATAGACCATGGATTGATTCAATTATTCATAAATAATCTTTACTTTAATGAAAATCACTTTAACAAATATCATATTCCAATTATTCTTGCTGAGTTTCTTTTAATTTAGATAATGTAGAAATAAAATTCTAAAACTATCTATGCCACCCCAACGGTCATCTCTTGTTTATATGATAAACATTTTAAATATCAATCTAAGATATTTTATGAGTTATTTTAGAATATGGGGAGCATACGTAAGAATGTTACAAGTAATCTAAACACCACACAGGTGAGCCACTTATAAAGTTTCATCTCAAAAGACTCATAAAGTTAAGGCGTGACAAGTTTCAGTGTTTATGGTGAATTTATTTCTAAGTTTACTTCATTTTTTTATCTTGATGTCACTAAATGTCTAAACAAAATATAATTTGCTTCATTTAGACATTTTATAATTTTTAATGGAAAAGAGCAGGATGGAGCTATGTAGAGTAAAATGTACCAGTTTGAAGAAGAACTGTAGTTTTGAAATAAGCATACGTAGTTTTGCGTATTATAACTTAATGTATTAATATTTTAAACTCATGCTTGTTCATAGTATGTATACTACCTATCAGTACTAAATTTGTACTGTAATTATGTGAACTTTTATGTTTATAATTTGCCTAACATTTTGAATGCATTCGCATTTAACTCTCGTGTGCTTTATTCAACTACATTTCTTCTGATAGAAATTTAATTATTATTGTCATAACAAACATTTGCTTTATAAAGAACATTTGACATTGAACATTGAATTAACAGATTTGAATTTACAACTTTGATTAAAGAATATTGAACAGCTTTGATTTGATACAGAACACTGACGTATTTACGCTACAAAAATGTTTTTGAAAAAACTACAAATTTTTTTTTGTTTTTGCTAGAAAATCCAGTTTATATTTGTTTAAAATTGTTTGTTATTGTTAATTTAAATTAGTGTATTTGTTTTAATTGAAAGCCTTGCTCTCTTTGAAGAATTCTTAATTATTTTTATATTCTTCTATATGCATCGTAAGAATGCATTTTAAATTATCCCATTTATTTTTATTTAACTTTGTATATGTATATGTATTTCATTATGTTCATCTTTTATCTGAGTGTTTATTTATTCTGTTTCTCAATTTTGTGAGAAAATAAATATTATTTCCCAATAACTGTGTATGATTTTATTTAAAAAGGAACGGGAGAAAAAAAAATATGGCAAAATTATCGTATAGTGAGGTAAGGGCACTTCCGGAAAAACAAAGCATAGTTCTGGTTAATAAAACTAAAATATATGGTATTTAAACCCTTCATTTGGTAAATTTTCCGCTCATATGGTAAAGTTTATAGGAAATTCTGGTTTTCAAAACTGTATATCTTATTATCATAGATTTAGTAAAAATAGCAAAACTGAAAAGTAACTTAAATCGAATAAATGGCTTTTATGCCATACTTTAAGGTATTATGATAAAATTGCCAATTTTTATCACATTTATAAAATATTATATAACCATATTTTAATGGTAATTCTCTCAAAATCCTTCCAAAGCTTTTTAATTGCCGTATTTTTTGGTGTTCCCATGGAGCCTGAAACCCGGTAAATTTTACCATGCTCTGGTAGCTATTTCTTATACTTTTCTATCTTTAAGTGAAGTACTTTTTTTTATAATTTTCGATCTTTAAGCTGTTTGAGTTAACGATGCATTTTATTTTAAAAACATAAAAATCAACAATGAAGGCAGAATTTACACCTGATGAAATAAGTGGTTTTTTTTTATTTACCTTTTCTTTGTTTTTTTCGTCGTTCAAATGAAAAAATTCCTGTTCCTCCTTTTACAATTATAAATATTAAATTTGTTCAATAGATTTATTTAACAATACTCATTTTTAGGAAGCGAATTGTATAGTTATTTATAAATATAACATGATTGCATCAATTTAGGCTTAAACACAAATTTGATTTTTAAAAACTTTGATCTATTTTTTGGTTAATATTTAAAATCTTTGAAACGTTCTGAACAAAAATTTGGAACCCTCATTTTCATGACGTTACTAATTTCTTTATGCTTATCAAATCTTTAAATAAATTTTCGTAGAAAAATGCGCTTCGCTTTCATTCAGAAAAAAAAATGGACCACCCTGAATAACTTGTGTTTTAAAGATCGGACCTTCACGTTTTAGGACTCAATCTTATTGGTTTGTAGGGTTGATGCATAAATATGCTAACCACAAAACCGCAAACATGCTAATTAAAAAATGCAAACAATATTTTAAGTTACAAAAAACGCACTTTTTCTGAATGAACATACCTTTTTATTGTCCTATTATGATTACTAAATACCAAAATATAGGGGATACCCTCAGACGGGGTGACTTTGTGCAAACTGCTAATAATTATATAACTAACATTATAATAGCTAAAAACAAAAAATTATGCATGATTTGTTATCTCAATTGATAAGACTTTTAAAGTATAACCTACCTTCCTGGCCATCAGGATAACTAGAACTTCTTCAACCGAGCAGACTTTCCAGCCTCCGATTTTGCGACGTTAAAAAATTTGAAACTGCTTGTAACTTGAGCTCACAATTTTTCAAGAACAATGATGTTTACATTGACATTTCTTGGTAAACCATTAGTTCGTTATGTTGACAACTCAAATTAGTTGATACTTAACTAAACTCAGCGGCGCAATAGCCCATGCAGGGCCAAGGTCTACTGTGCCCATCTCAGTTTTCTTGACCTTGGGCTCTGGGGTGCAGGAGCAGATGTTCCGGTTATGTGGTCAGCCGAACGCGAAACCCCCAGTCTTTAGTTCCCAAGCATGCTTGCTACTCATTTATCGATCCACTGAAGAGATGAAAGACCTTGCCCGTCTCGAGGACCGAATCCAGGACCTGTGGCACGGGAGCGCGAAGCGCTACCACTCAGCCACCGGACGTCGGTTGATAGCGAGCTAATTATAAAATTAGTTGATACCGAGCTTAAAAAAATAGCCCTAGATGGCACGACGTAAAAATTGAATCTGACGGTATCCGAAATATAGGAGGAATACGAAAAAAGTAAAATTAACATTATGGGTTCAAAACTTTGGACTTCTCACATAATCAAACTTTTGAGACCATATTTCTCGTATTGCCACCACCTCCGTTATTTCGGTGGTCAGAAATTCGCCGTAAAAAAGTATGTTTATTCAGATAAAGTAAGTTTTGCTTATGATTTTGTAACTTAAATTATTGCCAGCACTAGCCAGAACCAATTAATTAGCATACTTGAGGTTACTCCCTTAAACTATTAAGATTGAATCCTAGAATGAGAAGATCCGATCATTAGATTTAAAAATATTCAGAGTGGTCCGCTTTTCCTTTTATTTATTTATTATTATTATTTTTCGCACTGTACATTGTCTTCCTGTGTTAACCAAAATCTTTACATTTACGTATAAAGATTTAGGTTTAATTTTTGAACACAGAAATTTAGCGAAGTTATGTGCATTCTTTGAAAAGATTAGAAATACGCAAAATTATTATTAGAACACTTATGAAGATTGTGTGTTTCGTAAAAATTAATTATTATGAATTTTTACGAGCAATAATAGCCATGACTAAAGCATTAATTAAAACCTGAAAACACATTTAATGAGATGACTCAGCAAATTTTATTTTAAGCAGAGTGTTTTAGCAATAAATATAATATGGTTTGAGATAACCTTCAAATTAATTTTTTAAACCTTGATATTTTCTTGAAGAAAATTTAATACTACTTTTTCTTAAAATTTCCTTAAATCCATTTCAAGAACAACAATTTTTATTAAAGATTTTTGAAGATTTATTTAATTAGAATCAAACAGCTAATGTTGAGCCCTATTGAGACAACCTGTATTGTATAATATGAAGTAGAGTATTGTACGGTGCGCAAAGAAAAAAATGGTCCACCCTCAATAACTTTTGATCTAATGATCGGATCTTCGCGTTCTAGAACTCAATCTTAGCAGTTCGAGGGGTAGACTCCAAATATGCTGATTAATTAGTGCAGACGATATTTTAAGTTACGAAATCAGACACGAAACGTATTTTCTCTGAATAAACGTACTTTTTTTAAGACGGATCCTGATTTCTGACCCCCAAAATATAGGGGGTAGCCTGAATTTGTGAAACATGGTTCCCGGAGTATGATCAGGAGGGCGGACCGAAATCTGGATCCCTTAAACTTGATTTAACTTTTTGCTTATTTTTCTCAAGCGAATTGAAAACACTTTGCAAATAATTATAAAATTTGTTTATCCGTAGATAGTTCCATGCAATAAAATAAACTTTAGTGAGTATTTATTATTTTATTTTATACTAGTCGAAAATTTTTTGAATTGTAAGGAATGCAGTTTTTATATCATTTTAAATAATGTAATTTTAAATGTACAAAATTTAAAGCGAAATAGCTTCTAAGAAATCATATTTTGCAAAAGTTATATTTTTAAAATACTATTTCTCAGGAACTATTTGACCGATTTTGCTCAAATTTTGTATATTGCCATGTATAAATACATTCTTTAATATGATGTAAAAAATTGTATATCTTACATCAAAAAATTTTTCCGACCAGCGTAAAATAAAATAATAAAAATAATAAATACTCACTGAAATTTGTTTTTTGCATGGAATTATCTGTGGCTAAACAAATTTTATAATTGCGAGCAAAAATGTTTCAATTCACTCAAAAATTTTTCATGATACGGCAAAATACGCAAAAAGTAAAATTAGCCTTAGATACCATTATTTTTATATTTTTAAAAATATTTCTTCATATTTTTTACTGCAAATTTCCTTGTTTAAAAAATTTCTTTGCTGCAACATATTACTGAAATTTTTATTACATTCCCCTAATTATATATTGGATGTATTGAATTTATACTCCCCTCCCCCGATATGTTTAGCTTTTAGTTTAAACTACAAAAGCATTGACGATGTATGAATTGTCAATCTTTTTTGTTCAGTTAGTAAATTCAATACAATTTACAATACTTTTTTTCAGAAGTATTTTTTTTAAGTGGACTTAAAAAGCCGTTTGCTTTAGCTGAGACTTTATCTTTATTTTTTTATAGTATTATGTGAATATATCTATTCTATTTTGACCCCAACATAGGTAATATGTGCTTTTCATGCTATTATAGGCATTACATATTTACCACCTTTTTAATTTCCTTAATTTAATAAAAGAATGAAGCTAGCTTTTGATACTCAGATATTTATACATTCAATACTTATTGGTACCTATTGGAATAATAATTAGTGGAATAATTGCATCGGAAACTAGCTGTTATGGAATGGAAGATAAAAAAAATAGAATTTTATCTTTTCTCATAATGAAAATGAATAAAAAATAATTAACTCATTTTATTTATTTAGAAAGGGTTTCTTAAATCTTAGTAAAAGATGTAGAATGCTAAGTATTCTGTTTCCTATGAAATCCTTCTATATGAATTTGCTTTTAGCAAATGAGAACATGGTTGTTGCATGGATAAACCTAGCAAACATGCAAGAGTAATTCACACGCAGAAAATAGTACGTTTATTTTGTATAAAATTAATCCTACCTCATGCATAAAATGTATGAAAAGCTACATATGTATAATATTTTTTCCAAATTCTAAGCGTTAATGCGTTAAAAATGGTTTGCTGTTGGAGGAAAATAAATTATTTGTGTTAGTAAAAATTTCGATTTCCAAAAAGTTACATAAAGCTATTTGACTGAAATGATTAGTATTTTTATAACGTTGTCTTCAATTGAAAATGCAATTGTTGAAATAATTTATTATTGAAATTGTTTTAAACAGTGTTAAATATTTTTTGCACCTTCATTTAATTTTTTTAAGTAAGCAAACAACTCAATATTTTGTATTGAACAGTCTGCATTATATTTCTTATACTTAAATATTTTATGTTCATTTACAATTTGAATTGAAAATTCATGGAAAAAATTGTATCAAAATAAATATATATTTGTTTCCAACTCAAATTTATTTCATTATATAAGCAATTTTTGTTAGCTACTCAATAACTATTACATTAAAAGCAGGATTATATATTTATAAAAACATTTATTAAAAATAGTTCTTAATGTTTTATAGAACAAAATCATAAAAGGAAAATCTTTCTTCTGTATACTTCAAATTTACTCTTATTTAATTATTTAAAAAAGGAGGATGAAAAGATCGTATTTATTTAAATAACTGTATTATGCTAAAAAAACTTCCTAAGTTCGCCACCAGATGGCTCTTTTTCTAATGAGTAGAAAAGAGAACTTCAGCAATAAAATTCTTGATAGCACATTTGTTCGACTTGTGAATATAAATATGTTTTATTATGTATGATATAGATTTGTAAGGGATATAGTTGGAAGGTTTAAAAGTATTCTTAAACAGCGCTACTAGAAACTAAAATACGTTTATTAATGTAACTTATATCATTAAGTTATATATTATAAAATTATATAGAAAATAATTAAACCTGACAGAGAACTTATATTTAGAAAGTATTTAGAAATGTAATAGGTTTCAAAATATTCATATGAAGAATATTAAATTTGTAATCAGAAGTTCCGTTAAATATCTCACTAAGAGCATTAATCATTTAAAAATTATTATTAACGAAAAATAAAGTATAAAAAAAATTAGTATTTAAAAAATAGGTTTTTATACTTAAAAAAAAATTGTTCTTTAAGATATTTTTTATAGTGCCCTTAAAATATTAGTTCAATTTTGATTTTAAAATACTATTCATTTTTAAGATTATTTATTTTTTATTAAAATATTATTTAGATACTTAGAAATTATGATGAATACAGCAAGTTATAAATCTGGTCTACTAAAATGTTTTTGCGATTTTTTTTATTCGTCTGTAACTTATTTCTCTAGTAATAACTAATAATATTTTTGTAGTGGTAGATACGCTACAGTACTCACCTACTAGAATTTTATCTGTAATAAAGTTCGATGAATGAGATACCACTAGTTGATTCATTGCTGTTTTGTGAGAAGCCGGGAGAGCTGTATTAAGATCACTGTACATTTGAGTGCTGATTGTGAAAACTGTATTAAGTTCAAATTTGTGGTTGCTCCCGTGTTGCCATTAGCAGTCGAGTGTATGCAGGCCGGCGTAGTATGTGATCGTAGTATGGCGTAATATGATTGAGTAGCAAGAGAAAGTGGATAATGTCGCAGTCACAAGTAGCAAGTCAACTGTT
Organism: Parasteatoda tepidariorum; assembly: GCF_043381705.1. Taxonomy (NCBI): domain Eukaryota; kingdom Metazoa; phylum Arthropoda; class Arachnida; order Araneae; family Theridiidae; genus Parasteatoda; species Parasteatoda tepidariorum. The sequence continues at coordinate 4,159,637 of NC_092214.1, forward strand.
CAATGCTGACTATCCATCGAAGTAGGCGCGTTCAGATCAAAATTGGAGTTTCTGTCAAGGTAAGCGCGTTCATATCGAAGTGGGAGTTTCTGTAAAGGTAGGCATGTTCACATCACTTTCGGGTCACAAATGTGGGGAGAGTCATATCGAGAAAGTCAACATTCATCTATGAAAAGGTACCCAAACATAGAATCGAGTTAATATTTCTTATATACTAGTGGATTGGAATTGTATTTTTGTAGTAGCAGATACACTACATGTATATAAAAATGTTTTTTTAATCATACATAATATTTAAGCCAACTTGAAAGTGAGTTTTTAATTTTATTACTTACATAAAATAAGTGTATCAGTGATCACACTGTTCGTTTGAGATTTTAGTGAAAGGAGATTTATTTATAACATTAGTGAAAATGACTTTTAAAAAATTTCCTGAAATATTAGCCAGCCTCTTTTTTTAAAACTATGTAAACTTTTTTCTAAGATTTTACTTGTTGTTTTGAAAGCAATACAGTAACAATACTAAATGATTTTTTAATACTAGCAAAATTTTTACGAAAAATTTATTCATAAATTCAGAATTATACTTTTTACTTTTAGCATACCCACAACTTAGAATACTTCCAGTGACTTTGAAATTTAGAATAGAAGTTCAATAAATATTAGCTGCTGCAAAGTAAGATACAAAGTTCGTAAGCATTGAATTTTTTATATCTTATACATACGCAGCGATAACTAACAGTGCACGTGAAGTTTTTGTACATTAAATTTTCCCAGCTTCATATTATTGGTCAAATTGTGCAGTTCTTGCTAATTAATATAAATAAATTAATACCTTTCTTCTCATACATCATATCCTGCAATAGTGATAAATAACTGTACATTATTCTTAAAGTCTTCGAAGAAATTACCGCTAAAGAATGCATTATGTGCTTACAATCACATATTTTTTTTATTTAATTTCAAAATTAAATTAAATTTTCATTAATTTTCATTGGCCATAGATGGCACCACTGGAAAACGAGAACAATCGCACACCTTGCCTTAATGGCCTACGACAACAACAACATTTATTTTATTTTAAATTATATCTAATTGTTTATTGGCGCTCCTAATGTTAAAAAATAACAGATTCTTCCCTCATTAAGTTCAAATTTAGCAATTTCGTTTCAGACATGCTAAAAATCTCGCAAAAAATTCAATGTAGTTTCAGAAATATTTCTGGTTTATAATTTCACAAAATTAATTATAATTTCAAGAAATCGTAATACATAATATCGTAAAATCATATTTATTGACTGTGAAATGTTTCTGGGATGTTTCTGTCATTTCTTAGTTTCTGGGATAACACCGCTGAAAGGATTCTGGGACATTTCTGATGGACTAAAGAAAAAAAAAATTGTGTCACAAAAGCTGCAGAAGTTATTTATTTGAAACGTTATTTCAATGTATCGAGCAGTATGATAGAGGTTTAATCCTATGGGCAAGTTTATATAGAATTGCTAACTCCATATTCCATTTAAACGTAAAGTAAAAAAGAGAGTTTGATCATTTATATGGAAAAAAAATTGAACAGGTTAAAGTTTGAAAAAATATGATATATAGGTGGAGAACGTTAGCCTATGTGAAGTATAATAAAATTTATTTTCCTACTATTTATGACCTCATTCTCTTTTAAACTGTTTTTACTCCAGAAATTCTACACACAGTGAGCAAAAAATAAATAAATAAACGAAGCACCAAGAATTACGTATTTTCACCTACTAGGATTCAAACATAATGATTCGACGGGGTAAGCTCAAATATGCTAATTAATTATTGCAGTCGATATTTTAAGTTTTACGTAATCCTCCAAATAAACAGACCTTCTCTTATGATGCATTCGGATTTCTGACCCCCAAAATATAGGGGGTAGCTACAATCTGAGAAATATAGTAACCATAGTTTGGTCAGGAGAGGGATTCTAAATTTGAACCCTTTAATGTTAATTTTACTTTTTGCGTATTTCGCTATGACTCGAGAAATTTTTAAACGAATTAAATTTTTTTTTATACTAAATTATGAAATTCGCTTATCCAAGTATAATTCCCTAAATATAATTTTTAAAAATTATTATTTTTTTATTATTATATTTAGTACTAGTTCAAAAAATTTTGAATTGTAAGTATCTAGAAATTGTTATAGTGAGTAGTTGAAGGAGCTTGTATGAAGTTGTATGATGCTTGGTTTCATTATCAGTTGCCCATATTTTTTTATTCCAAAGTGATACAGACGAGCAATTATATAATAAACATCACAAGATGCTCAAATGAAGAATCAAATATGAATAATAAAAACTATTTATTTTTCTAAATCATATGTAGCTTCAAAATAAATCATTTATTTTTGTGAACCTACAAATAAATAAATTTAGAGCATGGCCCGGATGCGAATTGACAAAACATACCGTAGATTGCAAAGGGTTGGCGAAAATTTCGATTGGCGTTAAAGGAGCGTTCTCGCAAATCGCCAAACAGCTGTGTGCTTATGATTTTGTTGTGTTTTCGGTATCGCATAACATTCAGCAAGTTAGATATGGGTGCGACATTTCAATTAAGCGGGTCTTCATTTGATTCTTCTGCATCAAATAAAATATAAAGCGTATTTTTTTGTTATAGCGCCGACATAATCGTTTGTATCTGTTGACTAAATTGTGTTTATTAGCGTTTTTTAAAAGGTCGTAATAGAACTAAGATAGAAAAATTACACATTATTACATATTCTATAGTTTCATAACTTTCATTAAATGTATTTCGAGTAGTGAAATTCTTTTCCTACTCATCCACTAATTAGAATTAATAATTTCACAATAACCTTTAATCCTTAATAATGAAATGATTATTATAATAAAGTTTGTTTACTTAAAAGATTAAAAAAAAATTTTTTTATTGTTTAGCAGAGACTGTTTCCGATTCTATATTCATTAATTAAACTTAATGGTTTTGCTCGATAACCATTTACAATTTTTTTAAAATTTTATTTAATTTTCTGTTATTATGAAATCCTTTAAATATTTTTCGACGTAGAGATTATTTAGCAATAATGCGAAAAGCTGAAATTTATAAATGTATAATATTTATAAATATTTAAGAGAATTTTTAGCAACTATTTTGCATTAATTATTTTAATTGAAATGTTCATTATACGCAGTTTTATAATAATAATCGTAAAATTCATTGAACAATTGAGTATTACATTTTAAAATGCAAGTATAATTTAATAATTGTTTCATTTTATAACTGCAAAACGGTAGATAAGTAACTTCGTTATAAAGATACATGATACGAGAATATTATACGATTGCTTTATAATGAAAGAACAACAATTTAAGTTTTAAACTTTTTGTGGAAAAGAAAAAATTTAAAATTTCTCCTGTCATCGGTGTTAGCGATTAGAGAGTCCTTTATCGTATAAATATTAAGTCAGTATTGTTCCCTTTTAAATAAAAATGCATTTTGCTCAGGAAAAAAAAAATTGCTTGAATTTTGTCGATAGAAATTCCCTAATTATAGCAGCAAAAACTTTTAAATTTCTACTGAAACTTTCCTTCATTATAATTTTGTGTAAATAATTATTATTAATAATATAAATGACTATTGAAAGGAATTAATTGAGAATGTCCAATTTTAATGAATTAACTGTTTACGCAATCAGATTAATAATTTTTTTCATAATTTACAAATGGAGAAAAAGTCTTTACAGTTTAAAAGTGAAGAGAAAAATATAGTTGAGATTAAATTTATAAAGTAAGCACAACCCGAAGGAGATTGAAGTAATGGCATTAAAATCGAAATTTCAAAAGAAAAAAAAATCACGTTTTAGTGTACAGTGAGCAGTAAACAAAAATCTAAAACTAACTTTTGATCTAATGATCAGATTTTTACGTTCTAGGACTCAATCTTAATGGATCGAGAGGGTGAATTCAAATATGCCGCTTAATTATAGCAGACAATATATTTTAAGTTCGGAAATCAGACACTAAACCGAGCCTACTTTGAGAAATTTTTTTCCTGCGTATTCGGATTTTTGATCCCCAGTATATAGGGGTTGCCGCAATATGGAAATATTATCCCAATAGTTAGGTCAGGAAAGCAATGCAATGTTAGGACCCCTTAGTGTTAACCTTACTTTTTGCGCATTTCACCATATCTTGGGAACTTTCCAGTGAACTTTTAAGTGAATTGAAAATTTTTTGCACTCAATGTTTCAATGTTCATTTAATTTAGAATTTCCTTCATTCCCTACCACTATTGTAAGATATTTACTTTTCACCTAACTTGTAAAATTAAAAAGTTTAGAATTCTTTTACAAAATCACTCAGGCGAAGTGATTGCCTTTAATTTAAATCTTATTTAGAAGGTATTTTTCTTAAAGTATTTCATTTAAAGTTTTTATCATTTTAAGTTGAAATGAATGTCGCCCTGCTTTGCATAGTTCAAAAATAATTTCAAAGGAAACATAACTTAACATTAAACACTCAGGACTTACAATTATAAATCAAACAATCACTACATTTATTTATTAAAAAACACTCTTATGAACTGATAATAAATTGATCTAAGTCCTAAATGTGAGTTCTATAATATATAATTTATTTAAATTCAGTATAAACATCTGACCTCTGTTGTCGCCAATGGCTCAATTTTAAAATATAGTTTTACTTTTACAAATTTTCGGATATTTTCATATTAAGTTTGAGAATTAAAAATTTTTGTTTAAAAAAGTTGTTAAAAATTTTAATTATTATTAATACTTGACAACGGGAAGTTTTCAATTAAAGGTTGAAAATTTTTTTAATTATGTTATTTTTTAATTATGTTATTTTTTTAATTATGTTTTTAATTACCTAATCCATATAACAGTATTTAGTAATCTGTAAATTTATGCTTGGTATGATCGTTGCAGAATAACCTGCACCCAATATATGTAAATAAAATATATTTTTAAAATTGTGTATTTTCTACTAATTGCATTTATTATTCTTATACTGAAAGAGTATTAAGGTATCTATGACCTCCATAATAAATGAAGTATTTACGGACTTTTATATATATTAAGGAATTGAGTCAATTTTTCACGAAGCTTAAGATCTCATCGCATTGAAAAAAAGTTATTTAATAAATATTTTTTTATAATAAATGCTTCTAGTAATAAAACAAACGCGATATAGGTCATTGAAGAAAAATCCCTTCATTTGTACATTTTTCCCTTCTTGAAATTATTTCACATATTTCTTTTTTCACTAGCGAATTTCCGATTACTATAAAATTTTAAAAATATCGATTTTTTCATTTGCAAGAAATTTTTACTTTAAAGCGTGATAACATTTTTGAATACTCCAATTTTTTTTTCTAATAAATAATATGTCTTTGTTAATTTCTAAAAAAAATGTTCACAAGAAAGTTTACATTATTCTTTTATCAAGATTGATTTAACAGAGAAAATCACTAAATTAAAACAGGGAATGTTTTCTTACAATAAAAGTTAAATAGAATTAATTCTTTAAAATAGCGTTCCAATAAAACACGGTATTGAAATGTTGCGTTATTTTCGTGATTGGTTCAATAATAAATTATTTTTATTTCTTCACAAACACAATTCTTGTAAAAAAAATTAAATCTGTTATATCAAAAAACTAGATCGTTTTATAAAATATAAATTATTGCGCTTAATAAAATATAAATACAGTTAGTTTATTTGTAACGTGATCCTAAGAATAAAAAGGTTATTTTCTTTTTTAATTCTCTACTAAAATGAATTAATGAGTTATTTTTATTCATCATGGTTAGTCGAGGAGGAGAAAAAAAATATCGAATTTCACTGTTTAGGATAATGTAATTTCGTTCTCCCACCACATTTACGCGTAATCCATCGCCAATTCCACTTGCAATCGCCTAGTTTATAATCTACGGTATGTTTTGTCAATTCGCGGCCCGGATGGTGTAGCTGCATGGCTAAGCCCCACAGGTCACCTCTCCTTCGATCAAGAAATCAAATATGCCCTATGTACATTAGCATAGTTTTCGCCAAGGAAAGTTAAGGAATCCATGTATTGGCTATTAATTGATTAAATTTATTGCCAAGGCTCTATCTCTTAGCCTTATGCATTCAAATGTGTTGGCGGAAAAGAAAGCGCGAGAAATAATAAAGAATTTTAATGAAATCAAAACATCCGCAACCATATAACAGTTTTCCAATTCTATGCTAATGTATTAGGCAGATGTAGAGGGAATCTCTAAAAATAGGCTTAATTCTGAACTCAATTCATGGCTGAGGTATGAAAAGATTACAGATTATATTAATGATTTTTATTTATTGAAAAAGTATTAAATAAGATAATAATTTGGTTTTTAAATGTCAGTAAGTATATTATGCATATTTCAGCATGACAATATAAGGAATATAATTTTGTACATCGTTTTAAAGAATATAATTTTATAAAGCAAAATACAAAATTTAAACAAAAGTAGACAAATATTTTCTGAGAAATTGATTTTTAATGAAGTCGTGCAAAAAATAATAAGTAATTTTCAAATATTTTTTTTAATTATGTCTGGATAAACAAATTTTATAATCGCTTGCAAACACTTTTCAATTCGCAATTCAATTAAAAAGTTTTCGAGATATAGAGAAATACGCAAAGTGTAAAACGTTGTTCTGACAATACTATGGGAACATATTTCCCAGATTGCGGTTACTCCTTATATTTTGAGGGAAAGGAATCCAAATTCGTCAACAACAAATAAGACGTTTTCATTCAGATAAGTACGTTTCAGTGTCCGATTTCCTAACTTAAAATATTGCCAATCACAAATTAATTAGTATATTCAACCCCGTGAAACATTACATTTGAGTCCTAGTGGATAAAAATCTAATCATTAGACCAAAAATTATTCTTAGTGTTTCGTTTATTGATTTATTATTTTGCATACTGTATTTCTTATTTTTTCACAGCAAATTTGAAAACTACAAAAAATTCTTAAAGTACGATAGAATCACTTAATGAATCATTCCCATTTTTCTCACTTTAAAGAGCTTTTGCAGAAAATAATTGCATAAAATCTATTTATAACTTATTCGAATTTTGAAAGTTAGTTTTAGCATTATCTTATAAAAAATAATATATTTTTTTTTAAAAAAAGGTGAAACTGTAATTTACTTAATGTTATTTTTATGCAATAAATAATTTAAATTTTTTTTTACTTGAAAACAAATATGACTTATTTTTAACTTTTTAAGCCGAACTATTATGAGATACAACTGAATTACATAACAAATCAGTATAGGAAAAAGTTTCTAACAGTATGAGGACAAGTACTTCATCATTTAACTGAAAAAGAATAGGTAGCGTGACAATAAATTTTTAATTCCAGGTCAAATCTTTTCTTGTGTCGTAAAATTTTCTAAGACTCACGTAGAAATGACTCTATAAATTACAATACACGAAAACAAGAGGGCTATTCGTTATAATTATTTTAGGTGTGTAAGTCGACGTCCCTTTTGTGTTTTGAATTAGTTTAAAAGACTTCGGAGTGCAAATTAGATTAGACAAACACTTAAGCAGAATCAGGTGTTATGTGGTCAAATAACTATTTCAAGATCAGAAGGTTGAAGAAACTGGGTTAAAATAGTTTCATTTGTGGTATTTTTTTTTATAAAATACTAGAACTATCATATTTTAAAATGCAAAATGCATACATTATAAATAATATATTTTAATTGAATACCAGGCAAAAGCCATCGGATGATTTTGGTTTTTGAAATTTTCGAAGAAAATAGTGTATACGGTTTGGTTTATAACTTTAAGTTTGTTAAGATGAGATTGATCAAATTTTCAGTTGTATCAGTATTAACTGTATAACCATTAGTCTATGATCAGTCCCTGATTTTTATTCAAATTTTTTGTTTGTTTTTAGTTAACAATATGTATACGGCTTGCAAAATAATAATAAAGAAAACGGCAGAATAACTGTTGGTCTAATGATCGGATTTTCACGAACATGACTCAGGGGCCTAACTTTAAATACACAGTAAAGAGCCTTGGTCGTTCAGGGGATAGCGTTCGCCTTCCAATGAGGTGAACCGGGTGTGAATCTCAGAGGTGGCTGGTAGATACGAATTCCGCACCTGGTGTTGACTTCAAATATCCTCAGTGGTAGACGGATAATGGGTTAGAGCCCTCTCTTCATCAGGGTAACCGTGGGAAGTATTCGTGATTTTCCTCTCCATTTAACGGAAGCGTAGGTTAGTTCCATTAAGAGTCCACCACGAAGGCAAATTTCTCCCAATACTTGATTCAGGAGTTCCCTTGTCTTCTGGATTAGGCTCAAAATTACAAAGCTACGGAGTTGAACATTAGTAGTCGTAAATCCAAAAAATTAGGTCGGCTATTCAACGACGGTTATAAAATGAAATAAAATAAAATACACAGTAAAAACTGTGAACTCATTGAATCTAACTTAATATGATATTGAACAGCTCAAAGTATTGTCTGAACGAACACTTTATTTCACATTAACATCAAATCGAACTTGAATATACAATTAAAGCGTGTACTTAAATTTAAACACCAATAATGGAAAAAGCTTGCACTTATGTTTTTAGTTGCTCAATAAGAATAACTAAATTTTAAGTTTTAGATATCTGTAAACTATATTAAATAACATTATAAGATATAATTCCATCTTTTTCTGTTCTGTTAAGCCTAATTCTAATTCGTCTTAATGTTGTGTTATATTTACATTTTATTTACAAACTAATTTTATTTTAAGTATAACTGTTGCCTATCCCAAACTAGCTGTTCTTACTTTAAATTGGGCAGTAAAAGTAACTTCACTAACTCCTATGTGTCATCCATAGACGCCATTTTCTTGATGCCATGTCATATCCGTAGGTGCCATATCTAGAGGCCATTTTCTCGGAATAAAAACATTACAGAAGAGAATTCGAAAGTTTGGACTTAATATAAATTAAGTTTATTGTGATTTTTGCAATAACTCTGAAACTATGCGTTTTAAAGTTTCTGCACAGTTGAAAAAAATTTGATCCAATAACATTTCTGTACAAACATGCAATTTTGTATAATTATTTATAATTTTTTTTATTATTTATTTTTAACGGTTGGAACAGTTTGAATTGCAAAGCGTTAAGTTTTTTTTAAATGAATGTCAACCATCTAAGAACTGATAAAATATAAAATTTCAATGGGATCAGTGGAACAGTTCTTGAAAATGAAAATTTATTTTATTTATTTATTTCTCTCAAATATTACTCAGAAGAATGTTAAATTTTAATCTCTTGCAAACTACATAACTTACAAAACAACTTCCCCGTTCAGTTTTAAAATTGTGTATTATTTCTTTTAAAAATTAGTTTCATACTATTTCAAAATAATTATTGTAATTTTCAATGATAAAATCTAAATCTTGAGCAGCAGTTAAATTATTTCTGAGATATAATTTTTCAAAATTGCTCTATGCTTTTTAGATTTTTTTCAGTGATAGATTATTACAGCAGCTTACAAAACTGAAAACAGGATTTTAGATCTTTGGAGCATTTTATGATAGGATTTTTAGCAGCTTATTGCATTAAATTAAACAGCGTATATTTAGTTTTAAATCTTTACTTTTCAATTATTTTAATTTTTAGAAAATATAAAAACTCTTTCAAATTTTTCTAGTTTTAAATTTTATTAAATACGAAGACTAATTATTATTTTTTTACTCGGAATAACTTTTAAGTAAACTAGTTTTATAAATGTTAACAAAAGCTTTTGATTTTCCAATATAGTTCTAGGTATATTCCACAAAATTAAAAAAAAAAATAGCATATCCTGCAGATAAGTCTCAAGAGGTCTTTTCTCTCGTTTCGCTACTTCGAATATTGTGTTATATTTTCGTTTTCTCGATGTTTATTGGAAAAAAATATTATGATGGGACAACATTCGATAGCACTTAACCTTTAAAAAAAATATTAGTAGTAAAGGTGTTACTTTCTCAGATTTTACAAAGTGTTCTTACATATCGGCACTTGATAACTCAAACTTCTAAGGCAATAAAATAATGTGGTAAGTAATATTGGATAGTTGACTTAATATTGTTTAATATGTCTGCGTTTAGATTTCATTAAAATTTTCAGGTGAAATCTTAATCTAATAGAAAGCATTGGAATGAAGCTGAAAAATTCTCTTAACCTAAATTACGCTTAAAAAATTTATTTGTCCGAAAAGCAGCCAAATGTATGTTACTTAACTAAATTTCAAAAAAGGCTTATTCCAAATTGGAATTGATATAAGTTTGTCAGAAAAAAAGTTAATTCTAGCATTGAGCCAGCTATATTTTTCGAATACTAATTGATTTACAATCTTGTATTTTACATGATTCAAAAAATAATGTTGAATAAATACCAAACATCTGTGAAAATTGAATAAAGATGATAAAAAACATATTTAGAATTTCCTATTTGTATATTCCCTTTTAACCGATGAGTTCAGTCAAAAGGAAAAGTGCCTCATACACTATTAGAATTTTTATTCTAAAATTACGAAGAAATAACCTGCAGCAGTTTGTCAGTTCTAATACTCATAAAGTTTACGTTATTAAAAAAAGGATTAAAAGCGTTATTAGAATTGAAATTTTTTTTATTTAAATGTGCAATCTTCATTAGAGTTAAAAAAATCTCCGAATTCAATCGAAACTTACAATTTGAATGAGTTAAAAAAAATAGAAATTACCTACATGTTTTTTTTTCTGAAAATTTTAAGAAGACCCATTAATAGCTCTAATTTCGTAATTTAAACAAAGGCACACTAAAATCTTTATTAATGTTACAATGTGGTCAATAAACGCTATCCAAATTAATCTTTTTTTTAATATGGATCCATAAAGCACACCTCATTTTTCCTTCATATGGCCTATGTATCTAATTTTATAATGTAAAATTACAAAATAAACCTCTTACATAGTTACAAAACTCCTTTGAAAAATTTTTGAAATGCTCACAGCTTTTTGAATAATTATTATAAGATTGGGTTTTTTTAATAAATTTCCTATAAAAATTTCTGTCTAATTTCTCATTTTCTAAAATAGTCCATTCTCATTTTCTAAAGTAATCTTTAAGATATTTCTAAAAAAAAGTAAAGCAAAAAATGTTTATAGAAACTTTTACGACCTCAATACTGCACTCGATAGGTTTACTGAACTCAATGTGTGGTTTGCATAATTAAAAATCACAACACCAGAATAAGTCTTAATCTAATGAAGACAGAGCTGTTCACAACAATCTTAGTCTCTTAATAATAAAACTTCAAAAAAGTAGCATTTTTAAGTTTTCATATCTCGAGAAATTCTTGACAGTTTGAAGTTAGTCAAAAATAATTGTAAAAAAAGAAACATAAATAAGAAAGAAAAAATGGGAAAGAATATTTTCATTGCACTCAAGTGAATGTTTTTCAAAGAATAGGGACACCCAGTAGGTGTTTGGAAGAACAACTTAAAATAAAATTAATTAACTGACAATTTTAAATTAAAGAAACATATTAAAACATTGAATAGAAATTTATAATGTGCATGCTTAGAATTTCTTGGATTTAAATTTACTCAACTGAAAAATAGCTTTAAAATAAAATATTTCTTCTAAAACACAAGTAGTATCAAATTAAACACCTACCAAAAGCAAAAGTAAGGCTCGATAGTCAATAAGTAAATGTGTCAAAAATAAAAAGTATTTAATTTAAAAAATATAATGCACTTCAACTGATTTAAATTGTTCGGTTCTCATTTACAGTATAAAATTATTTCATAAATATAATACTTGTATTTATTCGCTTGAAGGGCGTAAATGCATAAATGCAAAACATTTCAACCGTATAAAATCACTCATTTAAAAGAAAAATATCTTATTTTCTTTCTTTTATCCCTTTCTTTAGCAGTTCTATAAAAATAGCTTAGGTGTAGTGGATGTTACAAGCACCTTTGATCTTAAGGTAACATTATTATTACCACGCATGAAAAACTAACATTAAATCCGTAAACGAGTTAATTAGGAACTCAAATAGTGTGAATTATTTACCACATTCTAATCTTTTCAAATTTTCTTTTTTTTTAAAGTTCTCAATCAGCACACCCCTAAGTATCTTTAAATTTGCTTGTTTTCTTACAACCTTTAGAATAGTGGACTGTAATTTTACGTGGGTTAAGATATGTCCTTCTTTATTCGTTTCACTGGGTCATTGGTCCCGATTGGTTTAAGTTTGAAGCAATAAAGTTCGGGAGAGTTCGCTTTGTCGTTTGGGACGTACTTAAACATTCGAAAATCTCCTCAAAAAAAAGACCCTTGGGTCAGAATGGAAAAGTTGCTGTTTTGAAATGAGAAACGCCTATATCCGTTTCTATAGTCAAGAGCAAATCCGGAATCTCTTGTCGACTTATTTCCGAAAAATATTCAAAATATATAAGTCTTAAATAAATATGATAAAGTGTGTTTTAGTTTTTTTGATAAAGTACGTTTTGTGTCTGATTCGGGTAACTTAATTGAGTCACAATTAATTAGCATACTGAAGATCTTCTCTATAAATCAGAATGATCGGCGCTTAGTGGGTTAAAGTCAAAATAAAATATTCAAGTGATATAACTTTATTTTTATTTTTTGCTCTACACATCGACTTTTACACTCTTTAAAAATATCTTGTTTAAAATGAAAGCATTATTCTTCGGCAAAACATTATTCTTCATTAAAGCATTATTATTCGGCATAGATAAGCAAAAATTATTAATAGAATCCTTTATGACTTTTAAAGAAACTTATGCTTATTGCATAAATATTAACGTGAACCTTAAATCTACCATATTTAATTTACAAGGAAACGTTGAGACATTTTTCATACACTCAAATAAATAAAACTATGCTATAGAACAGCAATACTATATGAGCGGATAAGTCAAATGAAACGTAACTAATATTTTTGGCACAACGTGAGAACAAGCCAAGCCGGAACGTTAGTTTTACAGAACAATTTAGAGTAAAAACAATTAATTTAAGACGCATTCATATACTAATTCATAAATTAAAACTGATTTGCAATGCACTCTCACACATCATTAAGAGAATATTGAGACAAATTCAAATTAGGCAAATAATTCAAAGTGGAACAGAATCGGCTAAGAATAATTAAATATTAAAAAATTATTTATTATTATTTTCAGATGAATTAATTAAGATATAACTATCTTTCAAGCTTTGCTGAAAATATAAATACTTTATGTAACAGTAAACTTCTGGAGATTCACGTTTTGAAATTGCGAGCATGTTTAATTTTAAATAAATTTAAAATTTGTGATTCCAAAGGCTCGTCAAAATTGAAATTTTCGGAGGCGAAAATAATTTATGAAAAGTTTGCTTGAGCTTGGTGTTAAATATTCTACATTATTGGTGCTTGGTGTCAACTCAAAACTTAAAATTTATATGAAGGCTTTACTTGATGTTAACTTGAAATAAAGTGTTGGTTTTCTCATTTTTTAGGACTGTTCAGCAACTATCACGGAGGGATATTACACCACAGTTTTTACGATGTATCTAGGAAGAGACTATACCACCTATTAAATATTTTTTTGCTCGTTTGATTATGTAATCAATGTTTCGTACTTTCCGAATCCGATGAGTATTGTGCTTAATCATAAGAGAGCCTTATTATAAGTCTCGAATAGTTAATTTATTTGAATTATTTTATAGTATATTTATACCAAAGTACATGATCTGTGCTTGAAGATAACTGACTAAATCTTTGACTTTTTAATGCAAGTGCATAAAAACTTTAGTTCTTTCATTATCCAAAGTTAGTTTTTTTTTTTTATCTTTTAAAACGATTTATACACAGTTTCGGATATTGAATTCCATATTTTAAAACACTTTTAGTTAAACGTAGCAAATCATTTAAATAAATGAACTGACCAACTGTTTAAAAACTAATTTTGCTTTTTAAAAGCTCATTCTATCGCACCATAAGTAAATTTGAAAAAGTCAAATCCGTAATTGGATTTATTTAAAATAATGTGCCAATATATAGTTAACAAAAAATTTTAAAAGCAAAAGGAAAATATAACCTATAAAACTAAGAATATGAAATGTCAAGAATGGTTTACTTTAATAAATTGGTCTTTTTAATTTCAAAATTCTTTACATTAATTTTAATTATTTAATCAGGTTTTTAAGGAAAATAAAAATGAAAATAATGTTTAAATGTTTCATAACAGTTGTAATATGTTAAATTAATATTCCTATAACATATCAACAATAACTTCCCCAATAGTTAAATCGATAAACATCTAAACATAAAAATAAACTATTACTCTCTCAGTGAAAAAAAAACTAAGTGGAGAACAAATTATTAAGATTTAATATTTTTCCATAGATCAATCAATTCAATAAATTTATTTTTTACATTAATTTTCAAAGCAATAAATTTATTTTTTAAATTAAAAAAAAACATGTTTACATTGTTATTAAACCTGACTTTCTATAACCTTATATATTGACCTTGAACTGAATAGAACTTTTAACCCGAAAGTTTAAAAATTATTGTATATCCAAATTTAATACATTTATAATAGCAAATCTAAAGTCATTAATCATTTACTTTTAACAGAGTACTTCGTATACTTCCTAGCAAACGTTTAACTACATTCCTATCGTTGATGTTGATATATAACAAAAAATAAATAAAAATGTTCCGTGGATAAAATATGTTCTAAGAAAACTGTTCTCATTGCATTTTAAACGGAAAAAGTAAAGCATAAAGTTCTGAGACCACCCTAAGAGAAGCTTTGCCTATTGTATTAGTTGTACACAGTTTGAGTTCATTTTATAGTGGATAAAATCACTCAATTTGCTTATATTTCTATCTTAATCAAGAGAACACCTTGTTGTTTAAAAAAAAGGTTATGACTTAAAGGTCGTTTTGGAGTAGGATGTCATGTTCAAGTGGGTCGTGATAGCGTTTTTGAACGAATTTATGATGTGATTTCTTACTGTAACGGAACTATTTCCTTTTTTTTTCCTTTCTTAATTTCTGAGTTGATTACACAAACTTCAGAAACAATATTTATTGCTCATTCTTCCTTTTTTAAACAACTGATATTTTTTGTTATTGAGTCTTTATTATAGCTATAAATTATTTAAATTTGGTGCGGTCTTCATTCATTTAAAATAAGCATCCAAATAAAGATAAAATAGACACACTTACCATAGCTGCCTTTTGATTTCAAATACAAGTCTGAAGAGAACTAATTTAGCTTATATACTGTAAACTGGATGGAGTGGAGTTATTGCTAGGTGCAATGATAACGCTAAATATTGATTTTAATAATAAGCTGTCAAGATGGAAAATAAGGGGACATTGCAGATATTTGATCAACAAAAGAATGATTACTTGAAGTATGCGGCAGAGTTTTTGAAAATAACCGAAAAAATTTTGTTTAGTTAGGAGGATGATACTTTTGCTGGTGGTCGCCTACACATAACTTTATAAATATAAAGGTAAAATGAAGCTTATTTTCCTATTTTCTGAAATGATATCAGAAATTAATATAAATATTTTACATTTTCAGCTTTTTCGTATACAGAGATAAAAGATATGGTTAAAACTACCATAATATGGTGAAATTTACCGTGTTTCTGGCTCTATGGGAACGCCCAAAAGCTCGGAAATTTTTACCGAAGCACTTGAGTAATTATATTAATAATAAAATATGATTAGATAATATGGGATGAAATTTGGTAAATTTTGTAATTTTATGGCATATAAAGTATTTATTCGCTGAAATTTACTTTCCAGTTTTCTATTTTTTACTAAATATGTGGTTTGCTATAATTTTGAAAACCAGAATTTCCGGTAAATCGACGCAACATGAATGGAAAAATTATCAGATGAATGGTTTAAATACAGTATATTTTTGTTTTTATTACCAGAATTATGTAGTTTTTAATTTTTTTTAATTTTTATTTTTTTACCAAAAATATTATTACTATACAGTGTGGTAATTTTATAAGTATTTTCTTTCGGAATAATATTGCTTACATGAACAGCAGAAAAATTTATTTGCCTCAAAAAAAAAAGTATCTCTAAAAGGCTCATCTAATGTAGCTTCATTATAATTACTTTAAGTAAACAATCTGCTTTTATCATTTTTAGAAGTACTTAATCAATCATCTTCAAATCTTTTTGTAGGAAAAAAATACCTTTTTTTCAAAAAAAAAAAGAAGAAAAACATTAAAGTTTCTGTTAGAATTAACTTTCAATAAGCTACACTGCTGGAATTATGCTGATTTTCCTGAAGTTTTTCTAGTTTTTTAGTACGAAAATGTTTTATTTATGGTAAAATATCATAAAATTTGTTTTTATTGGAATTTTATCAATGTGTAGTTAGCAGTGTTCCGGTTTTATGCAATGCTTCTTTAGTTACTTAATTGCATAATGTTTTCTAGTGAAAATGGATAGAGTGTTTTGAAATAGTAATAATTTTATGGCAGTATTTTTCTTACCTATTCATATTAAAATAAAAAAAGTTGCTTCTGAACATAATAACTCTGATTTTTTTCTAAAATCATTTTTTTCTGTATGAAGAGAGTTTTCTCTAAATGATGTAAAAGCACTGCTTATTTTCCGTTAATTAATGTTAACTCGTTATCTTATAATTAATTTATTAGTTAACAGTTTTTGTTTGCGTAATATGTATATGTATATACATATATCTTTCATCTTAAACTCATTTTGAATTGACATAGACACAATATAAGGTAAGATTTTTTTCTTAGGATAATTATTCTTTATTTTAAAATGTCGCTATTCGCCATCGTGAAGGAATGCGTCCTGATGAGAACCTTTAGGTTTTTGCATTAATTTTTTTTCTAAGTCTATTATTATGCTTACATATATAAATATATCTGAAACATTAATTTTTTTAAAAAAATATGAAAATTATGTTATCTACAGTAAATCTTTCAATGATAAATCCATGGGTATTGTTTTAGTAAATCCTCTTGTGGCCATAATAACTATGGCACTTTCATTTCATTGTTGGAGCCAATTGTGTACAGCCCCTCATAAATTAAAAAGACGGAATATCACTCCTTTGATCTTTGTATGAGCAATGTTTAAAGTAGTATCTTTTGGAAAAAAATCACCAAGTGACCCTCTTTTTTGATACTGATCCGTTGGTACAAAACGTGTAGAAAGAACAAGAGATTCTTGTGAAGTGACATAGCGGCTCTTCGTTTTGACCTTGCCACCCAATAACACGGGCGGCACCAGGTCAAAAAGGTCTAACTTAAATCCTGGAGCTGTATAAGATGTAGGAGGGTGAAGGAATCAGTTTTTCTGGAGCATTTAAAAAAATCTTGAATGACCTAAAATTACTCTATTTAATAACACCTCGTGTCGTTTTTAAACAACTTCTATGATGTTCAAAGAAACTCTTTTGATATCGACACTTTCTACTGATTTACACTTCGTTTGTGGCCTACTTACATCAAAGACTGTCGCCATGCATAAAAATTAAATAAATTATTTCTTATTTATTGACTTTTATGACTTTGTTATATCGTATTAACTTTTCTTTTGAAGTTTGTTATATACGGAATGTATGTATTATAAAATCCATTCGCATTTTTTTCTCCAAAAAAGGATTAAAATATTGAAACTTAACAATTTCTTCTTTCCAATTACAATCAAATTCGAATTGCAATACAAAAAGGATTTAAAGTTTAACTTTACAAATACTTCTTTACAGTTACAATTACTCTCTAAAAAAGGAATAAAACATTGAAATTTTACGATTGCTTACATTTTGAACTTAAAAATTTTGATATTCCATACATTTTTTAAATATTTTTTACAAGTTATTTTATTTCGGAAATGAATATTTTGCTAGCTGAAACTAAACTGTGTGATATTCATACATTTCTTAAATTAAATTTTAAAAAAATCATTGTTAAATTATGCAATTCTAATTACAGTGTATTGTAATTTACAATTAAGTTTTACAATTGCGTGAACATTCAGCTTAAGAGGACCACGAGAGAAACTTTTCATCACAATTTCTGTTTCTCCTCTATAACTAAATCAAATTTAAAGTATAGAAAATTTAAAGTAAAGTATAGTTAATATAAAGGACGAAAATTAAATACAGTGTTTAACTAGTAATGATCGCTACAAAAAGTGTATTCAATATTTGAAAATCATCGAATAGGAAAATAATTAAACTGTGGTTCGGGGAAACTTGTGACCCGTATATATTACTTACTTGAACTAATATTAATTTAAATTCTAATTAATTTAATTGAAGCTACTATACTGTAAGAACTGTAATATGATACCTATCAAAATTTTGTGTTAACAAATTCTAAAGGTTTTGTGTTAGTTCAAGTTAATACCAAAGTGAGCATTTTTACACATTTCAAAGGGTGTAGTTAAATTTGAAATCCAATAATATAGAAAGCTTACTCCAAATTCAAATGCATATGCTCCATTCATGACTTATTTTCGCCAATTTTGGCGCCAGGATATCAGATTGGAATCCATCCGATGATCAATATTCTTTGTTTATAATTCGAGTCTGAAAAGGTGAAAGTTTCATTTCACCTCACGCATTCCAAAGAAACAGAAGTAAATTGCTTTTAAAGGCATGTATGTGTTTAATTGTATAAAAAATTTTATTTTATTCTCAGAGAAAATTTACATAACTCTGTCAATTGTGATAAATAATTTAATAATATTTAATTCCTATAATTTTCGCTTTTGTTAAGCCTAGCTCGAATTCATATTAATATTCTCCGTGTGCTGTGAGTTTAATTAATAAACCAATTTAATTTTAAGAAATTGTATACATATGCATTCGATTGATTCTTGCTTTATATTGTATAGTAAAAATAATTTCACTGATTCTTATGTGTATTTTATCTTACTGTAATTATAAAATTTAGTGTTATTGATTTACAGAGATTGCAGCGGTGTAGTTAAGCACCTAGATCTAAAAGTTATAATGATGTTTAACCACACTACTTTCGGGGGAAATAGTTGTAACCACTTTTGTCGTCAGATATACTAAAAGTTTTACAGTGAAGGAATTTTTTGGTGAGGGCTAATGCTTGATTACACACTATATAACTTATACTTATCCTTACTCTGCATATCCTTACAAATAAACACTTTTAAGACATTTGTATTATTAAACAGTTACGCAATGCTTCTATACTTGGATTATATGGTTAAAATATTAAAATTATTTTCTTAAAACACTAATTTTGTATAGTACAAAACATCATGCTTTATACTTCAAATTCTGAACAAAACCTGAAAAATGAAAAAACTGTTGCAGAAACAAAATATTTAGCTATAATAATTTCTATGAATGACCCAGCTCCTTAATTGAGGGTATTTTGATTGTCTTTTAAATACAATTGTAATTTTCCCTATGCAAAATTGGCCATTGTCATAATGGACAATAAAACATACAAATGCACGATGGATAGTAACTGTTTTCTTACAGTTTTTCTTTTATTAAAATTACTTTTTTTGTTGTTTTATATTTACTTAATTTATAGAGTTATCTTTAAAAGTTCTTTAAGAGTTAACTTTATACTGCATTTCAACACTGCAGAAGGTACTTCATTGTAATACCTATGTAATATTATTTGAATTTTTTTCGCTTCGATTTTATTACAATCCCATTTCTTTTATTTTATGTAATTCAAGCTGTTCAAAACATGTTTTAAAACATTAATTAATATTAGGTAAGCATTGCGAATTAAACTGCAAAAAATAATTAATAAAATGAAATAAATTAAAACAAAAATCTAAAAAAATGGCATTTTACGTTTCCTTTTCAACTTTTTCAGTGAGAGCGTTTTGAATTTAAAATAAAAAAGTTGTCTGCGGAGAAGATAAGAGTAGAATTTAAATTGCTTTAAAAACACAACTAGTAAATATATTTTCGATTAAGCAAAAAACTTTTTTATAGAGATGAGAGTTGCAGTTTTAAAAGTCATGTAATTATCCTTTTATTTCTCTAAAGTTTCTATGAATTTTGTGTTTCACACCCCATTGATGCATTAAGTACTTCCTTCATTCCTTTAGGAAAAATTGCTGAAAACACTGAATGGAAATTTTTTATTATTTTGATAGTTAATTTTAATTATTTTCTTTAACGTTCTGTCTTCAAATATTTCATAAAAAGAGAATGAAGTAGAGTAAAAAACATTTACTTCCACCTTAAGGTTAATTGCATCGAACTCTCTTTTAAAAAATTTTTGTTTATTTTTTTATAACTTCTTAGAAAGATTTAAAAAAAACTTAACTGACTTCCCTTATCAAAACCTGTTATCACGAAATATTTCTTAAATTGTTTATTTGAGGAACTAACAACAAATTCTGTAACAAAATTAATTGGCCACTATTGTTTGGTTAAAAAAAAGCAATAATCTGACCGAGAGAACATGTAGACATCTTTCGTCACTAGTACCCGCCTATTCAATTTCATTCAATAAATTAATCACTTGTTTTGGCTCCAAATAGTCGAACAAATTTGTAAAACACATTTATCATGATGCGTTAAAGGTGCAACCAGGCATGAGGTCATTTATCTGTGTATTGCTAACAAACATAGTATAAGCTGTTAAAAAATTGTTTTCAAAAGAATTGTTTCAAACTAAATTAATCACTCATATTTTCTTATAAAAAATACATGAAAGCACTTAATTATGTGTGTTAATATGTAGCAGCATTATTAAAATGAAAACATTATTCCTATTATTTCTTGAATACGCAGTTTTTATATAAAATAACTTTGACTAGAGTATCACTAAAAAAAAGATAAACCAAATATTATCATCGCTAAATATAACTAAATTTGACTAAAAATGGCAAATCAAAAATATTATTATTACTAAATATCACTTATATTTATTAAAAATGGAAAGAAGAATATTTACATTTCTAAATATCCTTGATTTTGACTAAAAATAGTAAACCCAATATTATTATCCCTAAATATCATTAGTTTTGACTAAAAGTAGAAAATCAAATATCTCTAAACTTTATTAAAAAAGAAAATCTAATATTTCCATAAATAAATACCTTTAGAACTGAAAAAAAATAGAAAATTAAATATTATCATCTCTAAATACTACTTAATTTGATTAAAAATAGAAAAATTAAATGCTATTAGTAATAAATACAAATTTCTCACAAATTTGCCTCAATGCTTGATCAAAGAGTTCCCCTGTGTTCTGGATTAGGGTTAAAATTCCAAGGCAACGCTGTCTAGCATGGATAGCTACAAAATCCATGATGAAATACAAAGTTTTATAAATAGTTAATTTTATTAATTAATTAATAGACTAGTGCCTTTGGATGTTTTAGAAGAATGGCTGACTCACGTATGGCTACAAACATTTATGAAAAACTTTTTTGAATCTTTAATTCAAGACATGTAGAATTTTATAAGAATTCATTCTAATTTAATATGCAGTTTATGATTTCATTTTAAAAAAATTACTACTTTTTAGATAATCGCTTAACTCATGAAATTCTCATAAGTGTATTTTGTGTATTACGTGTGAAGCGTTCATTAGTTTTATTCTTTGTAATTTAAACGTTTAGAATATATATATATTAGATAGAGATAACCGATAACCACCCTAGGACATACATTAAAACTACGCCACTGGTGAAGTTAACCAATATTGTAGTGGTGTATTAAATAAGTTCTAAATTAGAGTTCAAATTATACAGTAATCTAAATCTGAAGTATAAAACTTTGTTAATTTTACATTTCAAATGTTTTGAACTGAAATTATATTATACTTTTCTGAAAATTTAGGAAACACGTGCACTAAAACGCAAAAAACACTAAAAAACTCTAAAATAAAATATTAAAATCATTTGCGTTAGTTAAGAATTAATCGATAAATATAACAGTTTCCTTTGTAATGCATCCTAAGTATTTATTTACCGGGAATTACTATTGAATGTTCCTAAGAAAAAAAATCATTTTGTATTTTTTAATTCTCTGTTTTTTAACCCTTGAAAGAGACAAATAATATTCGTGAAGGACAAATCAAACACTGATTTAACTCAAGAACTTAATCTAAATTGTCCGACTACATAATAATTAAAACACAAAAAATATGTGGAAAAACATTTTTAAGAAAAAAGAAAGAGTGATGTTAACTAATATTTTAGTTGTTTACTTTAGCAGTCGTTTGAAAATTGTTAAGCGGCTACTTGATTTCAAAGAAATTAATTAAACTCATTTGTTTTAAAAACATTTTACTTGCACATTTATTATACTTTTTCTACTTTTTGGCGAAATTTTATTCATACTGATTGTGATCTGTGTGCATCATTAATTAAAAAAACATAGAAAACAAATCTGTTGTTTTCAACAAATTAAATTTTATGAAATGCATTAAATAAGTTCCAAATTAGAGTTTCAATTACACAGCGATCCCAATCCAAAATATTAAAATATTTCATTTTCTATAAAGAAACGCTTGTTACAAACTGGGTGAAAACTACAGTTATACCTTAGGGTCTTGGTACACACGAGGTTAAAAGATGAAACTGGAAAATACAATTTGAAACTTTTTAATTGAAAATGAAATACTTTGTGTATTAAAGCACCTTTCTATTTTATTTTAAAGGGCCTGAAATGCTTGACCTTATTTTTTGACTTAGTAAACTCCAATGGTTAACAAAGATAACTATTAAAAATTATTGCTCATAAGCCTAGGATTAAAACAGAGGCTCCACAGCGCGCCGACCTTTTGTAGAAAGTCGAACGGCCTCAGGATAAAAATTGATTGGCTTCCCAGAGTGTTGGGAATACTAATTAGGTTTAAATTGCATGGAAAGATCTGATAAAACCGAGAGAAAAAAGTATTATTTAAATGTGAAAAGAACTATAAAAGTAAGAGGCAATTTACTTCCTTGAGCTATGTAATAGATTGCATCAAATCATTAATAACGTCCAAGTGATTTCAAGAAATCGTGATGCGGGATTTTAATTATAGAAACATTGATATTTTGTCAGATTCGTACAATTAAGTGCAATAACCTAACGCTTTAATCAAGACAACAACGTTTGATTAATTTCCATCAAATATAAAATTATTTTCTGAAATTATTTTATGCTACTGTTTTTTTAATGCCCATGACTGTTTTTATTTTTTTTTATAAGCTATTGCTTTCCTTGCAGTTATATACGAAATAATTATTGCATTGCATAACAAAAAATTTTATCTCTAATTACGTACACTGTAAAATTACGTACTTTCTTCGTATATTTTGTGTTTTAAAGCCATATTGTTAGCAAAACAGTTCTATGTTTGTATTCTCGAGGAGTTGAAAGTCTCCCTCAAAGTTTAAACCCGTCATTGAGTTTAAAGTTCGTAATGTGACAAAAAAGTTTAATTTGTTCTACTATTCCTGAGCTAGACCAAACTATTAACTTTGGGTGTTTTAAAAACACTGGTACTGATAATTTCCTCCATAACTTTTGAAGCAGTAGTCGTTTAACTTTGGGCGTTTTAAAAACACTAGTGCTGATGATTTCCACTAAAGCTTTTGAAGCAGTAGTCCTTTGTAAATTGCTAAACGGCTTCTTGATTTCAAATGAATAAATTAAACTCGTTTGCTTTAAAAAACTTTTTATTACACATTTATTATATGTTTTGATTTTTTAGCGTAATTTTATTCAGACTGATTGCGGTCTGTGTGTTTCGTTAATTACAAAACCATCGAAAGCAAATTTGTTGTCTTCAACATGAAAAAATTTATAAAATGAATTAGCGTAAAATAATGGAAGATAACCGCTTGTATTGAATTTTTCAAAATTCATCCTTATCTCAAAGTTGACGTTTTATGATAATTACTAGTTTTTGTAAAAGACTTTCGAAAAGATGACTAATGAATTATGAAAGAGCTAAATAATTGGAGTAACAAGTTGGAGTAATAAATGTCAATAATTTAAATATCAAATAGCTAAAAGCTGCGATTTAAATTGTAATTTTAACGACTTCCTAGCAGAAAAAAAAATCTCCATTTCAGAATTCTTTTTTAAACTTAAAACAGCAGTCATTTAAAATCGTTAGAACAAATAATGGCAACAATTTTATACAGCAAGATTTATTATAATTTTATATTTGCTATGAACCAAAATTCAATATTTAAATAAATGAAGCTCTTATATATTTCTGCTATTTAGAACATCATTAACAACTTAAAATGTTTTATCAATCGATCCATTAATCTCGTTTAATAACATTAAAAAAAGCAATTTGGCTGCCTTTATATGGAAGAAATGTTTATTTTTTTTACTATTATGTGGATTGTTTTATGGACTTAGAAAAAAGTAATAAAGTTTTCGTTTCCTTTCTCAGCATCTATATAAAGCAATAAGACTAACAGGACTAACAATACTGGAAAAACACTAGTAAGTGAAACTTTAAAATGGGGAAAATTGTAATTCGACATTTTTTCCCTAACTTCGATGGAAAAACAGGTGATTGATATCTTTTTTCTCCTCTGATTGTTTAGATGTTTCGATTTTAATTTATCGCCCTCACCCAAATCATAGCACCAAACTTTCTAATTTACAATAACCAACATTGAAGGAGCTCTAAATTACTAGAGATGATAAATCTCAGAAAAATCAGAAGAAAAAACAATTCAAAAACATAATGAGGTAGCAGCTAATTGATTTTATAAATCAAAAGTTACTATAAACGCTTTTTTATTAATTTTAAAAAAAAAAGGTTTGATAAAATTCCGAACACAAATATAATTATGTAAAAAATTGCAAATTAAAAAAAATTATATAAAATTTTAGTTTTTATTTAATATGCATTTATCAATAATATGCATTTTAATTTTAATTTATTTTCATCACAGATATAAATTCAGGCAAAACAATAAATCGTAACAGCAGTATAACAATTTATAAACTCCCTGATATACTATTAATACTGACAAACTGATAAAAAGTTCAAAAAAAAAATTACAGCATTATAACGCAATTGGTTGTGAATAATTTTTGAGAAACTAACTCCAAAAAGTAGTATTTAAATCTAGTCATATTATATTTTTAACATTGATAGATTCATTGTTAAATTGTAAGGATATACAAAATTTAATATTATTGAATACAATGTAAAATTTAAAGCCTTGACGGAATGGGTTAAAGATTTCTCAAAAAAGGAAATTGAAGATATTTTTTCTAAAATTTTAATCAAATTTTAAATTTGTCATGTAAAAAATTTGAAAACATTTCAAATGGCCTAAAATTTGCAAAAAAAAATCTTCAATATTTAATTAAATAAAAAAAAAATTTCAGAAAATTTATAAATTATTATTAAAAAAGTATTTTTTAAAAGGAAGAAATGTTTTTTGAAAAACGAGTTTTAAAACTTTTTCTAAGAATTTGAAAACATCTCAAATGGTCTAAAATTTGCAACAAAAAAATCTTCAATATTTAATTAAATAAAAGAAAAATTTTAGAAAATTTATAAATTATTATTAAAAAGTATTTTTTATAAGGATTAAATGTTTTTTTTTTTGAAAAACGAGTTTTAGAATTTTTACTAACCAATATTTTTAAGCGCTCTATCATTTTATTCTTATGGAATTTATTTACTTCTATGGACTTAAAATATAACTGTTATCTAAGCAAAACAATATAATAACATAATATTTTTTTATATTAATTTGAAACTCAAATAAATATCTAATTGTATACTGAAACAATAAATTTCAATTTCTGCTAATTGTTTTTAGTAGTTGCAGTTTTATTGGTTTTATTTTTGCCAAGTTCCAAACCTGAACCATATTATAAATAGTTATGTACAGAATGAACAGTTATTTTTTTCTTATTTGGAAACAGTGATTTCAGGAAAATAAATTATACAAAATATATAAAATGACTCCAATTGAATTAGAGGTGGAAAACACCAAATATTTAAAATATACTTATATATCTAGCACCGAGAAAAAAAAAGGTATGATCAGAACTACCAGAGTATGGAAAAATTTACAGTGTTTTCGCATCTATGGGAGCTCTAAATAGCATAGTAATTTTTACCAAAGGGCTTTGGTAATGAATTTGGTAAAAATAACATTAAAATATGGTTTTATAACATAGGATAAAATTTAGTAAATAGAGTAATTTCATCATGATACCATAGGGCATGGTAAAAATTATTTATTCAGTAAATTTTTTTTCGCTTTTTTATTTTTTCTAAATGTCAGGTAATAAGGTCTATAATTTTGAAAAACTTATTTTCCAGTAAACAGCTTTCATATGAACGAAGCAATTACTGAATGAATGGTTTAAATACAGTATATTTTGGCTCAAATAAGTATTAGAATTAATCAGAATTATGTCATTACCATTACCATATATAGAAAAATTTCATTAACATATAGTATGGAAATTTTACAAGATTTTTTCTCCGTGCTCGAATATCTTTGACATCAATTGCATCAAATTTCTTTTTTTTTTTTGAATAAAATTCTTTAACTTTAGTTTTCCATTAAAATTGACTTCGACTTAACCTGATTTCATAAAGAGTATGTTACCGAATAAATATTTAGAGATTAAAAATATCTAATGTTCAAAAATTATTTAATCTGAAAAAATATATTTAATATCAAAAACATCTCATTTCTTAAAATAAAATTCGCTTACATTAGCTGCGCATTAAAATCATTTCGACTTGATCTAATTTCATAGAGATTATGAAATACGGTGTATTACGTGCGTAGAAACTAAATAGACTTGAAAATATTTTTCTGAACATTAATCTCATCATGGAATATTTTTACCGAATCACGCAAAAGAGAAAGCGGATGTAACTTTCTAATCTAAGTTTTTTTTAGGAAGAAAATAAATTTACCGTTTTTTTATGAGTTCTTTTCAATTAAATTAAACCTTCATGAGCTTTTACACTAAAAAATAGTCAAAGCACGTGTTCTAAAAAATATTGCGGTAATTATTTAAAAAAAAAACATTATGTTTATTTTTTCTTTTAAAAAGGGTATATAATTATGGTAAAGTATCCAAAATTTGCAAAAAGGAATCACCTGTAACAATTTTTGATCTAATCATCGAGTTTTCACACTTTAATATACAATGTTAAAGTCTCAAGAATTATACTTTAAACAGCAGATTACATAATAAACTACAAAATCATGCAACTTATTCTTAATAAATATGTGTTTTTTCGATGAAATTGAATTTATTATCCTAAAAATAAGGTTAATTGTTGCAATAATGACCCTTCAAAATATAGCTGCTTTATTTAGGAAAATGTTTGTTTGAGCCTCGCAATAAAAAGTTTTGTTTTAGTACATTTCGCTGTATTTTATATAAAAAAAAAATTTATATAATACATTTTATAATATAATAATACTTGCATCTAGCATTTTAAAAATATCTAATTCCTTATAAATGAAGTAGAACGTATATAAATGTAAGAACTGAAAACTATGTAAGGTTACTTGGCAATTTTCTAAGAATTTTTTTTTACCAATTCCAGTTTTACTTGAAGTAATGATTTGATTTTTTGAAGTTTCTCTGATATTTTAGTCTGGAGAACGTAAAGTTAAACCTTTGGTTGAGATTGTAGAAGAAGACGGGGTACAATGACAAATTCTGTCTAAAATCATTTAAATTAGTCACATTGAGTTGTTCAAATATTTGAATATTACATCCATATGTTCTAGTTACAGATGTGATTTTGATACATTCTCATTTTTACAACACAGGCGAATAAAATTTATCGGATTTTCATCATTGAAGGTAAAATTTCATTTCGAAAACAATTGTGTTTTTTCCTTGTATTTGTAAGCGATTGTAATTTCTTGTATGCAATGCAATTTTTCTATTACTGTCTCCATAGCTTCAAAAACAAAATTGAAAATAAATAAATGTCAGAAGTTCATAAATATTTCTTATTTCATTTTACAGCTCAGTGTGGGGTATTATTACAGGCTTGCAAACGGGGTCCAATGAAACATGTTTTATTGTACCCCCGGGTGGAATCATGTACTTGAAATAACATGTTTAAAGTAATTATAATATCATTGCTATGAAATAACAAATACTAGTTATCTGTAAAAAGAATTGTATGGAGAAGCTTCTGTAAAAGTTCAATAAGAAGGGATTGTTTTTGAATCAAATTTCGCAGTCTGATGGCAGTGATGATCCGGATTCTAGCTGATCACTAAACTACTACACTGTCAGAATTTTTATTCTAAAATTACGGTAAAATAACCGGCAGTAGTCTCTTAATTCCAATAAACCGCAAGATTTACTGTTAGGAACAATTTTACCTTTGTTAGTTTGAAACCGTTTACAACTGGTATGGAAGGTAAAAAATAACATATGAAATTTAATAAAAAATTCTTTTTTTCAAATTTTTATATTTTTCAGTAAGTAATAATTTTATTTCACTAACAAAACAAATTTACTTCAATATCTGATATTTCTATACAAGCATTTTCAGTTCAATACATATATTTAAATACCGTTATAACTTTAGTTTTTACCATTTTACAAGTATTGTTTAGAGAAATAAAAATTTGCTTAGGTGGAGAAAATACATAGCTAAAGGTGTGCATCAATTTTATTAAATAACTTTAAATAATCAATTTTATCGAATATTTAAGAGTTTAATAATAACCTCTGAGTTTAACTATAGTGAAGGTCAATAGTAATTTACGTAATTTAATAACGAATTTAGATAAATTTTTACGATATTTTTAATAAATATTTATTTTAGTTCTTCCAACAAAACAAATCTACTTCAATATTTTTCTACATGCATTCTTTCAATAAAAAATTTTCCATTTTGTAAGTGTTATATAAGGAGGAATAAAATTTTGTTTGGGTGGGCAAATACAAGATTAAAAGTGTGCATCAATTTTATTAATTAATTTATCAATAATTAATTTCATTAAATAATTTATCGATAATTTATTTTATTACATAATTTATCAATAATTAAATTTATTTATAATTTTATTGAATAAATAGTAGGTTAATATTAACCTCTGAGTTTAACCCAAATGAAGATCAATAATAATCCATGGACTTTAATAACAAATAAATTTTTATTTTATTTTTTTACGATATTTTTAAAAAGTAATTATTTAAGTTCCTCTAACAAAATAAATCTTCTTCAATATTTTTATATCCTGTATACACAATTGTCATAAAATTAAAAATCACTTAGTTATTCGTACGTAATTATTAATCTGCACTCTCCCTCAAGCTGATCATTTATCTGAATCCGGATTGAGTTTTGGTTGATCGACTCGATTACTCCTTCTACCAACAACAGGGTGTCCATAATTAAAATTGCCTCCTCACTGCTCTCGCGAGATTGTTGCAAATAAAGTTGTAACTTGATAAACAAGCTGCTTACACTATTAGAATCAGGACATCCTTAAACTGGCTGTTATTTTTAAAACAGTTGGCAAATAAATTTTAATTAAAATGTACCAAAATGAAGAAAATAATGTGAACGTTGATGTGTTATTTCTAAGCAAAGAATACATATTCTCGTAGCGAAAGCGCTACAGAAAAGCCCTTGATTTTCAGGTAGACAATTATTTGATTCCATGTAAAATGCTGTTTTTATTGTAAATAGCAGAGGCCATTTAAAGTACTTATCACTTAACCAATTTAACGATTGATTTTTTTAAAAATACCGGGCAATTATTGACATGGAGAGTATCTGGGCTATTTCATGGTAAACATATTCATGGTTTTGTATTCATAACTTTTTATTCGCTGCATAAATAAGTTTAATACAGTAAAGTCACTAGAACAGCTGCTTATAGAATCTCAGCTTCTTTGAGAGTTTCTAACCGAAGAAAAAAATCTGGTTTTTAAATCATTTAATAATTTTTTCGCTCGTATGGTAACGGTTTAGCAGATATTTTAAGATTTCAAAATTATAGCTTTTATTATCACACATTTAGTAAAAAAGTTAAGTAAACTCAACCAAATAAATGATTTTTATGCCATACTCTAAGGTATCATGATCAAATTTTTAAATTTGATTTGAACACATTTTCCAAATTTTATTCAATATTATAAAATTATGTTTTATTGAATATTTTATGAAAATCATTACTAAAGTGATTCGGTAAAAATCACTACTTTTTGGTGTTCCTATAGAGTCAGAATTTTAAATTATTCTGGTTGTTTTAAGAATACTTTTTTTTGTCTCAGAGTAGTAGTGTTACAGTTTTTATTTATTTTAGTTTCCTTTTTTTTATATTTTTTTTACTGTGACTATCAATCCACTAAATTGGACGCTCTCAAGTACAAATGCAGAATTTTTTCATGTACCGCGTTATCAGGTACTCTACAAATGATTATCAGTCTATTGCCAGGTTGCAGACTGAAATGCGTCTCTTCTTGCAAAGCCCGTTGTAACACTCATTTCACTTTATCTAAGATGCTCTTTTGGTCATCTTCTGTTTCAGCACCATAGTTCCTAACAACTCAAAGCTAACCATAGGTTTCCGAGGATACAAACCCCTATGATGTATTGAGCAGTTTGAGTAGATACTCTGGTATCTCTTGAATGTGCTTTTGCAATTAAATGACATTCAGAGTGAATATTTTTCTGGTCATTAGTGTTAAATGCCTGTCATCATTTTGTGTAGTTTCTGGTATACAAATTAGTCGCGATCTTCGGTAAACATTTCCAGCATCCCAAAACTAGAACTGACACTTTGTCTGGAATTGGACACTCCACTACTTTGTACTACTCTGCGGTATTAAGTACCGGCACTTAAAGTGCACTATCCGTAAAATTCATTTTTACCGTAAAATATTCTAACGTAATTTTGATAGTAATATTTATTTAACTGGAGTGACTAAGTGATTTTGCGGTAATTATGACTGTAAATGTTGCAGTTTATCAGATTTTTTATTTCGTGACATTTTCCGGTAAAAATGGAGTTTACGGTGAGCAAAACCAACACCCTGATGTACTTTTTATCTTAGTTTGATCCGGAATTTTTTACTCTGTAAAACTGATTGCGTTTGACCTTCAATAAGCAACCATTGGCCATCTAGACTACCGATTTAGTTGAGGCATCGTATTCACTAGCATCAATTGTTTTTCTTACAAAGTACTTACTGCAGGCCGCTTTGTCAAATTATCTAAAGAAAAGTCACACAAAAATCTACATACTCCTCATTCTGTAAACGCTATAATTTTCTTATTTAACCTCTTCTATTTAATATGAGGGAAAAAAACAGTTGATAATTTAATGGTTAAGTCTCACAGTATCCGCTAATAATTTTTTTTTTGTACAGTGTAGTTTTATTCGTATTCTATTTTTGGAACAGCTATTTTTGGAACTGTAATAGGGATCCGTGCTGTCATATTTATTAACTTCTTATATTATTAAAAAATATTATAAATATTTTCAAACTGTAATATTTGTAGCGTTATCGATAATATAAATTTTTAAAAATGCTGGATCAATATATTTTACTTTTATACTTTGTTTTATACTTTTAATGTCTATTCTAAACGTTTCTAATATTTTTTTAAACTGTGACTGTTGTTATGAGAATCAAAATTAATTTTCTTTTAATCTTATTTTTATTGTTTCTTAGGTATTTCACAATAATTTGTTTTAAAATGAAGACTAATTTTTTTTAAATAAATGCTGATTAATGTACTGATAAAAAATATTTTTTCATCGTTATTTTTATTTTGCAATTTATTAATACATTGCTTTTTAGATATTTTTAACATTATTATTAATATCTTTAATGAAATTATATAAAAGAAAAATATTTATTGTCTAACCTTTCGATAATATGTTTATAAACTCATATAAAACTTAACAATTATGCAAATCTTCAGATTAAGTAACTAAACGAAATTGTCTTTCCAAAAAAGAAACATTCTATATTTCACATTCTTGAGCTCTAGTTTTTTTCTTTTAAATATAAACAATTCATCCTAATTCCTTTTCAAGAGATTTTTGAACACTTAAAATGTTATAATAAAGTCAGTATTTGGGACATGTTATGCTACTGGGATATTCATCCAGTTTTGTGACATGCCATGATTTATGCTACATCAGATCAAAAGTGACTCTCATATATTTTGTGGCACCAACCCTACCCTCAATCATGCCTGTAGGTCAAGAGAGAGGCCAAAACGGGCCAAATCCTTAAACACCTTCGTTCACGGATTTCCCTCAAGTTGACGTCATTTTTGAGGCACCACTTAGGCGATTTCTTCAACATATTATTATTACGTGAAATTCCGCGGACACATAAAAAATTGATGAGTTTGTAACATTTTCCTGTTGTTTAACTTTTGGTCGCAAATAAGAGAAATGGTCTTATCTCTATACCTGTGTCAAATGTTAACTTTTAAAACCCGTTTCAATGATATATAAAAATTATTTTCGTAAAGTGCTGTGACTGATTGCTCTGATATTCTTTTTGTTTTCTTTAAAAAGTCACTATATATTAATTAAAAAGCACATTTTGTAAGAAAAATTATGTCAACGAAATTCTTTTTATTGATTTTACAACAATTTTAGCGAATTTATCAAAGATTTTAGTAATATAATCTAATAATCTAAATATACCTTTTATTATATTAAAAAATATGCTTTGATGTTTTATTGTTTCAGTGATATTCTTCTTTTTCTTATGTACAGCGACTTGCAATAGAATAAAATTTCAGTGCATAATAGTGTTTAATTGGTTGTACTAAGAGAATTAATTCAACGTAAAAGCTACTTATTTATTTTTTAATTATATTTATGATTGATTAATACAATAGAATATGTTATTTGTTAATCTGTTAAAATTTAATAAATTAGATGGAGTCTTATTTAAATTAATTTAATTAGTTCTTTGCAACAACAACAGTCCTGACTTATTTTACAACAGAGAATAAGATCATTTTAGTTTATAACTTTAGTTTAGTTCAGTTTAGATCATTTTAGTTCATAACTTTAGTTTCTTTAGATTAGTTTAGTTTAGATCATTTTAGTTTATAAGTTTATGTTTTATATTATAAACACTACTTCACTTTGTTTCGGTACAATACTGGTTCAAAGTTAGACAAAATTGGACAATAAATATTGAAGAAAGTGGCACAGTGTGATATAAAAGTGACAACAAGAGACATTTTTTAACCACCATCAAGAAATATATCAGTAGAAGGGTAAAGTGCGCAAATTAAAAAACGTACAACGCTGAATAACTTTTGAACTAATATTCGGATCTTCACATTCTCAGACTCAATCTTAATGGTTCAAGAGGACGACCTCAAGTATGCAAATTAGTTAGTACAGGCGTTATTTCAAGTTATGAAATCAGACACAAAAACGTACTTTCTCTGAATAAACATACCTTTTTTACGATGGATTAAGACTTCTGACCTCCAAAGCAAACGCAATCTGAGTAATAATGTCCCTAAAATTTAGTCAAGAGAGCAGTCCATAATGTAAATTTTACTTTTTGCTTATTTCGCCATATGATTATACGACTATATTTGA
Source organism: Parasteatoda tepidariorum (assembly GCF_043381705.1). NCBI lineage: Eukaryota > Metazoa > Arthropoda > Arachnida > Araneae > Theridiidae > Parasteatoda > Parasteatoda tepidariorum. The sequence goes on from NC_092214.1 coordinate 4,193,277, forward strand.
CATATACGAATTTTTTAATATTTGATTTCCTAGAAACTATTCGACCGATTTTGCTCAAATTATGTATTTTGCCAAGTAAAATTACGTTTCTTAAAATAATGTAAGAAATTGTCTACCTTACAATTCAAATTTCTTTCGACTATAATTAAATGAAATTCAAAATAATAATTGTTTACTAAAAGAAGCTTTTGAATGCAGTTATCTTCGGAGAAACGAGTTTTATTATTGTGCTCCAAAAATTTTTCAGTTGGCTTGAAAAGTTCTTAGGATATGAGGAATGAATATATATATATATATATATATGTAACATGCGAGACTACAGCCTCTCTGTTAGTACGCCAGATGTCGCTCTCGTTTACAAAAAGCAACGAACTTTCTCGATGTAAATGAAGAGTTAGTCAGTTGATGTAGTTTCTAAGTGAAACTGGTTGTTTTTAGGTAAAACTTGAAACCTGTGTGGTTCAAACCTAACTGGTTAGAGTCTATGTGACTCATGTTATTATTGAGGAATAAATATTATTGTTAATGGATTCGGACTGATTTCTGACCCCCAAAATGTAGGAGATTGCGCAATCTGAGAAAAATGGTTCCCATAGTTTGATCAGGAGAGCGGTCCAAAGTTTGGACCCTTTAATATTAATTTTACTTTTTGCGTACTTCACCATAACTCGAGAACTTTTTAAGCGACTTGAAAAATATTTGCACGCACTTATAAAATTCATTAATCCAAAGATAACCCTATGCAGAGAAAAAATTTCAGTACATATTTATTATTTTTTATTATTTTATTTAATACTAGTTGAAAACATTTTGAATTGTATTGACTTTTTTCCAGCATTTTAAAGTATGTAATTTCTTATGCAAAATATAAAATTTAAGCAAAATAAGTTGTATAGTTCCTGAAAAATTTAATTTTAAAATTACGATTTCCTTAAAATTCGATTTTTCAGGAACACAACTCATAACATTACATATCTCATAACATTTATTACACATGTTTGTAAATGACAACAATTGGTAAAACATTGAACAGTTTCAAACTAAAATTTATTTTGAATTTTGATTTTCGTATCATTTATGACACAAGTTTGTAAATAACGGCAATTATTAAAACATTGAACAGTTTCAAACTAAAATTTATTTTGAATTTTGATTTTCGTATCATTTATGACACAAGTTTGTAAATAACGGCAATTATTAAAACATTGAACAGTTTCAAACTAAAATTTATTTTGAATTTTGATTTTCGTATCATTTATGACACAAGTTTGTAAATAACGGCAATTATTAAAACATTGAACAGTTTCAAACTAAAATTTATTTTGAATTTTGATTTTCGTATCATTTATGACACAAGTTTGTAAATAACGGCAATTATTAAAACATTGAACAGTTTCAAACTAAAATTTATTTTGAATTTTGATTTTCGTATCATTTATGACACAAGTTTGTAAATAACGGCAATTATTAAAACATTGAACAGTTTCAAACTAAAATTTATTTTGAATTTTGATTTTCGTATCATTTATGACACAAGTTTGTAAATAACGGCAATTATTAAAACATTGAACAGTTTCAAACTAAAATTTATTTTGAATTTTGATTTTCGTATCATTTATGACACAAGTTTGTAAATAACGGCAATTATTAAAACATTGAACAGTTTCAAACTAAAATTTATTTTGAATTTTGATTTTCGTATCATTTATGACACAAGTTTGTAAATAACGGCAATTATTAAAACATTGAACAGTTTCAAACTAAAATTTATTTTGAATTTTGATTTTCGTATCATTTATGACACAAGTTTGTAAATAACGGCAATTATTAAAACATTGAACAGTTTCAAACTAAAATTTATTTTGAATTTTGATTTTCGTATCATTTATGACACAAGTTTGTAAATAACGGCAATTATTAAAACATTGAACAGTTTCAAACTAAAATTTATTTTGAATTTTGATTTTCGTATCATTTATGACACAAGTTTGTAAATAACGGCAATTATTAAAACATTGAACAGTTTCAAACTAAAATTTATTTTGAATTTTGATTTTCGTATCATTTATGACACAAGTTTGTAAATAACGGCAATTATTAAAACATTGAACAGTTTCAAACTAAAATTTATTTTGAATTTTGATTTTCGTATCATTTATGACACAAGTTTGTAAATAACGGCAATTATTAAAACATTGAACAGTTTCAAACTAAAATTTATTTTGAATTTTGATTTTCGTATCATTTATGACACAAGTTTGTAAATAACGGCAATTATTAAAACATTGAACAGTTTCAAACTAAAATTTATTTTGAATTTTGATTTTCGTATCATTTATGACACAAGTTTGTAAATAACGGCAATTATTAAAACATTGAACAGTTTCAAACTAAAATTTATTTTGAATTTTGATTTTCGTATCATTTATGACACAAGTTTGTAAATAACGGCAATTATTAAAACATTGAACAGTTTCAAACTAAAATTTATTTTGAATTTTGATTTTCGTATCATTTATGACACAAGTTTGTAAATAACGGCAATTATTAAAACATTGAACAGTTTCAAACTAAAATTTATTTTGAATTTTGATTTTCGTATCATTTATGACACAAGTTTGTAAATAACGGCAATTATTAAAACATTGAACAGTTTCAAACTAAAATTTATTTTGAATTTTGTTTTTCATAACATTTATGACACAAGCTTGTAAATGACAGCAATTAGCAAGCCATTGAACAGTTTCAAATTTAAATTTATTTCGAATTTTGATTGAATGTTACAGATTTTTACAACTAGTAATTTCAAAAGTGAAAAGTACTCTGTAATAGTCTAATTGAGCAAATCACAAACAGAGTTTTCTTTTTAACCACTAATCATTACGTTTGACATTGAAAAAAAAAGTATCTTCTTTCCCTTGAAACCAAATCCTCTAAATGACTTTGTACGCTCCTTCTATAAACTATTATTTAGCATTCAAGTGTAACTCGACGTAACATTTTCAGATCATGATGCAAATCTTTCTGTTCCGCTTTATTGCTTTACTGATTATCAAGAGTTTCGATGCAGTCGATCTTCTTTAAATAAAAAAAAACTTGTTTTGATATCAAAATGGAATTCGTAACAGATTAGTGATTTTATTTTAAACCCATTACATTATTTTCATGGTTTACCTCACATTTATGTAATTCAATTTATTTTTAAACTGACTGATGAAATATTTACCCCTTTAAGCACAAATCAACTAAATAAGAAATGAACTAAAATGTCAAAACGAAGAAAAATAGAAAAAATAACATAATTTGAATGGAAGATAAGAAAAGGAGTAAGATTTCCAAATAAGGGTGAGTTAAAATGCGAAAGTCGTTAAAACAATATTTACTCTACTCATCCGTTGAGCTTTAAGAGGATTAAATATTGTTTAATGATACCTTTGCTAATAAGAAAGAGACATAATAATCCGGAAATATTGCGTTTTTTGATCCAAATATCACTTACAGTAATAGGGGGTCGGGACCATCCATACTGTTTTATCCATACAATTAATTAATTTTTTTTTTAATATTCATTTATTTATTTTTTTGCAGTTGAATCAATCCTTAAAAACCCCATTCTAGCCAAAAAATTAAATGTTCAAGATCAGTAATTTATTTTTCAAATGTTTGCTCTTGGATTATACAATGAACACAGAAAGATCTGCACTGCTTTTCGAAAAAGATAAAAACACATATATTTTTTGATTTTCTTATTAGCTTGAAAAATTTGACGAAAAAATATATGGTTTTGGTCTAGGAACAAGGCAATGAACAAAATTGTTTTTAGATTTTTATGCTAGGGTAACAATAACAATAGTACTGTGAACTTAAAGTTCAAAAAGATTTAATTTTCACAGTAAAATGATTTAATTTCACGCTATAATATTAAACTTCACTTTCGTAATTAATGTCCTTCTTTCCGTTAGCTTGAAGAATAATATGGCTTAATTTCACACTGCAATTATATACTCATTTTCATAATCAGCTTCTTCGTTTCATGTACCACATTTTTCTCATCCATTATGTTCCTGTTTGCAATTGTAATTTATTTACGTCGAACTAGACCTGCACTATGGGCTATTGGTGACGGTCTGGGAAGCATCCCTGAGGATGATTCGAAGTTCACAGTTTTGATCCTCTGCAGAGGGTACCCCCTCTTCGATAGCCCGACGACCTACGCGCGAGGACGAGCACTTTACGGTAGAACAGTTTAACAAGGACAAATACCGCACATCCTCGGACTCATCGCTGGCTGACCAAAGTGGCCACCGACCTGCGGGGAACCGTGTCTTAACGATCAGTCCAAAGCGAGACTATGGTCCCATTTGAGAAGAAAAGGAAAATTCCAGTACTTTTAAATACTTATATTCATTTGTCTCATATACTAAATATTCCTTAATGACCATCTTTACTTTCTAAAAAGAAAGGCCACGATGGCTCAAGGATTAAGGAACTGAGCTGTAATTGTGAAGTACTGGAGTTCTATTCCCAGTGGCAGCTTGTAGCCTTTAGGTTATTGGGTGCTAGTTTTTCGGGGAAGTGAAGACGGCTTGTGCGCAGTGCGAACCACATTGCCATCATCATGCCATTGGTCACAAAATAGTGGAGCCTTAACCTACAAGACCTTCCTTGCTAATAACGGGTTATTGTTTAAACGCTTTTTAAAAAAGGGAAATAAATAAGTAAAACAAAAAACATCAATAGACACATTGAGGGGAGCAAAGAGAGTGCAAAAGAGAAACGCTATTGAAATCTGCTAAGTCACTAGTTAAGAAAAAATGGTGAGAAAGATCAAAGCAAGTTTGATGGTAAGATATATTTGAAGGTATTATAATTGCTTACACTGTAAAAAATTCTGGATCAAATTATAATATGAAGTAACGGAACTCTTAGGTACATCATCCGTAAAATCCCTTTTACCTAAAAATCCATTTTTACTGAAAATTCCCTTTTTACCGTAAGATATTAAACCGTAATCCTTACACTAATATTTATTACACATACTTTTTACGGTAACATTATTTAATTAGAGTAATTCAGTAGTTTTACGGTAATTATTACTGTAAAACATTCTGGTATATCAAATTTTTCGTTCCACAACATGTTCCGCCAGCACTCAGGTACCATAATTTAAATCGGATTTTTTTTTACAGTGTATCAACTCTTCTGCATTTCACGGCAATTAATTCACCGTTCCCCATTGTTATTTGTCAGATTTTGATAACGTTTTAATTTTTCCAGGTTTAAATCTTAATTTGATACTTCTAATATGTTTGCCTATTTTCTTATTTTTTGACAAAGTTTCTAACAAATGTATTAGGTCAGTTTTATCAGAACATTCTATATATGAAGGAATTCGGAAATGTGTTAGTTATTGCACTATATGTAACTATTCAATAGACCAATTAAAATGCTTACACTAGATTTTACGGTCTCAAAGCTGGTATTTTTTCTCAAAAATAAGTTTAACTGGAAAGATAATAAATCTATAACAGTTTCAATCGAAACTTTAGCCACTCCACTTCAAATTTAAAGAAATTTGGTACTCAGGTGTCTATGCTTTTACGAACTAGGTTTTGAACAATTTGTGAGAGAGAAATTAAATTTTAAAATGCTTTGCTTGAGAGATAAATTATATAAAAACCATAACTCAACTCTAGACAGTAAAAGAATTATGAAAACTGAAGAAATTTTTTTCAAAAAATTTCATGGAAGTGCGTCAATGAGCGAAATTTATTGCACATGAAAAATTTCTTAAAGAAATATAGTAGCTTTAAATAGTCATTACTTCTCTCTTTACTTCATACCACGTATCTTTATTTCTTTTAACTTCAATTCTCGTATTTAAAACAACATTGTAATTAGAAAACTGCAAATATTAGAAAATTTAATTTCGTTGCTTTTTGCTCAAGAAAAAAAAACCTACTAACCGTTTCGTACCGTATTGTAAGGTAAGGACATTTCTGATAAACATAATTCTGGCAAAAACAAATCACCCGGTATTTAAACTTTTCATTTGGCATTTTTTATATTCATATAGTAACGATTTACAGGATATTCGGGATTCCAATTCTGGTTTCTGGTTTTCTCCTTACCACACATTTAGTAAAAAATACAAAACTGAAAAGTAAATTTTACCGAATAATAAGTTTTCATGCCATGCTTTAAGTTAACAAGATAAAATTACATATAGTGAAGTTTTATCACATATTAAAAAAACATATTTTATTGCTGATTTTACTAAAATCGTTATAAAAACTCTTCCGTAAAACTAACCAAGTTCTTTGGTGTCACACCATCAAGCTATAAATTCGGTAAATTTTTCCTGGTAGTTTTGACCATAATTTTTTTTTCAATCATTCAAAGTTGAAAGTGTATATACCTCTTCAACTTTGGACGTAGTGGGATTTATAGCTTTAAAAAAATTTATATATTTTTTATGTTTACAAGGTACGGGACTTCAATAATAAATAAATAAATAAAATACTTTTTTTTAACGTGGAGTATCATTATATCGTAAAGCATTCTTATCCCGTATGTATTTGAAACAAATGAAATGTTATAAGTTGGTATAATAATCCACTAAATATAAATGTAAACAAGTCTCAACAAGGTATAGACTTCCAGGACATAATATTTAACTAACAACAAGTCATACTTGGTTGAACAAAAGATTAAACACCATTCTTTCTAAACAACCCTCAGAAAAGAAAAAAAAAGATGAGCTTTCTAAGAAGGAAACAATTTCCCTCTTAGGCCCTTCAGCTATTACGGACATCACGCTTAATTGCCTCAGACCAGCTTTTCCTGTCTCTACCCTTAGCCTATTTTACAAGTTAAAAGCTATCAAAGCCCGTGTTATTCAGCGCGGAAAAAAACACACCTTTCCAAAAATACCTTATAGCATGGCTTAAGTTCTGTGACAACTAAAATCTTAGATTCCACGGATCTATGAACGTAGGATGTGCCACATATCCATTGATAGTAAAACCAGTCCACAATAGATGGATATGATGTTAAAGAAATCGAATGTGTCAGTTATCTTGTTTTTAGTTTCATGCAAACGTATAAAATATAACTATATAATCCATTTCATTTCATTATAGTGGCTATAGTATTTATCAGAGGTCAGGAGTAGCGCACTACAAATAGTGAAATTACTATAGTCGCTTCCCTTTTTTAGTAGTTTGTAGCGTAGTGTGCTATTTTTTGTTAAGAAAAAAAGAAGTGTGAGTAGTGCGATACAAAAAAAAAAAAAAAAAAAAAAAAAGAAAGAAGAAGAAAAACAGTCGTTTGTAGCGATTCCTGACAACTACTTTTAACATTGGGGCCAGAATGGCATGGTTGGTAGGACACTGGGCCCGTCCAAGAGGTCGTGGGTTTGATCCCAGCCGGCCGAAGACTCTCCGTGTAGTAATTGGTGATTGATGCCCGTTAAATCTGACGAATCACTAAGTCCTCCATGTTCCCATAACAGATCATACCTTTGAGGGTACTGATCCAGGGGTTTCTTTGTCTTATGGATTGGTTCAAAATTACAAGGCTGCGGAGATGAACAATAATAGTCGTAAACCCAAAATTGAGTCGGTAGTTCAACGACGGTTATAAAATGAAATTAAAAAAAACTAATTTAAACATTAGTTTCGTAAATAAACACGACTCTAACGTAACTAATTTTTCGAATTTGGAGGGTATCAATCTTCGCGGGTTCGTCAATGGATGCAATGAAAATGACCCTGTGCCTACAGCTAAGCGTAAACAGGAATTACGTATAACTAATATTTAAACTAGCCAATTAAAAAAATGGATAATTAATCGCTTAAGTCTCATTTTCACATGCGAATGTATGTATACTCGTGAAACATTGACGTTATTTCGAAGGAAAGAAACGTATTTTCGACGTACTTCATTTTTTAGAGGAAATAAAAGAGCATCAAACAATTAAAACATTTAATTTATTTCATAATTTCGCATTTCTTAAATTAAATATTAGCTGTCGGGAAAGGCATAAAAATTTAAAGGTGAAATGATTAAATTCGAAGAAAAAAAATGGTTTGGAATACCAAACAAGCTCAAGTAAACAAGAATAAGTATTTCTTAATTCCCTTACATTTTACGCAAGTTCGTCTCCTTAAAAAGTGAAGTAGTTATTACAATTCTAAAGTAGTTTGTAATCACTGCATTATTTTTTTAAAAAAAAGTAGTTCTGGCTAACTATATTTTATATTTTATAAACGTCGTTCAACAGCCTACCCAATTTTTGGTTTACGACTACTAATGGTAACCTCCGTAGCCTTGTAATTTCGATCCAAACCAGAAGTCAAGGAAACTGGATCAGTACCCGCAGTGGTATGTTATGGGAACATGGAGGACTTTGGTACTCGACAGATTTAACGTGCATCAGTTACCATTTACTACACGGGGAATCTTCGGCCGGCGAGGATTCAACACACAATCTCTTGGACATGGGGCCAGTGTCCTACCAACCAGGCTATCCCGGCCCTGGTTAACTATATTTACTAAAAAAAGTAGTTGTAGTAAATTACAAAAATAATGTAGCTTTTCCGACCACTGGAAATCATATAATGTCAACTGTATAATGCAACAATATGTCATTTGGATGTGATAGAAACATCCTATGGAATCATAAATGCCTATTTTATTGAACTACACAAGCAGTTATTTCAGACAATGGTAAGCGGGTTTTAAGATTTAAAACTATTAATTTATTTTTCAATCTAACAAAGGTATAAATACATAACCCTTTGACGCAGGATATTTATAAAAATATTTTTCATACTTTTTTTCATTATTTTGTGTTTTAAGTCAAAACAAGTGAAAAATATTTTATTTAGCATTTCAGTAATTTATGGTTATGAATTACAGTATGAAACACCGATGTCTTTTTCTACGTTGAATGTAAAATTATTCATTTAACGCCAATATTTTTTTTCATTTTTTCACAAATGACTCTCTTCTAAACAATAATTTTTCAAATATGCATTTATTTGCAGTTATTTAGATCTAAGATCAACAATAATCCATCATTGAAATTTCTTCTATTTACAAAATCAATTGATACATTTTTGAATATGATTAAAATCTAATTTTTTGAGATTTTACATATTAGTATAAATAAAATTTCAATAATCTAGTTATTTTTAGTAACTATTATTGGACTGTTTTTTATTATCAACAAAAGTACTAAAATATATTGTTGCTTGTAATTAGAGCTTCAGAAAAAATGTATAAAAAGAACACTGTCCCATTTGCGTCAAAGGGTTAAATTGCATCATATAAATCATATAATCAATAAATAAATTATCAATACTTCGTTGTATATTACCCAGTTATCACGTCTTTGGATATGACGGCATATGAATCCTAATTTCTTCGCCATTTTTTCTGACGAGCAAATTATGTATAGCTCTTAAAGTAAATTTAAAGATAAAGATTTGTGCAATTCATTTTATATAATACTATACTCAGATCTTCATGGTACATCATACTTATATTATGAGAATAATATATCATGTATTATATTCATGATATGTTATTTTAAACGATACTATGCTCAGTTTTAATACTATATAGTCATTTAATACTATATAATTCCTTATTTTGACCCTGTCCAGAGGAGTCCTGGAATATTTTAAAATTAATATAGAATTATTTACATGATGACTAATAACTTTTATACGTATTACATTTGTTAATTATTATTAAATGAAAAATTAACTATTCCTTTCACTTTAACTGTTTTTTTTTCTAACTGTTAAGATGCTTAATGGTTATTGACTATTCCTCAACTAATGTGACGGATAATTTTGTGATCATAAACGATAAAAAGCAAACATATAATTAGAATTTTAATTAGATATCATCTAAAAAAAGATATAGATTTAAAAAGCAATAAGAAATTATGAGGAAAGAAAACGATAATTCAGTGTCAGTATTGTTAGTAATGACCTAACAATACTTTTTTGTAGCATTAGAAAAGTGATGTACACATCACACGTATCTATTATCACTATTTTTCAATATCATTAAACTTTTTTTTCAAATACTCGAATAGATTTCTCTGAACGCATCGAAAGAATGATCCCCATACGCTGGTGGGGTTCGTATCTAAATTAAAATGTGCTGTAACCAGCAGTTTACGAGTATTAGAATTAAAAATATTAAAATATCGTTAAAGAATTACAATGTTGCACAAATATCCGATTTCGCTAATATTTTAACCCTTAACACTCAACTAAGAGTTTTTTTCTCAGAAAAGACAATCAATAAAAAGAATAATTAATGTAGATGGAATTAGCAAGTACCTTAACCCCTTAAAAACCGAGTAAATTCAAGTTATGAATAGAATTACCATAATTATCTCGACATAATTGCCTTGTTCTTTGTGGCAGAGAGCGAAATTATTTGAGTAATGTTTCCAATTTAGAAAACCTTGAAAAAAATTTTTTTATTTATTTCTGCAAGTAATAAAAAAGATTTTAAGATAGATTTTTGTAATGATATAGATTTTTGCTTGTAGTTTGTTTGTTTTTTTACACTTGATACGGTACTTGTTTATGTTTTTTTAATAAACATGTTCATCTTTACATAAATAACCTTTAAATTGAGAATGGCGAAAGTATACTTAAAATATACTCTGATATTCTTTAATTTTCAACAATATACAGGAACTTCAAATGCATATGACCGGTGAATATTTTTGAGTTTTCGTAATAATATTTCCTGCAAAACAGAAATATACAACTGTTTTTTTTTCAATTGTCAATCGTTTTTGCGTATAACTATCATAAAAATCTTTCCAGAAAACATTTAAAGCATCACTTTGAAGAGCAAAAATTATTCAATATCCATATTATGATTATTTAAATTCGTACAAGATACAAGAAGAGCTATGGAGTTTTACCTATCACACGCAAATAATATACAATAAAAAAATCGTTTCTACGCAAACCATAATATGTATTAAAAGAAAAATCCCAAGAAACCGAAGCTAAAAAATATACTTAATGATTAAATAACTTCATCTGTTTCAAAATTATGAAAGTCGACATGTTTCGAGCTCTCGAAAAACGCTCCTATTCTCAAAACGCTCTTGACGTCGGATTCACGAAGTAAATAAAGTTTTTAAATTATCAAGTACTAATCAAGTATAAATTTTCAAGTATTATAATGAAATCTTAAACACTTACTGTTTCCTGCTTCGATTGCGTCATTTAACGATATTTATGATTTTGAAAAATGCACGATACTTATTTTGAATAATATGTAAATTGTTTAAAAATATTTGGTGCAAGTTTTATCCCAATGTCGAGCAAATTTACCGTGACTTTAAAAATGCGCCAAGTTGAACTAAATTATAGAGCAAAATAAGCCATCCGAAACTTAAATATAGTCTGTCTATCTAAAGAACACCCCTCACCATTTGTATAGAACCCTGTAGATGACTATCGTCACAAAACTGAACTACTTCCAAAAGGGTTGCAATTTAGGGTAAGTTTTGTCAGGAATTGGCGAGAGAAGTATCAAAAGCCACTTCCCTGATGTGGGCTATTTCTTGTTTCCATAGAAGCATACAACTCCAGACTGAGGAGTATTTTAGAGTATCCAGAGGAGTATTTTAGATAGATAGACAATACGCAATAATATGTTTCGATTTAAATGAAAACATGATGCCACTTAGCACTCTACTGAAATTTGAACGATATTTGGTTCAAAATACCGCTAAGCCGATTTTTTTAGGAATTCAGTTTAAATTGCCTATATTTCAAAATTCAATTTATTATTAGTATTTAATTTTAATATTTAATTTTATTAATATTTATTAATATTTTAAAATTCAATTTTAAAATTCTATTCTTCTTTTTTTAACTCAAACAGTTGGAAAAAACTAATTTTTGAGTTAAAACTATTTAATATTTAAACAAAAGAGGCCTTATATAAGTTAAGTTTTGATCAGACCTTTCGTGAATAATATTTCTTTAGCTTGGAAGAGTTTATCGAGTTGCGAACCTCACCCTTCAAATTTCAATTCCTTTAACATTACAAAACAAGTATTTCCAAACAAACTTGAACAAACTTATTATTAAAAAATCATTTGAGTTTCATTGCCTTAATGGTTACAACGCACAAATACAAAAGCCTCAAAGTTTAGGTTTTTCATAATGATAAGTTAAAAAAGAATTCAGTTAAATAGAACAAGAAGGAACATTTCATTACACTTACTTCTTGAAGTGGAACGGTAAAAGTTAATTCGCGTTTCTTGTAAGGATGCGAAAAAAAAAGTAAGAAAAAAAGGTAAGAAAAAAATTCTAAAAAAAGAAACATTAATGATCCCAACTTATAACTGAAATAACTTTCTAAGTATTGTTTACTATTTTGGTGTAACAAATACGTCACTCCCTTTTAGTAACAACAATAAAAGAACTTGCAATAGAATACAATTTTAGTGTATAACAGTGTTTAATTGGATGTACCAAGAGAGCTATTTCAACATAAATGCCATTTATTTATTTTTTAATTATATTCATGATTGATTGATTAATAGAATGGTCTTTGTCAGTCTATTAAAATTTAGTAAATTTGAAGGAGTCTTATTAAAATTACTCTAATTAGTTATTTGCAACACCAACTGTCCTGATTTATTTTACAATAATATCATTTCGATTTTCTCCTATGGCTCATAAACACTACTTCACTTTGTTTTAGTACAATACTGGTTATACGGGGTTCAAAGTTGGACAAAATTCGACAAAAAAAATTGACGAAAGTGGTGCAGTAGGACATAAAAGTGACAATAAGAGAACATAATCACTGTCAAGGAATATATAAGTAGTTCGCAAAATAAAAAACGGACCACGTTGAATATCTACATCTAAAGGATTCAAAGATCTGATCTACAGGATCTAAAGGATTCAAAAGAAGACCTCAAATATGCTAATTAATTAGTACAGACGATTTTCAAATTGCGAAATCAGACATAATAACGTACTTTCTCTGCATATGTATTTTTCCGATGGATTTGGATTTCTGACCCACAAAATGTAGGGTTTAACCGCAATCTGGGAAATATGGTTCCAATAGTTTGATCAGGAGAGAGGCCCAAAATTTGGACCCCTTAATGTTAATTTTACTTTTAGCGTATTTCGCCATATCTTGAGTACTTTTTAAGCGAATTGACAAAATTTTGGGATTAATTATGAAATTCGTTTATTCAACGATATTTCTATGCAAACTGTAACTTTTAATTTTATTTATTAATAATAAAAGGGATATAAGATTTTAAGAAATAAGGTTTTGAATTGTAAGGTATACAATTTTTACATTATTTTAAGGAACACAAGTTTAAATGAAAAAATATAAAATTTAAATGACGTCGGTCGAATAGTTTCTGAAAAATTGAATATTTCAGAAGTAGTGTAATTAAAATTTGATTTCTCAGCAACTATTTGACCAATTTCGCTCAAGTTTTGTATTTCGCCATTCAACATTAAGTTCTTTAAAATTCTGTAAAAATTGTATACCTTATATTTCATAATTTGTTTGACTATTAATAAATAAAATAATAAATATTTATTAAAAGTTAAATTTTGAACGGAATTATCTTTGAATGAACGAATTATATAGTTGCGTGCAAAACTTTTTCAATTCACTTAAGAAGCAATTAAGATATGGTGAAATACGCAAAAAAATAGAATTAAAATTAAGGGTCTAAACTATTTGGACCATATTTCCCAGATTGCGGCTACCCCCGATATTTTGAGGGTTAGAAATCTAAATCCATCGAAGAGTAGGTATGTTTATTCAAAAAAAGTACGATTTTATATCTGATTTCGTAACTTAAAATATTGTCTGCACTAATTAATAAACATATTTGAGATATACCCCCTCAAACCATTCATATTGAGTCACAGAACATGAGAAATTGCTCTTTAGATCAAAAGTTATTCAGAGTGGCCCGTTCATTTATTTATTTTTTGTGCGCACTGAACATTGTCTGAATCAGATTACTGTATTATGCGCCATCCGTAAAATTAATTTTACCGTAAAATCCATTTTTACAGCAAATTTTGCAGGAATATTTATTTAATTAACAGTGATTCAGCGATTTTATGGTAATTATATTTTCAAAAATTACGTTATATCAGATTTATTGCTCCGTAGCATGCTTCGGTAAAAACGGACTCTATGATAAAAAGTACCGGCACACTGAGCGTCGGTACTCTTTACCGTTATATGATCTGGAATTGCTTACAGTATAAGACCAGTAGTCGTTGGAAATAATTTGTTTCAAAAGTTGTTAGATTAAAAAAAATTCTTTCTTGCTGGCTAGTTCTATTGATATACCTCCCATTTCTTCAAATGTCTTTCAAAAATGTAAATTAAATGTTATTTTTCCTTATTGCAGTTATAGGTATTTTAATTTTCGAATACATATAAACTTGTGTTACAAAGCTGATCTGTTCGTTGCTTTTACATGAGGGCTGCAAAAAATTAGAAAATTCCGTAACGCAAAAGATTGATAACTGGGAATTCCATTTTATAATATTCCTTAACTATAATTTTATTACGCATGTACACAAAAACCATTTAATCAAAGAACTCATAAGCTACAAAATTTCTTAAATGAAATATTCATCTGGTTAATCAGTAACAAGATTAATACAGGTTGAATGTCCATACGTCTTCAAACTGATGACTTGAAATAATTTATTGACATCAGTATTCTAAATTAGCTATTGTTATTTTTGCATATTTAATTTCGCAAGAAAAATAACATTATTTTAAATCATATATATTACTTTCTCAGAGCCATTACCATTGTCTTTTAGAATGTAGCAATGCATAATGGCCAACCAAAGAGTAATTTGCTCTACATCGTGATTTTCTTAAAGTTGAAACAAAAGCCTTCCTTGCAGCTGATAATGAAGCAATTGATATTCTTTTCCGTCTAAGTGACAATAAATATACTGAAACTATTCATAGATTATCACTATTAATGGAATAGCCTTGACTTTCATCATTTACATTTTATATGGAGAAAGTATCGACGCCAAAAATTGTTTAGATTGCGCCATTTTTATTCCAACAAAAGATCTTATTTTCAAAATATTATTTACTGATAAGTAGCCGCCAAAAACAAAACGCATTTTCTCAAAATTGCTTCTTCATATAAATAGAAAAAGCGGCTAAAATTGGTGCTAATTTTGTTGATGAATGGTTCATTGAAGGGAAAAGAAATAAATAAACATTTTGAAAAGAAAATAAGAAAATTATTTATACAGCATTTATTCTCTTTAAGTAAGTTGTTATTGTTAAACTAAGGAATTTTTTTTTGTTCCATCGAAGTTCCACAATACTTAAAATATCTAACGCCTCTGAGGTATCTAGAAAATCTTAAATACAAACATATAGTAAATTTTTAACAAACTGTGAATTCTGATGTTAATGGATACTTTATGAATTCTGAAGTTTATGGTGAATTCTGAATAGCCTTGAATAATGAACCTATAGCCTTGACTTGAGAATCTAATGCATTTGTGGTATCCAGTAACCTTAAATACAAATACAGTCAAACCCCGCTATATTGAACCCTCAAAGAGTCAAATTTCGGTTCACCATAAGCGGGACTTCACTATATCCGTTCCCGCAAGCAATTTTAACTAATGGTTCCTTTTTATTACTCATTATTTAAATAAATGACCAATAAAATGAAATAAAAATAAGTGACTGAAAAATATTACATACTAACAAAAATGTGTTAACTTTTATTTTTTATTACTCTTCGTCTTGCTTACAAAAAAAAAATTAGTAATCGTTAGCTGATGAGCAATCGTCAACATCAGATATGGAAACACTTGCCGACTCTCGGATGATTTTTCCTGAATTTATGTTATTCCGCTTTTTGAACCCAGCCATTCGAGCACATAAAAATAGTCTCAACAAATCGCTTAGAAAATTCATCGGCTTTGACTTTGAAGCATTTATCCAGATACAGGAAGATTGCGGCTTCTTTGAATGCTGAACCAATTCAATAATGCTATTCAATAATAAAGCAAATAAGAAAAAAATTTTATTGCTACATTCCATGCTTATTGATGATTTAAAAATCAGTTTATGTATTTATTTTGAAGTACAAGTTTCAAAATTATTACGAATATGTATTATAAATGAAGAAAATAAATCAGTCGAAGACAAAAGAAAATTCATAATATCCAATTTCCTTTTTTTTGGTTCATTATATCCTCAAAAAATTACCTTATACGTGGGTAGTAAGGCTCGTTCATTATATCCGGGATTTCACTATAAACCGTGTACACTATAGCGGGGTTTGACTGTATATAATAAACTTTAAGCAAATGATGAATTCTGAAGTTTATGGTTGTCTTGCAAGCAATTATGAAAAAAGAAAATTATCAAACCAAATGTTTTGCTTTGTATTGTTTAGCCAACGACTTTGTGAAAAATATATAATTAGGTAACTTCTTCTTCTGCACTACAGCTTGTCACAAGCCAAGGCTATCTCTCCTCTTCCTATCCGTCTCCAATGATCTTCTCTGTCATCAATTGACTCCCAGATTCCTAAGATCTCTATCAATAGAATCAATCCACCTGGTAGGAATGCCTTCCCCTTTTTCGTATGATTAAGGAAATTGTCTGCTTTAATAAATTTGGGTATATGTTTCTTAAAACTTTCGGTGTCTGTAAAAGAAACAGAAATCGGGGTAGTAATAACAATATCATGTATGTAACTTATCATGTAAATATCGCAAAGTAATTAGTTTTAAAATAATACAGTCGGACCTCTATTTAATGAAGTCGCTAAATCCCGATAATAAGTTCGTTACATGGAAAATCTGTTAAATAGAAAATCATTTATTGAAATACCTAAACAACACAAAACAGGTATTAAATTCATAAACACTATACATGATTGAAAAGCAATTGATACACCTTTATCTTGTAAACTAGTATCCACTATTGATTTTATTAATCTTAATCATAAGAGAAATCTGCATGGTAAGCAAGAATAGAGAAAAACATTAAATAGTGTTACACTATCATGCTACGTACATTTTCAACTAAAAGAATCTAAATTTATGTATAAAATTATTGTTGTATTTATTGAAAAAGTAATTTTAAACATACATTTCCTCATGCGTTCTGAAGTTTAATTGCTACTGATCCGCTAAGTTTTTTGTTTGTAATGCAAAGATGGAGGAAAAGGGATTTTACTACTTTCTCTAAAAATAAAGTGACTTCGAAAATTAATTCAAGGTCATTTCCCCCACAAAATGCGTTAACAAGATTGAAATGCTCTGAATTATTTTGGGAAAAACGAAAAGTGGATCTCCAAAAAAAGTTCTTTGAATAGAAGATTCACTTCGCTATTTGGAAGCTAGTTAACGAAGAAATTTCCAAAATGTTCTTGGTTCCTTGAAACAAATCGCAAAATAGAGTTATTTGTAAAAGGGAAGTTCGTTAAATAGAAGTACAACTGTATACTAAATTTCAAATTAAAGATTAACTGACAAAGATTCTCTAAAAAATGAAAGGAATGCAAAATAATGAAACTGTATTTATAATCAAGAAAATTTTTTTAGAAAATTAAATATTGGAGATCTTCTAAAATGGGAAAATATTGATCAGAATGATTAGCAGGTCATATCACTAGGCCCTATATCTGAAAGAGAATTTTTAGGACAGTTTTGACGGACAAGTTATCACCCTTCTCGATGGTCGCTATATACAGTTTCCTCCATACACACCGTTTCCTCAATTGCCGGTCCCGGCGTCACATTTCGGTGTCCAGCAACTTAGTTTGCAGCACAAGAATTTAAATACATATATATTCCCAGTTGATATTAACACATCAATGCTTTTCAAAAATATACAAGAAATAGTAATAAATAAAAGGTAGCAGCAACATTGAAGAAAAATGATAAAAGAATAGTAAACTTGCACGGTTATTAGCATAGTTAAAAGAAAAAATTAAAATTTGACAACATTAAAACATAAGATGAATAAAAACATAAGATAATAACGTAAGATGAATTTTGGCAAGTGTTGTATTTGATTGTATGTTACGGCTGCACTGTATCTAAGATTAGGATCTTTAAAATTAGTAGAAATTGAAAGGTTTGGAAGAAATAATGTAAATCTTGAAGTTATTTAAGTATTATTAAAGGTTTTCATATTTTTTTTCCTTTTATAAAAGCTGAGAAATTTAAAGTATTGGAATTTTTTAAGTATTATAGATCTTAACAAAAAGAAAAACTGAAAACTTGATATAAATGTCTGTCTAATGATTTTAATGGTATTTAAACTGATTTTATCTTAAAATGTTGTATTTATTCAAAAAAATGTATACATCTTTGTCTAAGAACAACTTATTATAATAATAATTTTAACTAATAACATAGGCTTAAAATCCCATCACATCTAAGATATTGCAATTAAGTTATATTATCTTGGTTATAAATATGGAAGTACTAAGAACTGAGAGTTATGTCTAAGTTAATAATACTATGTTATAGGCCATTAACATCCTTTCTTTGTTATTTTTTGAACTACTATTAGATTTCTTAGGCTATTGATAATTTCTGAGTATTAAATTTTTGTGTATTTACGCAACCTGTATTGTATACTTCAAACAATGACTTTATTTTAAGATCGCAGTCTATTTCGTAACTATTTCTTAGGAATTCTTGTCCCACATTAAGACTTAATCAAAAGAATTAGATTTTCTTCAAAATTTGAGATATAATAGTGTGTTCATTCGCAATTTTGAATCAGTCTCAAACCTAAAATTTATAACTGTAGTAAAAAGCGAGTAAAAAATTTTATTGACGCAATAACCTAATATAGTTAAAAACCATCATAAAGTAATAAGATCAAACTCATGACATCCGTAGCAGGACACGTTTTTGACAAATCACAAACCAGTGAAATTGGTTTGGCGACAAGCAATTTGTTTTGTCTCGAACCATCAAATAAGCCTCTAGCCACAATTAAGAGAAAACTCCAAAAGGAGACTTGTGCAATAATTCGTAAAAATAAAAAAAAGAAGCATCCAAGTTTTATTTCTTTTTCCTCATATTTATCGTGTCACCCTATTGACGTACAATACCCTCCAGAAATGTTAAAGCCGGAGGAATCACTTACAATTTCACCCAAACTTCGCAACCATCCCATAGGCCGAAAAAAGTAGGTCTTTTTAATTCACTCCCCCAATTGACTCTACCTTTTACTTGTGGGTTCTAGAAACACATATCTACTCCACTCTGAATCATCTCATTCTATTCGATAGCCACAGCAACAGCATCTAACTGGAGTGAGTGATTTGACGAAGAATCAGGTCGATTCAGCCAAAAGAATTGAAGAAGGAGAGGTGCTCTTTCGTCATCTTTAAACTGAACTTGGCCCAGTTTTTTTTTTCCTCTCTTTCTGTGTATCAGTAACGGGGGATTTTTCAGTTTTACCTTCTCTGATACGGTGAACAGTATATTTGAATGGTTTCGATTTTCAATTCTCCCATCTCGGAATTTGAATCTCAAGTAAGTAAATTTCAAATTAACTTCGGAATGAATAACTTCGGAATTTTTTTCATCTTTTTTTATCATAAGTATAGTTAAAGTAATGCATTTTTGGAAACGGAATAAGAAAAATTTAAAGTAAAAAGATCTGATCTTTTCATCGGTGAATATAGCACAATATTTTTGAAATTGTACTTTTAAATGGTATGTATGAATGTTATTCAATAAAAGTCAAGTTTTATATAAATGTAATTCAATAAAATATTTTTATATTTTTTTTTATCATAAATATAAGGAGCATAAGATTTTCTCGGAAGCGAAAAAAAAATTTTTAATACAAGATCTGATTTTTTTTCATTTGTGAAAGCGATAAAGTATTTTTAGCATCAAGTATATATTAATGATAATCCATAAATTTATATTTTAAAAACTTGCGTGATTCGGAGCTTTAAATATCTTTTTGGTATATTTGTAAAACAACTCTACTTATTCAAACATTTTGTAACTTCGTATGCTGGTATACATACTTTTATTGTTTTTGTAAACCTGTCACATTCTAATTTTTTTCATTACAATTTTCATTTTTTTTAAAAATTTAATTCATATTGAATCCTTCAAAGGTTCTTCATTTTTTTCATAGTAAGTGTAGTGAAAGTAATTCATTTTTGGAAGCGGAAGAAAACATTTTAACGTAAAAAGATTTGATTATTTCTCTTGTAATACAATATTTTTAAAATTATTCTTATGGTATCTATTCATGTTACTCAATAAAAGTCAAGTCTTATATCAAATATTTAGACAGTTACTTATTATATTTTAAAATCTAATATGATTCGTTTATATAATCTAGTATGAGTTTGTTTTAAATTTATTTTAGTTTAAAATACTTTCCTCTTTTTCTTATCATAAGTATAAGGAGAGTAAGATTTTCTCAGAAGCGAAAACAAAGATTTTTAACGCACGAAAATTTGATTTTTTTTTCATTTGTAAAGGTGATAAAATATTTTTAGCATCTATTACATGTATCATTAGCATCTATTACATTATAAATAATCAATAAAAAACATCGAGTTATTTTTATATTTTAAAAACTTGTGTGATTCGGAACTTTGCATATCTTTTTGGTATATTTGTAAGACAATTAATTCTACTTATTTAAAAATTTTATAACTTTTAATGTTGGTATATATACTTTTATTGTTTTTTTGGTAAACCTGTCACAGCCTAATTTTCTTCATTAAAATTTTCATTTATTTTTTTACTTGAATTCAAATTGAATAATTTAAAATTTTTCATTTTTTCGTCATAAGTATAGTAAAAGTAATGCAGTTTGGAAGCGAAATAAAAAAAAATTAGCGTAAGAAGATTTGATTTTTTCATTTATAAATGGTAATGCAAAATTTTGGATATTTATCATGTTGGTACACACATTTAATGTTTTTGCAAACCTGTTACAGCCTAAATTTTTTTCATTATAATTTAATTTTAAACATAGATTTTATGTAAAAATATTTTTTCCAAATTTTTCAACATTCCAGTATTTTTTTTAAACTTATAATAATACAGTGTACATCTGTACATAGGTAAATAAATTACAGTAAACTAGTTCACCTAAAATTTTTTTTGTATTTTCAGGATACGTAATTAATAAACAAATTTCTATAGTTGTATAATTTCTATAGTTGTAATAAAAGTATTCATTTTAAAATGAATACTTTTATTATGAACGTCTAATAATTATAATTTTGGAATTATTACAATATTTTATTTAGATTTTATTTTAAATATTCAGATAATGTGTTTCTCATTCTCCGGAATTGGATTTTTTTTTTAATATTTAACTTGCGATGTTATAAATTTGTTGATAATTTATCTAAGCATTTTCAGAAACTTAAGTTGAAAAAAAATTCATTTTTTCTTTTTGCAAATTAATATTTAGCAAGAAGATAAGTGAATTTTTTTAACTTTACTTTTAAATAAAATGTGAAAATTTTCTACCTAAAACTGTGATTAATCATTAAACTATTCTTTTTTTAAAAAAAAGTTAAATTTGGATTTTTTGTGAGTGTTTTTTAACATTTACACTTCATTCTAAATTTAAAACAAGATTTTTCATATATTATAGTGTAGGATAGGGGCAATATGAGATTTTTCTTAGGAAGTACGATCACTATGAGACAAAAGTTTTAGAAGGAGTTTTTTTCGTTATATTTTTAGTAGCTTGGGAACATTTCCGATGATCATATTTATCGACAAGCGTGCTTTGTGGATGTTCTTCATTGATGATTTTTTTTTATGGTTTCTGAAAAATGGTGAAATAGTGAAACTCGTAATTTTTGAAAAATGATGAATTCTGTTGATAACTGAAATTCTTACCTTCAATTTTATGTTTATATAAATTCATTTATTGTTATTATGTACATAATTATACAATTTATAGGTTTTGAAAATTCAATTACACAATCCACATTATTCAATTTAATAAAATTCTACACTAATGAAAATGAAATTAAATTTTATCAAAATCATATGAAAATAGTATTTATCTGCGCTATAAAAATTTAAAAAGGACAATAGCAAAAGTGACGATATATAAATTTATATTTTCTTAAATTCGAGCCTCTTTTCAGAATATTTAATCTTCTGCAACTATGCATGGTGTTTATTATTTAGCTAATCAGTCATGGAATGGATTTTAACTGTGGAGAAAAAAAAAGAACTATTACGAAGCAAGTTCGAGTTGTTTCAGTTATCTTAAAGATATCATTTTTTATCAAGGACATAATTACTTTGATGTTTCTTTGCTATAATTGATATAAATTTAAAGTTAAATTTTTTCCTTGAAGATCTAAATGCGAAAAATTGAAAGAAATTACTCAAAATAAGATTATAATTAATTTTCTATATACATGAAAAATATTTGTACTAAAAGATAGTATATCGATATAATTAATTTAATTTAATTCAATTTATTACAAAAATACTGTCCCATTTAACCCAACACAACATTGTTCTTTGCTGTCTAGAATGCATTTTTTTAATAATTAATTATGAATTTAACA
Organism: Parasteatoda tepidariorum; assembly: GCF_043381705.1. NCBI lineage: Eukaryota > Metazoa > Arthropoda > Arachnida > Araneae > Theridiidae > Parasteatoda > Parasteatoda tepidariorum. The sequence continues at coordinate 4,215,928 of NC_092214.1, forward strand.
CTTTGCATCATAATACCATTATCAGTATCAGTATAATGAGCTGTTATATTATGACAATTTTTAATAAAAATATTTTTGCTTTTGCTAAGGGTCACAAAAATATATGAAAAAAACTGAATGGAATATTTATAAAGCTATTATATTTAATCAATATTATATTCCAAATAATACAATCCAATCAAACCTTTCATGATATACAATTGTTAGCATTAACTTAAAATTGAGAATAATACCTATGACAGCGATATAACATCTACCTACATCTGTTCAATACTTCAATACGTGACAATAATTCTTTTAAAAATATTTATATTATATGTGCAAAATCATTGTAGATTGCAGTTGCACTCGAAACTGTTGCATCTCGAATATTTTTACTGATTAATTGGATTATCACGAACTATGAAGCAATTTTAATGGTTCAAAGAACACTCCTCAAAAATTAAACTTAATTAGCACACAGCGTAATCTACTGACAAAATGCGACACAAAAACAATTTTTTTTTCTTTTCAATTGCATCGCTATACTTTTATCCCATAAAAAATTATTTGCATGAATTTCTCTTTGACTAAACAAGTTTCATAATTGAATTGAATTAAACTTAGTTCTAGATATAGACCTAGTTTTAGATCATTGAAAAACAAAATACCATTTCTAGATTTAGTTCTAGATCATTAAAAGAAAAGAAAAAGGAAAATTGCAAAAGCTTACTCATTTGACGGCATTTGTGAAACATTCCCGCCGTTTACATATTTTAAGTGTTAGAAATCTGATTCCAAATAAAAGAAATTGCATTTTTTGCCTGAAGTTCGTAATTTAACAGACAAAATAATAAACAATTAGCATTTCTTGAATAATTAGCATTATAAGCGTGAAAAAAAGCTGAGAAAGTAAGAAGTGAAAATGTAATCAGAATTTAAAAAGTTTTCAGCTAGCTTAAAGTATCATAAACGATAAATTATTACAATTGTATTTTTTTAAGCCATAAAAATTGCTGCTTAAAAAATTGCTAACACCATATTAAAAAGCTCACTCAAAAACTGAAACTTTTCCATTATGCTAACCCATTTTCTTTCTTAATTAGTGATAATATTTTTGATTTAATGAAATAAAACTGTGTTATTTATATTTTATCTTTCAGGTCATTTTTTATGACTCTATACATTGTACAGATGGCATACACATTATAATATTAAAAGATTACGTATAAATAAATGGCAAATTGCTAATTAATCTAATTACTTCGTCGATATTTTCTTTGTTCTAAAAAGTAAACCTGGAACTAAAACCAATGGCTTTCTTTTTTCTGCATTATTTTAACGCATTTCAAATTTAAGTGGTACTTTGGAAAAAATAATATTTTTCTTAGTCAATTTTTTTTTCTTTCTTATTATAATAAAACTAGACACTATAAGAAACACGTTTTTAAATTATTAAAAAAATAATAACGTATATTAATAACTTTGAAACAATATTTTTTGGAAAATAATAATTAAAATGTTTATCAACACTTTACTCAAGAGCCATTTTGTATCTAATTTCTAATTTCTAGAGTTAAAAAGTGTTAAGTAGAGATATTTTTTTCGTCAATGCTTTTATTGCTTTATTTTACATAAAACAGCAATTGAAACAGCGTAAAATATCACATTTTTCAGTTATTTTAATCAACGTTTAGAGCTGAAACACAATATTTTGGCCATTTAGCTCTTACTTTTGAGATTTATATAAGAAAAACAGTGTTAATTTCTCACTTATATTCCATAAGATTAGTCAAAATAAAATTGTCAAAATTGAACTTTACTGACTAAAATTGTCTAGACCCATACTGTAGATCAAAATGAGCACCATGATCACATTAAATAATGAAAACAAAAAACATATTGTTATCAAATCAATTTACTATAAAATTTCAAAGGAAAAGTGTGCGTAGCAATCTATGCTCACACTTGCAAAAAAAATATCTATTGTAAACTTTGAAAAAAAAAATGAATGAGCTCTTTAAAATAGTACAAGAAATCATTTTGCAAATTGAAATAATTTGTGTCATGTATAAGATATAATTAATTTTGCCACATATATAATTTATATTAATAGCAACTTTATCTTCTAAAAAATCAATTTTTTCAAAGTAACAAGCACAAAGTTTTAATCACATTTAGGATCTAAAAAGAATCGTATAGTTAAAGTATTCAGTTGTTAGATGGATTAATTCTTAAAGGTGCAGTTTCTATACTTTCCCAAACATTTCCTAAAAATGAAATGAATGCGTTATCCCTGCAGAACTTATAAAAAATTCTCACTTAAAAAGTACCTCAAGAATTTCTTATTGCTAAATACTATGATTTTTTTATCACTTTATATTGATCACTTTATATTTTCAAAATTAACATAATCTAGAAAGGAATTGCATTGTAAATCTAGAAATTACATTGTGTAAATCTAGAAAAGAATTACATTCTAAATCTAGAAATTACATTGTGTAAATCTAGAAAAGAATTACATTGCCTTAAAAATTTTAAGTTTTTGCCACTGTAATTGCATTGAAAATTATTTTCGGTTCACAGGAAAGTGCTTTGTTCCTCCAAATTTATTTTCCTACTATAGTACGCTTGTTTTGAAGCATTGTATACTTTCAATAAATCAGACCGCAGGGAGAATAATTTTTTGTAAAGTTTGCAAGACTTTATCTTTGTATTAAAAGTAATTCGGTATTTTAAAATGCATAAATTTTTATAGTTTGAAAAAAATCATTATCAGATAGACCTATACTAGAAAGGATTCATATTATAAAATACATAGAGATTAATGAGTGACAATGAACGTGTCCTTCTTATTGATTTGGAAACCAGCTCACTTGTAATTGTTGTTTTGATTCTCGCTTAAGCAATTCATATGCTTATTTTACTTGACTTAAAGTTTGATTATTAATCGGAAAATATTTTTTTTTAATTGAGTGATGATTACTTTTGCTTGAGTTTAAATTTCATTTTTATTCTTTTGCTTTCAAAACAAACCTAAAATTCCCTATTTAAAACACGCTTTAGAATCATAAGAAAATTCGAAAAAATTACTTTAATTATGACTACAATGTAAAAAAATCTTGATCAAATTACGATAAAGTACTAGCAATTTGAATGCGTCATCCGTAAAATCAATTTTACCATAAAATCCATTTTTACCGTAAAATGTTCTACCGCAATTTTTACACTAATAATTACCGTAAAATCACTGAATCACTCTAATTAAATAAGTATACGTATAAATTACGGTATATCATATTTTTTGTTCCGTAACAAATTCCGGTAAAAATGGATTTTACCGTAATTGGATCCAAAATTTCTTTCCGTGGATAAAATTTATTCTTGCAGACTTTTTCATCGATTCTAATAAACCCCTTATTTACGCATAAACTGCTCACGTCAATATTTTTGCTTCCTCTCCGTTATTAAAAAGCAAAAAAATACTTAGCAGCATTGTAATAAAAATTTTGCATCATATTATTGAGAACGAATCAAGGAATTATGTCCTAACAATCCGCCTGTTCTTAAGCAGCGAAAAACAGTAATTGGGTGTAGATTACAATAAACACTGATTTTTCCTTAGTACTTCGTGATGCACTTGCCTATATTTGTGAAAAACATAATTATTTATAGCAAGAGTAATTCAACAGATAGAGCCTAGTCTTTCTACTCAAATGACTTAAGTTCCAATTCCAGTGGTGACAGGTCAATTTGTCTACAGTTCTAAGCGTGCACTTACCACAATATTAGTGCAAAGTGTTCACAGAAGTAGGGGTTTTGAAGACTAAATTCCCACCCTAAAATATCAAAATTTTACTTAAACGTGGATGGTTTACAAGATTTTTTTCTCTCAGCCTCAGTGTAATTTAAAAACGGGCATTTTACTCAAAAAGCCCCCCATGAAGGCAAGCGGGCTTCGATACTTGGTTCACAATTTCTCTTGCTTTCTGAATCGGGTTTAAAATTACAAGGTTAATGATGTGAACTTATTGCATATATTTAAGTAGATGGGCTGTTCATGTTTGTTAATGAAATAAAACTGAAATTTTTGATAAACGGATATGAAAATTAATAGTTAGTTCTAAAGTGTCTACGTCTATGAAATATGAAACATCTATTTAACAAACTTTTGTTGCAAGAACAAGCAAAGAAGAAAACAGACAATTTTGTTCTTTCGCATTATAAATTCTCATAAATTCTTATTTTCGCAAATCCGTTTAAAAATCCTGTATGCACAATAATGTTGCAAAACTAAACTTTTACTTAAATAAGCGTAATATGAATATGTGTTTGTGTGTTTTTTGTTTTCAGATATGAACCATAAAAATAGGACTCAAAAAAGGAAGAAAAAAAGTACTTTAACTACTTATTGAGTCTTTGTGGCACGCTAAACTAACTTCTCATGATTAAAATAACGGCCTAAGTTTCGCCTCAAAACGATATTCTTGATGCCTGGGGAAAATCCGTGTCTTTACTTAGCATTGCTCTCTCAAGCAAATCAAAGATTGCTCGATTTACGAAAAGAGTCTACTTTAAATTCCCTGAACTCAATTGGCGATAAAATACATAATCTTTGATTGATTTATAGCCTCGATTGTAATAAATATTTAAGCTGATAAAATCAAGAGCATGCTCTAGAATTAAACAATAAGTTTTAAGACTCCATTTGGATTTTTATAATGTGATTGCAAATTTTGTTTTCATTAAATTGTTAAAATAATTTTCTGTAAAAATGTATTGCTTCCATGAAAGTTAAAAATATAGACAAAACAAAATACGTGAGCTAAATATTATGGGGGCAGATAATAAAAACTATAGTAGTTTTGTAAAAAAAAATAATAATAACATACATGAAATAAATTGGATTGCATGTTATAGGAATTAGAAATTATTTCAAACCTAATAAAAATAGCATTACCGCATTCAAAACTATATAAATTAAAATGTAAACTTTGTCCCACAAGTACTGAGAAACATCTGCTCCAAGGTTATTAATGCACTCGGAAGGGTGAAATAAATGCAGAATGTCCAAAAAACTATTTTTTACTTGAATTTAAACGTAATAATTTTTCAAAGAATATGTCACTTAATTTTTAGAAAGATATAGTATATTACTGATGGCATGGATAAAACAAATACTAAGAGAAGCTGTCGTTTCAATTTAAACTCGATTTACACTAGCTAAATGTAACAAATGCTACAAAATTTATTTAAAAAAATGTTAGATTGTTCAAGTTTCAATCAAAATTAGCTATTAATTTACAACAGTTGTTGAAATTTGTGAATGAAATTTTACAATTATTTTTTTTATGATGAGTGGTTTTAAATGATAATTTTGTGTATATTTATCAATAAAAAATTCAAACAATTAATGAAATTTCAGATTCATAAGTAAAATTTAATTTTTGATTATTGATTCAAAATAATCATTCATTTATTTTTTATTTGGATGCAGAGTGTGGAACTTATTTTTTTAAAGAAAGTATTTTACTTTCCATCCTATGCTTGTGAATAACTTAACTTTGCATTTCAGTTAAATTGCTTTAAAATATGAATATGTATCTAATACAAATACAAGGGAAAAAAAGTGACGATTTACACAAAATTGACAATAACGCTCAACTGGATAAGTGAACAATATGTATTATTGTGTTTAAGGGGAACAACATAGCAGTAGCCTGTAAAAAAGAAGGATATTTTTTTAATGAACTTAGCAACAATTGTGATAAACTTTAATACATCTTTGCGCATATTTTTATCGTCGTTTTATGTTACAAATACAAAAATTTGTAAGAAATACAAAAAAATTAGCGCTTATATAAAACACTATATATACAATATTTTTACACGATAATTCAATACTTTTTAAATTATCCAATACTTTCTATACTCAGAAGTCGAAAAAATCATCCAAATTTGATTCGCTTCGATTTTTTTAGTTTTCGCTACACGTAAGATTTTTAAAAAATAATTTATTATTGTTATTATTATTATTATTTTTTCTTACAAAACGGCGGTATTTTGATAAAATTCAAAAAATGATATAAAGTGAGTTACATTACCAGTCAACCCAATAAAAAAATCCTTACACGCAACGAAAACTATATTTATTGTGAACATTGTGTAAGCATATTAAGTAAATCATTCGGAAATTATTCTAGTTGTAGGTACACCAAGTAAGTGACCATAGTTTCTAGAAAGGTAAATAAAGTAAATAAAGCTCATTAGTAATTTTAGCATGTTGACCGATCAAAGCCTATTAATTGTTTTGAAAATATTTCATGTGGAAGATAGAAGAGCTCCGGTGGCTTCGAGGATAGAGCATTCGTCTTTCAATGAGGTGACTCAGTTTCGAATCTCAGAGGTGATAATTTTATATAAATACTGCTCTCAGCTGGCACCGAGCACAGCGCTTACCTAAAATATTCTCAGCGGTTGACAGATCATATGCTAGAATTCCCTTATCATCGGGCTAACCATGTGGATTTTTCGTGGTTTTCTTCTCCGAGTATTGAAAACGTGGGTTAGTTCTCTCAAAAATTCCTCCCAATACTTGATCCAGAAGTTCCCTTTTCTTTTGGGTTGAGTTCAAAATTACAAGGCTACAGATTTTAACGTTGATAATCGTAAACTCAGAATTGGGTCGGCAGAATTGCGCCGGCAGTAAAATAAAATGTGAAGATTGAATTTTTTGGTTGTTATATCAATAATAGTTTTAAAATTAGGTTTCCTGATTGTCAGATAAATTTTGCAGATTTAATTCTAAATTGGTTTTTGATATATGTATAAATTGAAAGGGAATATAATAAATTGAATAATGGTTTTTGTTGAAATAGAAGGAAAAACGAATTGCTGATACAGACGAATAGTTAGTTATACGGGAAGCAGTTTATTTATTGGTGAATTTAGTTTTTCTGTTTGGAATAAAAAGTTCAATGAAAAATAGCACTGCGACATTTTTTTTTAAAAATTCTTATTATATTCTTTTTTCTTGTTTTTATTTCTTATTCTTTTTTCTTATTCTTATTTCTTATTCTTTTTTCTTATTCTTATTTCTTATTCGTATTTCTTAATTCTTATTTCTTAATTCATATCTCCTAATTCTAATTTCGTTGAAATAATTTTATAAAAGATATAAATGCCAAATAAATAATGGACTTCTGCATCCAAATAACAGATTTCAAAAATCATTACTGGTTTTAAAAAAAATGCTAAATTTTGGAGCCTCTGTAACACTACCCCACGGAACGCCATCTGGTAACTGCTGCGTTAGAGGTTACAATGCAGCGGTAAAAACTTTTCAGGTTAAATTATGTTTCACTTCATTAATATTTTAAATTGAAAAGTTAAGAGAAAAATGAGTGTAGGTAAACGTAGAATAAATAGCTAAATTAGAATAAAAATAATCAAAATAGTTAATAATTCTAGAATTATTGTAAGAGATTTTACGTTTTTCATAATTAAAACTTTAATATAGTATTACGGTGAATATAGTTCATGACATTATTTTCGCCTTAAAATTACAGATTTTTCATTTAAAAAAAACTTCTTTTTCTCTCTTAATCTTTTTAAATATATACGCATCACATAAAACCAACTTAGCTTCCATAACATTTTAAGATATAAATTAATATAACTTAGTTTCAAATTCATTTATAATTTTAAAAGGCTCTCATAATTAAAAAGGAGTAAAGGGTAAATATTAAGCTTCATTCATTCTTAATTATAAATTGAAGCTTCATTAATTCTTAGCCTAACTATTTTGTTAAAATAATTATAGCTAAATTATAAGGCAATGAATCATTTAATCTTCAGATAAAGCTTTTACTTTATTTTATTTATTTAAGCTTCAATGGTTACAGTTTTCTTATATTTCTTCATATTATTTCCTTCGTTGTTGGTTCTTCTTTGAATGCAAAGTCATCTCACATAGATTGAAAACTCCCAATACAAAATTTGTTTTCTGAAATTCGACTTTATTCATGAACGTAGTTTTTTTTTAAAGTAATGTATTTATTCTAGTGTTTCTCTACAAATTCAAAGCAATTCGAATGTAATTCGAAATATAATTAACATATCATTCTCTAGCAATTCAAACGAATTTTCAAGACCTACACTGAGAAAAAAAAGTATGGTAAAAACTGCCAGAGTATGGTAAAATTAATCGTGTTTCTGGCTGTATGGGAACACAAGAAATGTCCGGTAAATTTTATTGAAGCTCTATGGAAATGACCATGGGAAAATTAACAATATATGTGGTTTAATAGGAACATCAAAAAACTCGGTAAATTTTACTAAAGCGCTTGGGTAATAATTTTCGAAAAATTAGCAATAAAATATGGTTTTTTAACATGTGATAAAATTTGATAATATGTGATAAAGTTTGGTAAATTTATCATGATACCTTAGAAAAGGGCATAAAAAACATGTATTCCGTTAACTTTGCCTTTCAGTTTCGTATTTTTTACTAAATGAGTGGTAATAAGAACTATAATTTTGATTACTAGAGTTTCCATTAAACGGTTACCATATGTCATATTCATGTCCAAAATGCATGTAAGTAATACATTTTTGTTTTTAAAATTTAAATATAAAATAAAGTGGAAATAGTAGGCTATTTTTCGTATTATTTTCCTGCGATAAAAAAATATTAATTTATGTATAATTTTACTCTTATAAAAAGTACAATCAAAATTAACAAAATATGCTAAACTTTTCCGTGTTTTTGGCATTTATTATTTGCTTTAGAAAAAATATCTTTGCTTGTTGTTAAAATTTTTCTTATATTTTATGAATATGCAGAAAATACCTGGCTAATTACTAAACTATAAGAATAATCTAAATTACGATAATCACTAAAATACGAAAATATTAAAAATAACTCCATTTTTCTGGCAGAAAAATACTCTTGTCTTATATACTAGTCTTCAGTGATGAGGAGAATAATAATATTGTAATGAAAAATAAAATGATACCTGAAATCGTTATTTCTAAAACAAGCTTAAGGTATGGAAATTTTTTCCGCTAAATTTCAGCTAACTTAGTTGGAACATTCTTAATAAATTTCAATAATCACATATTAAAGTTGTGATGAATGTGATTTATACTTTTAATAATACGATGTTAGTGAACAATAAAATAAAATATAAAAACATCTTAGTTAATATTGGTCAGAATTATTTTAAAAAAATCATGTGAAAGGAAAAAGCAAAAATCATTTTATAGAAAGTGCGCATAACCCCTTAATCTAAAAAAAAGTACTTAACTTAAGAAACTAAAGAGCAATATAAAATCAAACAAAAATAAATAATGATTATTACACGCATCAAATTTTGCTGTCCATTACAAGTAATGAAAGTAAAGATGCATTTAAGGTCACTAACCAAAATCAAGGCCTCGCTTCTCTAGGTCAACCAACAGATTGTCCATCAGAGTGTAAATCCTGTTGCATCATACCACCCTGTGTAAGGTGTAGCACTTTGTTATTCTTTTTCCGCTTTGTTTACACAAAATGATTGGGAGATAAATCTGACATTTAACAACTTACTCAGATTCTTTTTTTAGACGTTATTTCTTTTTCAATATTAAATTATTAGACAAGGTAACTCGTTCAAACTACAAAAGTTTCAAATATATAT
>NC_092214.1:4226246-4235943 GCF_043381705.1 Parasteatoda tepidariorum
TATATATATATAAAGTGATCTTATTTATAGAATAACCAAGTAATTTCTACAGACGACGCACAAATTAGTTTCTTTTAGATTTTATGCAACATCTTACTGCAAATTCTTTAAGAAATAGATTTCCCAGAATATATATAATTTCCCAGAATTTCCAGAAATAGGTTTTGACCATATCGATTCATTATAACAGATAGCTCCATAAAGATTCCAGGATTTTCTTCATCAGTTTATTTCCAAGAATTTTTCTCAATTCCTTTCAGAAAATAATCTTTTTGTTTGAGTATTGAATTTCTATGGCCTCTTTGTGAAAGAACATTCTCTCTTCGAAATCTATTTTAAGATATAAATTTTATATATATATATATATATATAGCACTGTTCACTTAAGTGTATCAACTCCTGTATATCCTAGGAACAATGTCGTAAGAATAGTTTTAAACTTATTCAAAAATTCGAGTCTTTCCATGCCATGGCTGTCATTTTCTATTTAAAAAATTCTCCAGTATTTTCCAATCCTCTTGACACTTCTTTGGCATTGGCATTGTTGCAATGAGTCAAAGTAGTGCAAACTTATTGCTATGAACTGAGTTAAATAAATGCAGATAAATGCTGATTAGAATGAATTTGAACAAAAATAAATTGAGCGTTTCTGGTGAATTGAACTTTGAATTAGTTCCGTATACGGATGAAAAACACTTGATAATAATTGTTGTTGTTCCTAAATTCAAATTAGTATTAAAATAAATATCCGTATAGAAAACAATACTGTCCAGAAAAACAGAACAGGTTTTAACAGTAACGAGCATTTGATTTTTGAAAGACGAAAATCTTCATTGCACTGAGATAAAAAAGTACGGTCAAAACTGCTAGAATATGGTAAAATTTAACGATTTTCTGGCTCTATGGGAGCACAAAAAACCTGGTAAGTTTTATTGAAGCTTTATGGAAATATCCTTGGTAAAATTAACAATAAACATGGTTCGTATGTAGGTAATTAAATTTGATAAATATGTCATAATTTATTTATTTCATCTTGATACCCTTTACTAAAGGTGTGGTAATAAGAGTTTTAATTTAGAAATCCATATATTCTAGTTAACCGTTACAATATGAATAAAAAATTATCAAATGATTGGTTCAAATAACTTATATTTGGTTTCATTAAGCAGATTTATATTTTTCTTTGATTTTCTTTTATTTTACCAGAAATTTTATTTCCAAATGGTAGTGCAATTTTAAGATTATTCTTTTTCGCCGCGTAAAAAACAAAATATGTTTCGTTCTGGAAGAAAATTAACACCCGAAATTCAAACCTCATAATTTTGCGTATTTACTTTAAAAGTGGAATTTTTAAAATTATCAAATAATCTTCTGTTTAAAAATTGCCTAAGTATTTATCTAAAAACTTTAAAACACCTATATATTTTTAAAGAATACGGTCTCTTTCAAGCTAAGCACAGACGCAGAAAAAAACTTCTGCGCTTTTAATAATGAGTTTCATGGTTTAAGAAAAAATAGTCCACTGTTTTTCTTCGAATTTACGAAAGATATTTTAGAATAAATTAGCAGAATTGTCAACATCTCAAATATGAACGTTTTTTAAAAAAATATTCATTAATTTTATTTCACTTGTATACTAAGATCTATAATTACTCTTTTATTTATTTAAGGCTCTCATCTGTGACGAAGATGTTATGTTACATTGAACTCAACTAATACATGACAGTAACACTTAAATTGATAACAAAAGCACCCAACGGTAAGCATTCTTTTTTTCTTTTTTTTTGAATAGTGAAAATATCTTTATTTAAGCAACTGACCAACTAAATTATATACAATAGACGATAATTTTCACGGGCAATTAATTAAGGTGTAAAAAATGAAAAACGATTCTTTGCATTAAAAAAAATTTTTTTTTAAATTTAAACGTCTTTTTGTAAATAAGTGTAACAATGCTCAAAGATAATAAAGAAAAACTGGATATAGGTATCCTTCTGTGATATTACACAAAAAGTTATTAGTGCATGTTTATGAAGGAAAAATAAAGAATTGTTTCTTCATTCATTTGCTAAAAACTAATACTGTAACAAATTAGTAACAGTTAATAACCTCATCATAGTTGTTCTTTATTTTTAGTTTGTCACTTAGATGGTAAATCGAATTCTTTGTGTACATTTCATGAACAGTTCCTTGACATTATGTGCTATTTACATCAATGTACAGCGTACAAAAATAACAAACCTTTTGATCTTGTGTTCGGATTTTGAATTTGAACGAAAGTGTTTTTAATTAAGAAATTGATGACTAAACGTACTTTATCTCAATAAACGAAATTTTTTGGAAAGCTTTCAATAGTTTTGACATAAGAAAGATCGATTTATCGACATTCTAATCGTAACTTGACTTTTTTGCCACTAAACGTGCTCTTTTCTGAGAAATAAAAGTTCCATAGTGAAAGATAAAATTTGGTACATGTGGTCAAATTTGATAATTTTATCATGTTACCTTAAAGTATGGCGTAAAAATAGATAAAATTTATTTTTTAATTTTGTTTCTTTTTTTACGAAATGTGTGTTATAATTTTCAAAACCCGAATTTCCGTTAAACCATTATTGTATTACATTATAAAATTACCTAATGATGATTAAAAAATTTGCCGTATCTTTTTCGTTTTATTATCTGAATTATGGTTTTACAATAAATTTCTTTGGTGTACAATGCAGCCAATCGAAATGACTAAATCTGTTGTTGAAAGGGCATGTTTATTCAGCGAAATTGCGTTTTTGAGCATGAGTTTATGATTTTACACATAATCTAAATAAATTTAGCATATTTAAGTTTAGAACATTGAATTATAAAGGTAGTCGTAAAAATCTGATTCCTGTATCAAATATTATTAAGGAACTACTTGAAGTAACAAATAATCTTAATTCTAAAACATAAGATATATGTAAAGGATCTCAAACTTTCGAAATTATTGGCTATCATCAATATTTTTAAAAATGATTATATATAAAAAGAAAATAAAGATACTGTAATACAGAACTTACGAATATAGAGATATTTGATTTAACTAATCCTTATTTCCCTAGTGTTTTTATTTTTTTAATTTATTTATTTATTTTTTTATGAACAGTAAAAAAGCCTAGCACATTTTCCATTCATAGTTCATAAAATATTACATAATTAGTTTTTTTGTATTAAAAGCTCATTTAATAGAATTAAAAAAATTTTAAGCATTAAATAAGTAATTAAATCATTATATTTGTTGTAAAATGTACTGTTTTTCTGTAATGGCTTTTGCTTGTTTTTTATCTGATTGCTATAAACTTCTTTCATAAAAAGTAAAACCAGTATGAACGTTTTGTTGCCTGATTAAGTTGAACTGAAAATTTTGTCTAACTCAGATAATAATCAAACTTTAAGACTAATTACATCAAATTTTATAATCTAAAAATTTGCCTTAGTTGAAATAGTTCAGAATAACAAATTAATGCTAACTAATTTCTCTTCTTTAATATATTACAATTTATAGAAATTATGCATCATGAAATTACATACCATTTCTAAAATATTACTGAATTTTATTTTGTAAGTACAAGAGGATGGATTAATTTTGTGTTATTTTTAGATTGCTATGTAATCCTTTTTGTCTACTAGACAACAAAAAAGTACTTTAAATAGCAATTTCAAACCATAATATTATGCAAATGGTTATAATAGTTGTCTATCTTAATCTTGTTTTATTCCTGCCATTGTTTCAATGGGTAAAAACACTGTTTACATAGTAATTATCAATTTTTTTTAGGGTTTTAATCTATTAGTTCTTATTTAGATGTCTGGCAATAATTTAGTTTTTTCACTGCGAAAATTCGCCCTTACGTGAGTGCAATTAGTATGGAATATTATCTTAAAATTCATGCTCTAATGATCAAACATTCATTTTTTCTGTGTTAACCTGGATTTTGATGACCTAAACATTTCATTCATTTTCTAAATTTTGAAAACTTAAACTGTTTTGAAAATTTGGAACAAAAATTATTTTTAAATTTAAGAAGGGTATAGTATTTAAAATATTAAAAAATAATTTTAAAAAAACTTTAGGTGTAACCTTACAAATTAAATCGAACCTCTTAATGTAATTATGGTTTGGAACGAATTTCATCTTAATAATGACACTAATTTGATAAAATATATTGTTTATTTAAAAAAAAATAGTTATTAGTAAATTATAGTATGGGGTATAGGTCAAAAAGAGGCTTGAAGCATCTTGATTCAAAACAGAAGTTAAAATATTGAATCAAAAACATTTTAAGTAAATATTTCTGTATATTTTTTAATTTCCCAAAAGTAAATTTTTTTGACATAGCCAATAAATCAACATTCAGACTCGTTTTCATAGAAAATTTATGGGTGTAATTATCACTGATCATTTTTTTCAGAACTAAACAGAAACTTTAATTGAAACTTTAACTTAAATTTAACCCATTTTACTTTCTTCGAAAATAGCAATACAAGAATAATTTAAAATATTTTTTCGTGAGCTATTTTTAATTTTAAAATAAGCTTACTATTTGATATTGGTTAGTTAGGAAGGTTAAGTTTAATCATGTTTGCAGAATTTTTATTTTTGTAAATTTCCATACTAACATTTCTTAATGCTACTAGAAGAAATCTTAATATCTTTAAGTAAAACAATAAAAATATACTTAATTTCCATTATTTAATTTATTTGAACGTGAACGTATAAAAATGCACATTTTTAAGAGCATTTTCATCTATTAACTTCACTGCCATTTTTTTTGATAAGGATTTTATGTTGGTACAGTTATTCCTTAGTCATTTAAATAATTCTATAAAAGTGCAAAAAAAGTTAATAGATGAAAATTAAAATCTCTAGTTACTTAGCTAACTCTAACGAATAATTCCGTATAACAAAAGTTATATTGTTTTTTCTTCCCCTAAACAATCCTTTGAACATTTGTTTTCTAAGAAGACAATTTTTAATTAATTTACTCATAAACATTAAATGCGTGATCAAATTGTTATAAAATATTATATTATTATAATTAAATCTGATTAACATAAATAATAATGTAATAGTTTTGCTTTGAATTACAATGGTTAAGGATTTTAAATTCAATGTTGATTTCAGAAGCCCATTAAAATTATTTAAAAATAATTTCAATCAAATGTAAATTTTTTCATAATTATCGTTTTTATTTGTTTTAATAATGATCAAAAAGGTTTGGATTATAAGATATGCAATTTTTTAATCTCTGCAAAAAGTGTAAATTTTGATCATGAAATCCAAACTTAGGATGAAATTTATAGATTATTAATTTACTGCACGATAAATAATAGTGGTTTTTTATTTTTAGGTAGCTTCCAGGTAATGATGCGCATCTTGAATTTACATTTCTGAAAAGGCTATACCTAAGAAATAAGTAAGTCATTCCTCTTTTCTTAAACGTAAAAAGAAAGCTATTAACACATAAAAAATTATTTTGATTTGACTTAGTGTCAAATTTAAATTGCGAGAAATAGAAGATTTATAAAAAACAGGAGAGAGAAAAAAAAACTTCTTTGATTAAAAAAAAATGGGTCATTTAAAAAAAAATTTAGTACATTTAAAGTATCAAGTGAAAATTATAATTTAAAAACCAAACTGAATTATTCCATTAAGCCATACAATTTTACGAGCAAATGCCATATAATTGCCATATCCATGTACCTTATAATTTTACTGACAAAAACCATTTTTCAAACTAAAAGGCAAAGTTCCGTAAATAAACATCATTGATATGTAACGATAACATACTAAAAGGTTTTTACGGGCAGAGTCCGTTTATGCAGCAGGATGTCCAAGCCGTTTTTTCACTATGAAATATCTTCAAATGAAAGGCGGTAAGGTGAATGTCTTGCTTTGGTGAGATATGGTAAGGGAAATCATTCGCTTTACGCTCACTTCGTCATCTACCTAGGGGGACCCAATTTAAATGTGACTTAAGTAAAACTTAATTAGTCAGAGCATCAATAAAAACATAAATTTTTTGTTCTTTATTAGCTCTAAAATTGAATGCTACCAATGAGAGAAAATTATAATAAGTTTAGCAACTCCCCCTTTAAAAATCCATTTTGTTGACATGCCACAGAAATATTTGCAAGCACTTAGCAGCAGAAATAATTGTAGAAACTGAATGTAACTATAAAATGTCGTTGTTAAAAATTTCGTTGTAAATATTCACAAAAAGCTTTTGAAAACAACTTCGTATTCCGAGATTTGAAGCTATCGCTGTGAGGCTGTCAAATGACCGTTATCATCTTTCAGAATTACACCCTCCCTATTTGTCATCAATGCCTTATTCTGCTCTTCTAGGGCACTTCTATTATTCCAAACATGTTGAAACCATGAGGACAAATGTTAATCTTAATCTAGCATAACTATTTGAAATCAGCATTCAGAGCTTTAACTACTACTTTGTACTCAGAGCGTCACTTAACATCTATGTCATTTGTGTTCAGAGCGTCACTTAACACCTTCGTCATTTGAGTTTCGTTTCAAATATAATCGATAAACATTAAACAATTTTAATTTTGATTGACTATATACGAAGGCCGAAAATGCATCAATATAGGACTTTAAGTTCACGCTGTATTTTTAAAATATACAATATAATATAATTTTTTTCCTTTTGTATAGAGAGGAAAATTTTAATAATTTACTAGTCTTAATATTGTGGAAACAACACTCAATAAAAAAATTTAAATAGTGATAAAATAATCTTTAGTTGAATTAATATAGTTTATGGGAAATAAATTAACTGGGCAAAACAAGATTAAATCTTTTGTTTTCATTATTAATTATCATATTTATATTTAGCCACGCTGGCCAGGTTGTTTAAAGCTCTAAATTGTAAAGATGAATGGCTGAAAATCGGCCCTTACTAACAACTTGAAGCTCACCTACCAAAGATACCAGCTTGTCTCCATTGTTTCTAATGCTAACCACATTACCACAATCATGCCATTGGTAGCAAAATTTAGAGCCTTAAATTCCTTGACTTTCCTAGTTCACAATGCCTTACTTTTTTTCAAATTAAACATTCATAGAAACTTTACTGCCCAAAAAAATTTTAATTTCTTATTCAAGCAACTAGTTTAACGCTCATAGTTGTACTTTTTTTTTTTTGAATTTTTCTTTTATTTTACATTCCGATCTTTTTTCTCTTCTCTAGATCATTAGTTCATACTGACAGTTATAATAAAAGAGTTTTTGTGATATATTGAACATCCTACTTCTGCAATTCTTAATGACACACGAATAAAAACAAAATTAAAATGAGGATTCTCCGCAGGATGTTTATAATGGTCTTACTGACATCACAAACTTTGCAAATATTTAAACTACATTTGTTTTTTGCTGCCCACTGCATAAAGAAAGGTTATATCAACCTAGAAAAAAGTAGGAGTGTAGATACTAATCTCTAACACCTGCCAGTAGATAACAATTACATTATTCTACTGATTACTGAATGCATTGTTGAACAATAAAATGCAGAAGTTGCACAACAATAGAGCTTCACTCTTAGTTTGCTTGAAAAATCACAAGTGCATAAAATAAATAAGCTTAATGATTCATTTTCATAAAAAAAAAGAGTTTCTCCTATGAAGACAAAGTAAACTGTTATTTTTGCTTTTGAAAACATAGGTTCATTCACTGCTTCAAACCGTAGCTTTTGTTTCTATTAAATATCGAATTTTTTGAGACAGTTCATACTAAAATTTACAGAAGTGTAACTACTTATTAAAAATCTAACTTTTTGATATTTCTATTTATTAAATATCAAAATTTTTGAGACAGTTTATAAAAATAAACTGTGCTTTTAAAAACCATACAAAGGAACACTAGTTTAATGAAATGACTACTTATAAAATATTAAACTTCTTGAGATTCTACTTATTAAATACCAAACATTTTGAGATTCTACTTATTAAATTTTCAAGCTATTTGAGACAGTTCATTTTAAAACGTACTCCAGTTAAATGAAATGACTACTTATTAGTCATCAAACTTTTTGAGGTTCTACTCAATAAATATTGAACTTTTTGAGATTCTACTTATTAAATATCGAACTTTTTGAGACAATTCCTTTTAAAGTATACACAAATATAACGAAATGACAAAAAAAAAATTCACTATGGTTACCTCAACCTATTAATCAGGGGGAATAGTACAACTTTTATAAATTTGCCAAATTTGCTAATATTAATTTAAAACATTTTAGTATTTTTTATTAGAATTTAAACGTTTATTTTCATTTAAAATCATACATAAAATAATATGCGTGTATCCTATTTAATTTATAGTTAAAGTATATTACCACCAGAGCCCAACAACTCATGACAAAGTCTTAAAATAAATCTTCAATTTTTTTGTAACTTATAAAATTTTAGTAAAATCAAACTGAAGTTAATTTATTTCAGATTTTTGTCATGAGTAAATAATTTTAAAAATGTTTTTTATAATTATTTTCAAAATTTTATAATTATAATTAACAGTTAAATTGTATTTGAATTATGTAACAAACTGTTTTATAGACAAGTAACTGGATTAAAAGAATAATTTTACTGTTTATTTAGTTAATAAAATATAATTTTATTAATTAAATTTTACTGAGATTTCATTTTAAAAAGTAGTTTGATTAAACAATATAAAATATCTGACGAGAGGCAAAGGCCTTAGTAAAATTTCAGTAATACATGCTTTAATTGTGTATTTTGAGTTAAAACAAAACACTTATGTTGAAAATATTAGTCTTCTCAAATTTTCCTTCAGTGCAAGAAAGAAATAATCATATTTAATATATAAAATGCAGAGAAAAATTTTAAATATAAAAATGTTTTACAAAATTATTCTAATTTAGTAATTAAATACCCTAATAAGTTATGTGTTTGTAAGTTATCCAAGTTAATCCACGCTGAAAGCTTAATATTAAAATTTCAACAACTAAATAGTCATACTTCTCAAAGGTATCATTTATTCGTTTCAGCTTATAATCGGTTAATTCAATAAAGCTAAATCAAAACTGATTATTAATAATCGATTAATTTAAAAAATTTAAATGAAAAGTGACTATTTATATACCTAATAAGCATACCCAATTATTAAAATAACAGAATTAAGTGACAAATAAAAAGCAAACTTAAAATTTATTTTTTCAACCATAAAAAATTTGATTTCAATTTGCTATTTAACAATAAAGTGTATTATTATGCTACTACGTATGGAATTGCAATATGCTAAAATTCAAAAAGAAATTTTGAGTGACAAACAGCAAATAGATTGCAGCTGTCCTCTTACATATGCTATACATGTTAAAAATGAATGCTTAACGTTTGGTTCAAGAGGATAATGAATTGAACATTATATTTGTGTTCAATTCCTTATCCACTTGATTTGATTTTCACAAAAAAAGAGTGAAACAAAATTTTAACTAAAGCTTTACAACTCTAGTTAAGAAATAATAAAAGTAATTTTTAATAAAAATTTTTTAATGAAATAAATTAAAAGTGTTAACAGATTTTTTTGGGGAAATTTTTAAATAATTATTTACCTTGAAGAGCGAAACAATAACTGAATTACAGCTGTAACTGAATATATATATATATATATATATATATATATATTTATTAA
>NC_092214.1:4236306-4240868 GCF_043381705.1 Parasteatoda tepidariorum
AATATTCGATCATAAATATTTGTATATATGTCATGTTTAGGAAATATCAATCATTTTTTAAAATAGTTTTAGCAAAAACATATATCAGCTTTTTAGGAATTAGGAAAAAACTTAAGCAACTTTGAAACTTTTTAAAACTTTAGTAAAATTATGAGTTCTGCTGAAAAATCTTTTCTTTTTTAAAATTTTTAATTTAAATTTTTTTAATTCTTAATTTTGAACTTATAAATACGAGTTAATTTAATTTTGAGTTCTATAATCTCTGATCATGAAAAACAAATTCAATGAGGTCATAAAAAAAGTCTACAAGTATCAAAAGATAAGCCAATTTAAATTCAATTCAAGGCTGAAAGAGTCCTTAACTGGAGATATTATCACCCTTACCTAGTCAGCACGAGGCAATCAACTTACACAAGTAAGCAATTTTTAACCCAATCACTTAAAATTAGATCGATCGTCTACCCCGTCTGCATTAGTATTCAAAGTCAGAATGCATTAAAAACTTTTCGCACTATTCAATTGATATAGATCATTGTTTCACAAAACAGTTGATCAAGTGCGGTCAAGCAAATAAAGCAAAAGATATAATTGATGACAAGCTTTAGTTATTGTTCATTCTAAGCGATGGTGATGATTTAAGAAAATCAGTACACTTTTACTAAGACAGCACAGTAATCGATTAATTATTTAGGCAGAATTGTGTGATGTGAGAAACCAACGCATTAGAGTCAGGAAGCTTAACAATCAACGTTAATTACCCATTCATGTTTCAACTTCTTAAGTTTATAAACGTCGCGTGCCGTGGTTAAAACGTAGATAGCATATTTGAGTGTAAGATTAAATCCTTTCTATTTTGATGGTTTTTAGATACCTCTTATCTTTATGCTCTTGAAGCAAGGGTGCTTTTTTAGTTTACTTAAAACGCAAGAGCTGTCATGACATTTGTCAACTAAGACTTGCGTTCAAAATCAATTTTCTGTGTATGGATTTTATTTTTTTAACTGCTGCTCTTAACTGCTTTTTTTAATTTAGATTTTGTTGTATCAATATGTCTTTGTTTTAATAATAATTAATATTTCATTACAAATATTTTTAAATTTACATTTAGGGTGTAATTGTATGGTTCCCGAACTTTTAACTATGATTAATTATGTTATTTAATGCATGGTTCTTGACCTTTTTTTTACTAATTCAGACAGGGCTAACCTGAATTAACCGTTGACCAAGAGCTTGCTTGATTTTTCACTTTTCTAATTATCTTTTTGTTATGTTACCTGGTTGTTACCATATGTTACCTCCATTAGTTATACTCCTGTGTCGCTACATTATAACAGCACAGGAGTTAGGGTTTATGTGATGTAATACTAATAATAATAATAAGCATAAGAATTCATTCTTGAAAATATATAAAGAGTTAAACTTAAATATTTTAGCTTAAGAAAATGAGTACATTTTAGCATGCTCGTAATTGCTGAAGTATTTTGATAAAATCCATTGCAACACACCTAGTTGGAAAAATTCTAGGATCGGGTAATTTAATTTTAAGGTAAAAATTAGTACTAGAAATTATACAAAATTTTCAATTTTCCATGCAAATAGGGGAAAATTACATTTCTTTAGAAGAGAATCTGGATCGACAGCCAGCGAAGATTTTAAAAGGAAAATTTTGAAAAAAATTAAAGAGAAAATTTTGACCTTTCATTGCTTTCTTTGGATGAAGAGCTTTTAACCTGGTTGTTTATGTGAGCGATTATTCCACAAAAAATCCTGATTTCACCCACCATAAAAATAGAATTACAAGAACCTTTTTTTATGCATGAATGGTTTATTTTTTACTCCCTGTTAGAATTATTGGTACACAATGAACCCTACTTTATCATGAAATTTTGAATTGCAGGAAATTTACGTGAGGTTATTTGTTAAAATTATTGGTGTAATAAATCAAATTTGTGTCTAAATATTAAAGAATATAATGGTTCAAATAAAATGTCTTTCTTCGAAGGGTATTGCTTCTTTTTAGAACTTTTTTAAAGAGGGCATTCTTTACGTTTGATAAATTGGTAAATGGGAATTACAAAGTATATTTTTACAAATGATCACTGTATGTTTAGAAAGTAATAGCAGAATTTTAATTAATTTATTAACTATTATTATTATTATCATTAACTATTATTATTACTATTATTAACTACTACTATTATTATTATTAACTATTATTATTATTATTATTATTAACTATTATTATTATTATTATTATTATTATTCTTAACTATTATTATTAATATTATTATTATTATTATTGCTATTAGCTATTTTAATTTACAGAGTTATTACTGTTCTTAACTGAAGTTATAAGTCATACAAAGTAAGAAATTAAAGATTTATCTTTAAATAAATTGTTTGGACTATGAAATTGTTGTTATTTTATACGAAACTTTTGCTAAGAAATAATTTTAATCGTGTTTCTGAATCTTAAAGTCTAGCAGTAAATCTCTAAAAATTAAGAATCTTCATTTTTTTTTTCTAGCATTCACTCACTAAACTTAATTTTGCTTTGTAGTTTTAATCTCACGAACTGTGTAATAAAAATTATATAATAAAACTAAACTGTGAAATGAAATTAAAACAATGTAATAAAATTAAAAATTATACAGACGCTGAAATCTTTAATAGAATATATTCGAAAAAATGCAATAATATTACATTTATTGCGATGGCTAATTAGAAAAATGTCTAATGTAATAACATAAACAAGTACAACAAGTAAATAAATAATACCATATACAACAATATTGTAAGCAACACCATGAAGTATTATAATCATATTATAAAATTTAGTGCATACCTTTTGATTTTATTTTTTAAAAAAAATATTATTAACAAAACATATAAAAGACATTTTTATTAAAAATTAACCGGAATGTAACTTTTTTTAAATTTGAAGTATTAAGTGAATTATAGATCAGATCAACTCTTTATTTTTAAGATAACACAATTTTAAAAGTCGATGGCCAACGAAACTCACAACAAAAAAAATTACGGTATCCGAAGCAAGTAATAGAATGTTATTTTAAAAAATCTATTCAACCAGTTCGTAAGTGTATGACGATAAACGACCTTGCCAAACATGCATCATAGCCTCAAGATATATTTACTAATAGAGGTTAAAGCAACTTCTTTTTTCACTCATTACCTAAAACAACAGAACCAATTGCCCTAAGTCACTTAGTCAGCTGGATATTACCAAGTAAGCAACTTACTGATGATTCTAAACTGCAACGTGTTTATCAGAGGGCAAAGAAATTGATAGGAAAATTTAGTTGACCTTTGTAACCGGGAAGAGATGGTGTAACTTTAATGCAACTTCTGTTTTGTTTAACCTGAGAGAAAAGGTTGACTTTCGTATGCATCTTTCAACAACTTATGGACACATATTAATGATACTACTAAGTGGATGCTATAGTTGCAAGCGATTAAGTATTCAAAAATAGTTGATGATGTTGAGAATATATAATATTAGAATATTCGATCATAAATATTTGAACTAATTGGTGCTGTTAAAAAGACTACGGTTACTTAGTTAGAGTCATGTTGAAAGAATGTAATATATTTGTAGGAGCGATATATTTTATTCGCATCTGTAAATGCATATATAGGAGATGCAATTTGTTTAAGTGAAATAGAATTTGTGACGTTATCCAGCTATATTTCCTCTCTAATGGAAACCTTTCTCCAAAATTATAAAAGCCAAAGTAAGTTATTATCGTCAAAGTCATTTAAAGTTATTTTTGTTATGTTAAGCTTATATTTAACTATGTAGAGCATTATAATTTTATTATGTTTTAGATTAAAAAATGGTTTTATTTCGTCTTATTAAATAGTTTTATTTAAATTCAAAATGTAGAGAAAACATGGCAAAAACTACAAAATAATGAAAAAAGAGAAGAAGAAAATTATTTAAGAAGGAAAAAGATTTAATAAAAATCCGGGGAAAACAGATGTAATCTCTTCATCAGCTCACACGAGTATAACCGCAAAAAGTCTTCTTACATCTTTTTTCCCGGATTTTCATTGATTTTTTAAGAAAAAAAAATTTTTTTTTCTTTTTTCATTATTCTGTAATTTTTTTCATGCTTTCTCTGGATTTTCTCTGAATCTATTTTAGGAGTTCTATATACTTGCACCTTATACGCGGCAAATAATACTTATTGATATTCTTAAATTGCCGGCCAGGTGGCCGAGTGGTTAGCGTGTCTGACTGCGGAGCCAATGGCCGCGGGTTCGAATCCCGCTCTGGGCATGGATGTTTCTCTCTCTGTGTTGTCTTCTGTTGTGTGAATGAGTGAATGTGGCCCACCCTATGAACGGGTTTGTGGCAGTATGGCGTGGGTAACGTTGCTCGCCTCCGTGACTTTGGTTCACAGGTGCCCACTGGGTAACGCTAAATGAGTAACAATTCCGGCATCTTCTATGGCGAAGAACGAAAAGTTCAGTGCCTGCCGTTATTAAAAAAAAAAAAAAAAAAAAAAAAAAAAAAAAAAAAAAAAAAAAAAAAAAAAAAA
>NC_092214.1:4241206-4244154 GCF_043381705.1 Parasteatoda tepidariorum
ATTTATATATAAACATCATAGCATCATAGCATCATAAAGAGTAAGAAAACGAAGAAAATTTAAAAAATAATATGGAAATTTAAAAAAATAGTATGTTTCATAAGTTGCACGTATAGCCTAAAATAAGTCAAAAATGAAGAGAAGACTTCGCAAAAATATAGTAATGGTTTAATAAGAAAAGAAGAAGAAAAAATTATGAAAAATAAAATATTTTGAAAAATATTTAAGAGTTTTATGTTTAAAAAATAAAAGTTGTAACTCATCAAAATCATTTTTAAATGGGTTAATGTTGTTTCTTGTCAAATACAAATTAATGTTACATAGTAATTATCCATATCAACTTATTCAATTTCAATCTCAATTTTAACTTAAATTACTAAAAATAATGGAAGAAATTATTTTACTAATTTTTTACTATTCTCGTTTATTCATCTGTGTGTTTGTTTCTAAATAAATTTAGAGTTGATAATTTACCTTTCAGCTTCTAATTCATAAAGCTGAAACCCGATCGTTTTCTTGCCAAATAAAATGGTTATTCTCAATGAAAAACGATTTTCAAAAGAAAGATATAGCTTATGAATTGGTTCACTGAGCTCGAAAACTAAGTAACAAGATTCATAAGCATTAGATGTAGAATTTAAGAAAGCATATTTATTTATAAAAAAGCATTAAAAAAGCATACTTATTTATATAATATTTATTCATTTCAGATACAACATTCCACATGAGTCGGATGCATGATGCGATCTGTTCTTCTTTTTTTACTCCTAATAACAACAGTCCCGAAGCATTCCTTTCATTCAGACATCGAATTAAAAAGCAATAGAACAACTCTCCGTAAAAGTAAGTTCATTTCTTTACTATGCTTTAAACTACTGTCGAGTTCGAAGAAGAAACAATTATATTTAATTATATAAAGAGATACAAAATCTTACGAAGATGGAAAAAGTCAGCATATTTTGAGCTGTCAAAAATGGGCACCCATCTCCATCTTTAAGATTTTCTCCACATCAATCAAGAGAACAAAAGAATAAACCAGAGACAAAAGAGAAAAGCTAAAATTAATCTTTTGTTTGACACATGCAAGAGTTGGATTTTTTGAGTGCTAAGAGCTTGTCGACTTTTATCAACTTCGTAAGTTTTTGAAGCAAAATAAATTTTTACACTATTAAATATCACTTTACGCTTCAGTTTCTTGGGATTATGTGTTCAAATTCTCCTTTGTTTTTATTTATTTCTTAATTATTCTTCAGTTTCGTATAAAACGCATATATATTATTCAAATTCTCAATTGCACATATTTCCCAAAGACCCAATGTAAATTTTATTCTTTTTTATTTTAAAAGTGTTCATATACAGAGTGTCCGTAAAGTGATGGTTTACTTTTGCTCTGCGACGAGCCAAAAGTACATCATGACTTTAAGGAAACAATGCGTGTACAATTCATATTAGTCAATTTTCTTTTATAGAAAATAAAAAAATAAATAAAAATATTGTAAAATTGAAAAGTATCATTTTCTTTTGTTTCAAGATTTCTTTTTTGATATTTTATAACCATCGTTGAATGCTCTACCCATATTTCAGTTTACGACAACCAATGACTACCAATACTGATTTTTGGTACTTACGACCAACAAAAATCAACTCCGTATCTTTGAACCCAATCCAGAAGATAAAGGAAATCCTGAAGAGTTTTTGATTTGTTATGGGAACTTGGGGGACTTTGTGATCCCGACAGATTTAACGTGAACCNTATTTTATAACCATCGTTGCCCATATTTCAGTTTACGACTACCAATACTGATTTTTGGTACTTACGACCAACAAAAATCCGTATCTTTGAACCCAATCCAGAAGATAAAGGAAATCCTGAAGAGTTTTTGATTTGTTATGGGAACTTGGGGGACTTTGTGATCCCGACAGATTTAACGTGAACCTTCCACTATTTAATACACTGGGATTCTTCAGTCGCTGGATCCCAACTCCCGTTTTCACAAACGCGAGTCCAACGCCCTACCAACCATGCGTCACATTAGCATAGTGCAGATTTTTGCTCGTGCTTATTTTTGTGAGGCCACTACATATATTCAATTATATAATACTGAGTGTTTCGTTTTTACAACTTTTAACGTATATTATTCAAATCCAAATTGAAATTCATGTCAAAAATTGTCTAGTAAAAGTCACAATCGTACATGCATTCTTCTTTTATAAACGATACAGCCAGCAGTGAATCTTGGTTTGTTGAGCAATGTTGTTTCAAACCTTTATTGTTCTTGGTAATAAAAATCTATCTGATCTTTATTGAGGAATGAAAGCATTAAAAACAGTTTGATTGCCAGAACAAATTTGGTGGAGTTTCTAATAATTGAATTTCAATTCCCCGTTTTCTTGCAATCAAATGAGTTTTGATGCCTTTATATATTTTATAGGTGATGACATAGAATATTACATAGTATATTTATAAATATGACCAGTAAAAACTATTTCCCTCTTTAAAGTATCTTTTGTTCTTCGATTTAACATTGTTCTTTAAATAGAAAGTTTAATTTTTGCTTTTTATCTTAACGTGGCTTTAATTATCAATCGTGGGGCGTTTCATTCATTTAAAAATTTAATTTCTTAAAGAGATGTAAATACTAATTTTTTTTTTTTTTTTTTTTTTTTTTGCGAAAAATAGAATGTCTAGTTAGAGTTAATCTTAAATCGTTTAGTGGTAAAACGGAAAAGTTACCAATTATTCTCATTAAATCAGGAAGAAATATATAAAGATTCATAGTTCTAAATTTATATCTTCAGCCACGTCAATAAGCAAAATGTTAATAAAATTTAACTCAAAATACTTATAATTAGTATATAATACTTATAATACTTATACGGTAGCGATTTAAAGTCATTATTCCAAAAGAAAATATATATATATATATATATTGCCTTGATTAATTGTG
>NC_092214.1:4244186-4295057 GCF_043381705.1 Parasteatoda tepidariorum
ATATATATATAATTTATTTTCATCTTTTTACATGTCATTAATATAAAATGTAAGGAAGATATAGAATTTCTCAAAAATTAATATTTATCTACTCCAATTAAATATTACTTCTTGAATGTTTAATTAAAATATGAAGGATATAATCAATCACCAAACTGAATTTTGGTGTTGCAATCTGTAGTAATACTACTTAACTCATAATTATAAGAGATTATGAGCTACATAGCGTTCTAAATTGTTTGGAGATACGTATAGTTTTCTAAATATTAAAACCCACGTGGAAACTTAAGTAACTACAGTATTAATATTTACGTTCTATTTATTAGTATTTAACATTTATTTTCGTCTTTTTACATGTCATTAATGAATAGAAAATATAGAATTTCTCAAAAATTAATATAGTAACAAAAGGAACACGGTCAATAAATTGAGAAGTTGAAAAAAAGATTCTAATCAGAACTTTTCAATTGGCTTAAGAATCAGAACATATATATCACAAGGTGTTAAATTACTTTTGGGACGGTCTAGCTGACATGCCATATATGAATAATTCCTTTAACCCTAATGTTAATAACGCCTTAATACTCATTAAAAACTAGAAAAGTATTTTATTAAGCTTTCAGTGTTTTGAGTGGTTTACTAAATCCTTAAATCTCAATATCAGAATTATTATAATCCCTAAGCATTTATATAGTTCGTGTGAGAAAAAAATGATACAAAGTTTATAAGATATTGAAAGTTTTTAAAGCATAAAAGTGATAATCTATTTTTTTTTTTTAAGTAAATAAATAAATAAAAGAGCAGAATATGTAGTGCTGCCATCTCTCGAGCTACCATATCTATATCATTTGAAAATAGTGTTAGTAGAGTGAATAGTTTTCAGGTATTGACAGGCATTCAGCCTTTTGAGTGCATTACTTAATTCTCTGGTCTCAATATTATTATAATTGTTTTCCCTAAGAATTTGCACAGGTTGTGTTAAACAAAATTGGAGATGTAAAATAATAAATACGAATAAAACAGAGTATGTGGTGCTGCCATCTCTTGAGAATTCGATCGTTTGCAGATAAAATTATTAGAGTAAATTGCAATATTTTAATTCCTAACACATACATCAAGAAAATATTAAATAATTAAATCAAATGTGAAATAAATCAAAAATTTACCAAATTAATTTTAATAAAATTGAATTCTAACACTATTAATTATATTTTTATCTGAAAAAAATTTTAAATTTTCTACATTAAATTTAGAAATTTAATATGTGGAGAATACATAGTCCAAATAAGAGATTTAATATGGCTTCTTTTTTTTCTTTCTTTCTTTTTTTTTTAGGTTTATTATGATTTTCAGCCAATTTTTTAACTGAAAGGCTTCCCCAAACATAAATATCGCAGAAGATATGGTGCTGCCATCTCTTGAGAATTCAATCATTTGTAAATAATGTTATTAGAGTAAACAGCTGTATTTTAATAAATTCCTAAATTCCAAATACGGCTAAAACATATTTAATAATTAAGTCAAATTTAAGAAAATTAAAAGCTTTACAGAATTAATAGAACGAAAATTGAATTGTAACACTATTACTTAAACTTTAAACCAAAAAAAGAAAAGGAATTTTCTACATCAAATTTAGAAATTTAATATGAGGCATAGTACGAATGAGAGGTTAAATTTAGAATTTTTTTTAATTTCACTTTTATTTCAGATTTTTAATTATCTCTTTGAATACTTATTCCATCATATAAAAAGGGAAAAAGCATTAAAGATAACTTACTTTATTATATCAATGTGTTTGTTGATAATTATTATTCTGAATGTAAATATTTTATTTTCTTTTGATTACAATTTTCAACTTTATTAAGAATATCAAAAATAGAATTAAATTTTTTGTTGAACGGCAATGAAGTTTTGATTTGTTGATATTAACAGGGAATGCATGAATGTGATGCATCAATGCACAAATGACAGCATTTTACTTTATGATTACAAGCATATTGAATCGACTCATAAATAAACGAATAATACCTTCCATAACGACAATTTGCGTTTTTTCTATCTTAAAAATAAACAACTAAATTAAAGTGAAACTCGTTTTTTAATCGCTGGTGTCATAACTTCAATTACCATTTACAAATCTTAAATTCGTTTTTTGAAATTATTGTTTTTTTTTTTAATATGTGATAAAATTTGGTAAATGTGGTAAAATTTGGTAATTATAACATGATACCTTTGAACATGGCATAAAAACCATTTATTTTGCAATTTGCTTTTCAGTTTTGTATTTTTTACTAAATGTTATTGTGTAGTAATAAGAACAATAATTTTAAAAATCAAAAATTCGGGTAAACCATATGAGCAAAGAAAAAAATTATCAAATGAATGGTTCAAATGCCGTATATTTTGGTTTTATTAACCAAAATTATGTTTGCTTGTTTGTTTTTTTTAAAAAAAAAAGCGCAGATGTTATAACCAATTAGTACGGTAATTTTGTGAGAATATTTTTCTTCGTGCTCGTAGGTTTCTAAAGTAGTTCACATGGCCTCTAAATTGAGCTTATAATTTTTGAATAACTAAATAATAAACTTAGTAACTGTTAAGACATTCATTTAAATCGACATTATTTTCTTAAAAGTACTTTAAAAATCCTCGTTTCATATTTTCGAAAATAATAATTTTTTCATTTGTTTAATTTGTAATTTTTTATACCACAGGATCAGTAAATGCTGATGAAAAGTTTTCAAGACTTCGACCATCCAACCTCATTCGAAATATCCTAAAACCAAAAAAAGTGAATTTATTTTCTGGATGTCCTCCAAATACTCAATGCTCTTTCATCCTCTCTTGTTGGTGGACTGGGGACTCTGTGGGCACTTCTTGTGGGCCTTTTTTCTTCTGTTGCGGCAGCCAAGATAGCAGAGATGACCAACACATCAGTCAACTCTATTACGGACCTGTTCGCAACGATCCTCGTAAATTTTTTATAACAATTTTAAATTCTATATCAGTATTTTATTTTCAGTATCTAAATATTATACTGTGTTTAAATATTGATTATCACTAAGTAAAACTACTTTTTGATCTAAATTACATTTCAGAATTATGATATTTAACTGTTAATTTTTTCAATTATTTCTTTTTCTTTTGAACTGAAATGTATGTTTCAAATTGAAGGATATCTAATGATTTATAGTAATTATTTATTGTTAATAATATTTTTCATGGAGATCTTTGATTATTTCACATTTTTTTATGCTAAGTACGACCTGCTGCTACAGTATCTTTAAATACATACATTTTCCTGAAATTCGTTAACGAATAACAACCTTTATCGAGAAAAAAATTCAGTTAAGGCATAAATTGAGCTGGTATTAAGGTTAAAAAAAGTAATTTAATTTTTTGTTTTTTTCGTAATAACATAATAATGTTTATGCGAAGTGCTGCATCCTCCCACAGCGAATTGTGTTCATACTAAATTTATACTTAGATTTCATGCTGAAGTTTAAGCAGCACAATTTTGTTCAAACAATAATATTGTCTAATAATATTATTCCCTCTCTCTAAACTTCCCCATGACCAAGGAGAAAAATCTGAATCACGCCAAATTTTTCATGCAGGTTGCTGCGTATATACGCCAGTGGTTTTCTCTGTTGGCAGGATCGAATTCATGATCTCTAGCTCTTCACTAGTAGTGTAAGCAGCTCCTTAACTAACTACGCCACCGAAGCACTCTTCTTATGAGTCATTCACGCTGCATCCGATTTTCTTAGACGCGCGTGAGAGTGTTTAGAAACTACATGCAAAACGAACTATTTGCCACGGGCGAATAGCATCGAATGAGAATACTCCCTCATTCGAAATCCACTTTTGAATGGAATCGGAGAAAGTGATGTCTCCGGGGGTTTTGGGACCGGAAAAACATGCGCAGTTGTGGAACGTGTTGCAAAAACCGGGTGATTACTACCACATCTAGAAGTAATCCAAATTTTTCTATCATAATGCGCCTTTGCATGAGTATATTGCCTTTGTATCATCCTAAAGGAATGAATTCCAGACCATTGTTAATAGCCCTTTAGGGAAACTCTAGTCCAATTTTAACGAGCTAAGACCAGTGACAGTTGACGTTAAAGTGTAAAGTTAATTCTGTAATTTTTATGACTCATTTCATCCATTCCTGTGTATCTATACGATTTGTCAAGTGTCGAAATGAAAAGTGAAAACTAGTGATTAGAGAAACAAAAAAAGTTTTTGTTACGAAGTTTTTTTCTTTTCTCATAGTCTAAATTTTAATGTCAACACGACAAAATATAACTCCCTAGAGTTTAGTGAATAAGGTGTAACTATGACACGAGACATTATATCACAACATTGATCTTACAAATCTCAAATTTATTATTACTTTACTTATCAAAATATTTTTACTTTATTT
The DNA here is from genome assembly GCF_043381705.1 of Parasteatoda tepidariorum. Taxonomy (NCBI): domain Eukaryota; kingdom Metazoa; phylum Arthropoda; class Arachnida; order Araneae; family Theridiidae; genus Parasteatoda; species Parasteatoda tepidariorum. The sequence goes on from NC_092214.1 coordinate 4,248,616, forward strand.
ACTAAGCTATTTTTACCTTGAGTAATTTGCCTTTTTTATGCTCAGTTTTCAAGAGAAATTAAACAGTTTATTAAAATATCGAATGCTCCAAAAAATCCCCAATGATTTGAAACACCAATGGTGCAAAAACGTGAAGATATTAAGATATTCGCTGCGTTCGAAGATATTCGCTGCGTTCTGCTTAAGAAACTAAAAAATCTGTTATCTGCTTTACTGCGCTGTAAACCCACGTATAATATAATATAAAACATTAAAAGACAAGATATTGTTGATCTGTAGGTTCTATATCTTTGATACAGGTCACCTGCAGATTACGCAATTTTCTACATATCTGGTATGAAAATTACACACCTTTAGAGACTGTAATGTGATAACTTTCTCATTAACTAGGTTATGCTCCCATCTTTTGAGAACTGCTCATAAACATTTCAGTTGCATTGGTTTCACTTCCATCATAAAACAGTCCAAAAGTATTTCAGTTGCAATGGTCTCTCCTCAATCATAAAACATTATTTTAAGCTTTTTACAGGCTATTTATGAACTTCGCAACAAATGTTGCAATTTGCTGGAAAAAAATTTTATTAATTGACATTTTAAATCATCGCACATTTCTGTGACATTCGATATAAATGTTACAAATTAGGTAGTTTCTAGTTTTATAATTTTATAAATGCACAGTTTTTTGTGTGGTTTTTATTTAAATAAGCCGAAATGTATAGCAATTTGTGTAAAATTCTATAACTTATGCTTATTAATTATGCTATTATATAGTTTGTGGAAGAAGTTCAATGTCTACTAGTCGAATTGTAGGCGGTGAAGATGCAGCTTTTGGACAATTCCCATGGCTGGTAAGTGCACTAAGAAAAAAATGATGGTCGATACTACCAGAATATGGTAACATTTACAGTGTTTCTGGCTTTATGGGAGTACCAAAAAGCTTGGTAATTCTTACCGAAATGTTTTGTTAATGATTTTGGTAAAATTAACATTAAAATCTGGTTTTATAACGCTTGATACAATTTGAGAAATGTAATAGATTTGGTAATTTTATCATGATATCTTACAATATGGCATAAAAACCCCATTAATTTAGTTCAGTTTACATTTCAGTTTTGTATTTAGATAAAGGATTGAATGCCATGTATTTTGGTTTCATTTACTTAAATAATTTTTTTTTAAACCTGAAATTTCATTAGCATACATTACGGTAATTTTACCAGAATTTTTAGTCCGTGTGAGATTAAAATGTAAAAGGAATTTAATTGTAAAATATATACATTTACTATACAAAACAGTATTTAAAATAACTAGCATATATAAATGCTTTATTAAGATTCATGTAAAAGCATATATCGTTAAATAATAATAATGATTTGTTTTCATTGTTATCATTGTTTGTTCCTTCCAATATCGATCAAATTTGCTTTGATGGTTGTTAAGTACTCAAAAAATTTATAAATAAACAAAATAAAATGAAATAAACAGCAAATCGAGGTCACTTAAGAGCCTTTTCAAAAAATTTGGAAAGTTTTTCGTTTGCACCCCAAATGTTGGCCTTTCCGTAAGTACTAAATTTAATATCTAGTTTTAGAAACTTTATCAAAAGGAAGATAAAAAAAGGATATACTTATGTGGGTCTGAAATTACTATTTAAGCAGTGTGAAAAGGAAAACACAGCCAAAATCTGACAAATCACTATTAAGAAGTAAAGGGAACTTCAAAGACAGTTTGATTCCGGGTTTAAAGTTGAAGGTGTTTAAAGTTGAAGGTGTTCAAGTCCTCTCTCTCTTTCCTCATGCAATCAAACACGTTTTGGTGTTTTGTACTCTCTCCTTCCTCAACAGTAATTGGTCAGATTTCGGTAATTTTTTAGTTAATTCTTCGATTAAATATTATTTCGCATCTTCAATATGTATATTTTTTGCTCTTTCTTTTTAATGACGATTCTAAGAATGTAGGGTTAATGCGCTTTATACAGAACACCCTGTTTATGCTTTATTTAACCTTAAAATAATTTTAACTGTTTTTGAAATTTTGATATTATCAAAATTTGATCAATTCATTAAAAAATATTATTGTAATTGTATTTAAAGTAATTAATTAATGGCTTACGCGCGATTTATTTACTATTTTGCCTATCTCCATTTCTTTTATTTACAGTGTCTAAGCATGTTTTTCAAAAGTTTGTTTGTAATTATTCTGCTTACAAAAGCAATTAAAGTACCGTTTTTAGTAATTTAATGAATACTGTTGTTTAATTTAGGCTTTTATACAAGTTGGTGGAAGTAGATGTGGGGGTGCTCTGGTCGCTTGGAGACATGTCGTTACAGCAGGACATTGTGTTGCAAAGTAAGTTAAAAACATATACTTAAAAGACGAGCTCTCCCAGTGTAATATAGTTTTGTTGTATAAAATTTTTAGCTCTAAATGCAAAACTGAGTGATGTAAAACAAAATACAATAATTTATTGCTCAATAACTTATTCAAACAATGAATCATTTATAATTTTTAAAACTTTTTCATAATGATTACAAAAATAGCTTATTTTTAAGCTATGAGATTGTAGCATTAACGAAAAATGTCTTACGAAAGTGAATGTAATATTTCACTGTTACACTCGCACATTTATTTCATAAGAAACACTCACTACCACAAGTTTATTTTCTTTTTACCACATATTTATCTTCAAATCAGCGAAAATTGCTATAGATCAGTCAGAGCCGCGATGGCTCAGGGGACAGAGCGTTCGCCTTCCAATGAGGTGAACCGGGCTTCGATCCCGGCGATGGCTGATCGTTACGAATTCCGCATCCGGCTTGCACCGACTACAGCGTTGACGTGAAATATCCTCAGTGGTAAACGGATCATGAGTAAGAGTTCCTTTGCCATCAGGCTAACCGTGGGAGGTTCTCGTGGTCTTCCTCTCTATGAGCGCTTCTTAGAACAAACATATTTTGCTGAGGACATGGGAACTTTTTAAACTTCTATGTTCTTAGTATTTCTATCCAGTAAAATATTATTTGGTTTATTTTACCTAATGCAGACTACTTGAAAACTTCATTAGGTATCATTTTTGTTACATAAATATCCAACTTCAATCCACTGTCTTGTCTAGAAGATAAGAACTCAGAATGAGTGTTATCCATGATTATTCAATGGTTCAAGGTACAACATATGGTGGTCAAAGGTACAACACCTTATTTTATCTTGGACCAAATTTCCTCACTTTACAGTATTTTTTCACAAATAATAATTTCACTAATAATTTCTCACAAAATTTTTAAGTTAATTAAATTATTAGATTCTACATAAAATGCAAAAAAAAAAAAAAAAAAAATTCAATTAATCCAAGATACAATATTCTCCCTTGCACTTCATGGGAAGCAAAATAAGTTTTTCTATCGAAGAGAAAAATAATTCAATCAGTAATAATTCATTAGAGATCGATCGATCTCTAATGAATTATAACTGAAGAAAGGGGACTCGAAACATCAAGACACATTTGATTGAAACAGATTAATTTCGATAGCAGATTTTGTTCTTCCTCGCTTAAATAACAATATGCGAGTCCTAGTGTCTTTAGTTCTAACTTAGAGACTTTATTTTTGGAAGCTTAGTATATAAACTTTACATAAAATGTTTTAAAATATTTGCACTGAAAGAACCTAAGTTATCCTGCTAACTTTCATGTTCATTTGTTTATTAATGCAATGTAACCATTACTTTTAGAACACAACATAATCCTGGTAACATCAAAGTGACATTAGGAGATTACATTCTAAATTCTGATTTAGAAGGTTTACCAAGTGAAACATATGGTGTTGATGAAGTAAAAGTGCATCCAAAATTTAGATTTACACCGCAAGCCGATAGGTTTGATGTTGCAGTTCTTTTATTGGATAAAGCCGTTGGATACCGCTTCAACATGAAACCTATTTGTTTACCTGAAAAAGGAACAGATTTTTTGGGTGTTATGGGATTTGCAGCTGGTTGGGGTGCTTTAGAGCCAGGTAATTTATTTATATTTCCTTTGAAGTTTATTGTTCTTATTACATTTTTATATGGAATGTTTTCAAAAACAGTTCGGTATATTTCAATAAATCTTACGTGTGAGAATATAAAAGGAAAAAAAAAATTCGTTTTCAAACATTTTTAATGAAGGTTTCATGTTTTTAAAACAACGAAAACAACAATTATGCCATTGCTTTTATTTATAGTTTTCATACTAAAAATAATTTAACAAAAATAAATGGCTACTTTGAATTGAATTACTAAAATTTATTTATTTTTTATTTATTTTTTATTTATTTTTTGAAAAAAACAATAGTAGTACCTACCGCAATTTGTTCAGTCACATATTTTTAAGAAAATAATAAATAATTGAGAACATAAGTTAGTTTTAGTTATGCGAAACAAAAATTGAATAATTCCTTATGATAATTTTGTAATTTAAATAGTATAAAATTATGATTTTCATTAGAAAAAAGTGGTAAAATTTATAAAAAGTTAAATTTCTAAGAAGTAATGTTAGATATAGCTAATGCAGATTCTGGAAGCAAAAATTTTACGTAATTGACTTATATTATGCAAATACCACATAAAAACACCACGTGTGCAAATTAAAATAGTTAAACAACAAACTATTGAAACAGTTCTTTGCTTGTAATATTGTAATATACCCTTTTTTCCTTTATCAATGTTTATTTCTTTTCTTTCATTCCGAAAATTTACAGTGATATCAGCAATTTCAGTTTATGGCTTACAAAAGGCATAAAACACAAGATTGAATCTCACGACAAATAATTACAAATGTTTGTGACTTATCTTATAGACGATATTATACATTATCTTCTTTTTAGATGTCATCTACTTTTAAAATAAGAGGGTAAGTGAGTTGTTTTTGAGAAAATTCAGGATAAATAATAATTGTAATTAAAACTTTTCAAGCGAATTTGTAAATTACGCGCAATTATAATGAGTTACGATTATAACAATATTTTTTTTATTTACACTATAAATTTTCCCACAAATTTTTTTTATTTTTTACGTTGACAGTCCTCAGAAACTCAATATCAAGGTAAGTGCATGGTTTGTAGCTTTTTTGTTTGAATAAAAAATCTGAGTAAACAATATGTGACGTCAACACCCTCATAATTCAAGGTAAAGTATCCAGCCTTGTTTACCTAAATGACTTCAAGAAACATTTTGGAACTCGTCTTTGTAATTTTGGTCTAATAATGCAACGCACAACTACTCCATTTGTTTAAATTAATGCTAATCAAATTTCCAAATTTTTAGCTATGAAAAGGTAAGTGGTATAAATAAATGTTGCTAAATATGATGCGCATATTTTCACGCTTTCGTACTCCCTTTTGCATTGAATTGTAGGCTAATTCCTCTGAGCAAGAACTGATTATTTAACTTTTTTCATTAGATGACATTAAAGATCAGGTACTTTATTTTTAAAAACTAGTTACGGCTGCATACTATTTTGTTATACAAATCATAAAAAAAATTATGTTATTTAAAACAACCGATTCCTCGAATTTGGAGCATCTATTTGTTGAAAGAGGAATTCTGTATTTATTTTGAGAGAGCTTTGGAATTTTTTTTCTTAATGAACTATGAGAACACTCTGATCTCTTAGTATTTTAATAATTTACAAACATGTCCAGTGAAGAAAAACTGATTTTTTTTTAAATAAAAGATTATAAAAAATAATATCACCGGTGATGCAAAAATATATAATAAAAAATTCATAATTATGAAATTATCTTTCTTTTATTTGTTTTCAGTTTCACGCAATTATATTGGTCAAAGTAAAATAGTTCTTTTTCGTTCTGAATAATGGACAAAAAAGATAACTAAGTTCTCTATGCTTGCTTTTTTGTTTTGAATAATGGACTAAAAAGATAACTTTAAGTTCTCTATGCTTGTTTTGTTTTTTACAACTAATTCTTTTAGGTTCTAAACTGAGACCGAAGATTTTGCAGTATGTACCAGTACCTATAATAAATAACAAAATGTGTGAAGGTTGGCACAGAAGGCGTGGAATCAACATAGTAATTCATGACGAAATGGTGTGTGCTGGTTATGAATTTGGCGGGAGAGATTCCTGTCAAGTAAGTTATCTTTTTCTATTACTAAGACTCAGCTTAAAGCTGCTGTTTAATTTAATTAAAACGATTATATTATTACAATGCATTTATTTTCAATATAAAAATTATGTTAAAATTGGCATTCAAAATTTTTCGTAACTTATATTATAAATATTTTCGTACAACTATTATCGTGATAAAATTAAATTAATTTGTCTTAACTTTGACAAAACTGACTACTTTAAAAGAAAAATAGCTAGCGATTATATTATCATTATTTTAAGGAAACAATTCTAAATAACGTCTCATTTTTCTATTTTTTAAACATTTATTGTTGAATACGACCAAACGTATCAACTTAACGAACAAGGTAAACGTAACGAGAAAGAGAAAAAAAACTTATCAATCAATGCAGTTTTTGAATTAGGCATTATTCTACAACAAGAATTTGTAAATTATACTGTGCTTATAAAAATATATATCCATCCATCTCTTTCCTGTAATAAGATAATTACCACAGAAGAGTTTCTTAAAAAATTAAATTTTTTGATTGATCATTTGATATTTTCGGTAATTTGTTCAAAATAAATTTCTCTTTTATTAGTTTATGTCATGTTATATATTCTACATACTTATATATGTACATACTTATGCATATATATATACACCGAAGAGCCATTACATTATGACCACTCTGCTAATAACATGTAGGACCACCTTTAGCCCTCAGAACTACTATCACCCGCCGTGGCATTGATTCCACAAGGTGCTGATAGGTAGTCTGAGGTATCTGGTACCAAGCGCTCACCAACTGGTCCTGCAATTCCCTCACATTGCGAGGGGGTAGCGTGGCAGCACGAATTTGGTTTTCAGGGTAGGACTACAAATGCTATATTGGATTAAGGTCAGGTGAATTTGGGGGCTAAGACATGACTTGAAAGTCACTGAAATGTTCCTCGACGATTCGACCCTTAAGACATGGTGCATTATCCTGTTAGTAAACACCATCCCCCGCAGGAAAAACTGTTGCCATGAATGTGTGAACCTGGTCTGCAACTATGTTCAAGTAGCTTACATGAAACCATGAAAACCTGGGCGAGCCCATTGTTACAGATGGAGGGTGGTTATAATGTAATGGCTCTTCAGTGTATATATATATATATATATATATATAGTGAAATGAAAATTTTCTAATATAATTTCGAAACACATTTTTCTCACCAATAATTTATTGAAATTTCAGGGAGATTCTGGTGGCCCACTCATGATAAATCAGTTTGGTATTTGGTATTTGGTTGGCATTGTATCAGCTGGTTATTCCTGTGCCAAGCAGTTTCAACCTGGTATTTATCATAGGGTTAGCAGCACATCTGACTGGATCTCTACAAATTTATATTGAGCAACTCAACTCATGATCTCATTTTTCATTAATTATTCGAACAAAGAACTGAAATAACTCATATAACTGGTTTTATTGCGGGCAATAAATTCAGTTAATGTTGTAACATATCAAAACATGTTCAAATGTGATTGATTCTGTGTTTATAATGATAATTTAAGTTATAAAAGTCCCGTGACCTCTGAATGTGTTAAATGTTTACTACAAACGTAAAAGATCAAAATATGTGATTTGATAAGCATAGCACTCAGTCAACATGTAATTGTCATGATTGTTGAACAACGTATATTGTTGCCTTGCCATTAAACATATATATTTTAAAAAAATTTCGCTCATTTACTTCTTGCATTTTAGAACAACTCACACAAAAAGAATTTTAAGTAAATATATATAAACAATAATTTCTTAAGTATTCTTTTCCTTAGGATCTAAAACAGAAACCTCGTAATAAGCTGGCTTAAATCTGAAAATACAATAAAAATAATTTTTGATATCTGAAAATACAATAAAAATAATTTTTGATATATTTTAGTTGCTCTTATTCTGCATCTTTAATTGTGATTTCAAATAACAAATTTATAATCCCATGTTTTCATTCCCTCTGTAATTTCCAGTTTTTCTTTTAAATATTAAACGTATTCATATCTGTGGCTAAAAATTTAATAACTATTCAATTAGATAATTAATATTATTCAATAAATATTAATAATATATATAAAAATCATGGAATTAAAATGTTGTGTTTAAAATTTGACCTTCTATTAAATATAAACTTTGAATTCCAATCTAATATACTATTACCTTGTACGAATCTAGTTTTCGCTACAATACAAGATAGCAAACAAATCATATGTGGTCCTTCACTTCAGTATAAACGTGCCTTAAAAACGTATCCAGCGCCCTAAAAACGTATCTCCATTTATACTTTGATTTTATATTCTGTAATCTAGCAACTTAGTTACGAAAATAATTTTTATACAAATCCTGTTTTTAAATCATGTTTCCAAGTCGTTCAAAAGTACATGACATCTGATCTCCCTTCTTCCATCTCTTTTTGCCGTAAAAAACGTTATTTTTAAAAAGTTAAGAAACCTCAAAATTTTAGAACGGAAGGCAAAATGTCAAAAACGCAATAATAAAAATTAAACTATGTCAGATTCTTACTTTTGAGAGAATATGAATAGACAGGAAGTATTCTTAATGAAGATACGACAAGTATTCTTACTTCTGAAAGTTAAAGGGCGCCAATAAAAACGGACCACCGTGAATAACGTTTGATCAGGTTCTAGAACTCAATCTTAATGTCTTAAGTAAGTGACCTCAAATATGCTAACTAATATGTGCGGATGATATTTTAAACTACGAAATCAGACACAAAAGCATACTTTCTCTGAAAAAACATACTTTTTTTTCGACAGATTCGGATTTCTGACCTCCAAAATATAGAGGTAGCCGCAATCTGCGAAATGTCGTCTCAATAGTTTGATCATGAAAGCGTTCTAAAGTTTGGATCCCCTAATGTTAATTTTACTTTTTGCGTATTTCGCTATATCTCGAAAACTTTCAATACGAATTGAAAAATGTTTGCACTTAACTATAAATTTCGCTTATACAAAGATAAGTCCATGGAAAAATTACAAATCAAGTTTTTTTCAATCATTATTAAATAAAATAATAAAAAATAATACATTTTCACTAAAAATTATTTTTTGCCTGGAATTATCTTTGGATAAACGAATTTTATAATTGAGTGCAAGAAATTTTCAGTTCACTTTGGAAGTTTTCGAGATATAGTGAAGTACACAAAATGCAAAATTAACATTAAAGGGTCCAAGCTTGAGGGAGCTTTCCTAAGCAAACTAACGGGACTATATTTCCCCATTAGCTACCCCCTATAGTTTAGGGATCAGAAATCCGAATCTTTCAACAACAAAAAAGGTATGTTTATCCAGAGAGGTACGTTTTTGTGTCTTATTTCGTAACTTAAAATATCGTCTGTATTCATTAATTATTATAATTGAGGTCGCCCCTTCAAGCCATTAAGATCGAGACCCAGAAAGTGAAGATCTGATCATTAGATCAAAAGTTATTTGGGGTGATCTATTTTGTTTTTTGGCACACTGTACATGAATATAAGGAAGGTGTTCTTCCTTTTAAGAAACATGTGAAGATGCGAGAAGCATTCATACTTTTGGAAGATGTACGAAAATACGAGAAGTATTCTTAATTTTCTACTCGCTAAAAATATACTGAATATAAATGAATAATTATTTGCAAAAACATGAACAGATATTTTCTTCATGTTTCGAAAAGTTACTTTCAAGTATAATTTAAAACAAATAAATAAAAAGTACATCATGAGCCAAACGCTTGATATATGCTGACATTGATAAAATCTAAAATAGAATATTAAAAAACAATTTATGTTAAACGTATTAAACTTAAGCATTAAAACTTTAACTCATTTACCTTCAATGCATCGTAGTAAAACTTAAAGACATTATTTTGTATTAGCCTGCATCTGGTTGCTGAACGGCAAAGAAATTGAAAAAAAGCAGTGAAAGTTCCAGCGAAAAAAAAATTTATACATATCGTTTTTAAATTTTTCTGCAATATCTGGAATTGTTGTAGAAGTAATAAATATTGCAGCGAAAATAATTGTAATAATCTGTTATGTGGAAAATTTCTAGTTATTTGGTAATAAATTCTGGTTATTTGGTAATAAATTCTGGTAATTTGGTAATAAATTCTGGTAATTTGGTTTCTGATAATAAAAGAGTCAAGTGTACGGCTACAGATATGAACAAGTAGAAATATTCCTTTTAAGATGTCGATTTAAAAAAAAAGAGTGTAAAAAACAAAATGATTTTTTTAAAGAATGAAAACTCGCTTGATCACTTGAGCATACTAATAAAATTCGTGTTTTCAGCTAGTGTCAATTTGGATTCCATTACTATATGATTGGGCAAGTTATTTTTATTCACTATTAGCTTTAAAAAAATTTTTTGAAATCCGAAAAGAAGGGAGCATCCTTAAAAATTTAGGTATAAGATATTTTGAAAAGTATTTGAGAAGGTATATTAAAAAAAAAGAAAAATTGTTGAAGTAAAAGCTTTGCGTTAAACAAATTATAAGCGTAATAAAATGGAAAAAAAAGCTAAGGCTTACATTTTGTATGAGATTAAATTTTTAAAATCACAGAGCCTTTATTTATTAGAAATTTGTAAAAATTAAAATTTAATTCGAGTCTGTTCATGGGTATGGGTTTAAATAAGTAACACCAAATATTCATAAGAATTGTTTGATGCATTATTATTTTATTGATCAACAATTTCAAATTGAACATAAGTTTTTCTTAAATAAGTACCAATATTTTATATTTCAAGGAATGGCGGGTGTTTATAGTATATTTATTTAACATCAGACAATATTGAACATTAGACAATATTGAACATTACACATAAAAAATACTTCATGAAGTATATTTTACAACAATATAAAAAAGGAAAGTAATCAACATGGTTTATAAATAGTCAACTTAGGAAAATAAATAATCACACTAATCAGATCTCGTTTGTAAAGACTGAGATCAATGTCTGTGCATCGCAAAGCTATGTGCGTATTACATTTCTTTGATAATAAAAGCTTCATTGGTTTCGAAATTCTTTAAAGTTTGTTTAAATATTCTGCAAAAATTTTAAAATCAAATTATTTCAAGAAAATGTTTGTAAATAAATAAATCAATTTGATTGTCTCGCCAAACTGATTGTTAGTATAATATAGGGTGATTGAACACGACCACTGCGTTTTTGTAATTTACTGATTTGGCAACCATATATTGGCGAGCTCTGCAAGTTTGTCGCCAAATCAATAAACTATGATAAAACAGCTGAATATGAGTCAATTTGAATATAATGTGCAATAACAATTCTTAATAAAACATAAAATTGCGATAATTTGGATAAATAAAATTTCCGGCTCGTATACACATGAATTGTCAGTTCATCAAAGGGAAGCAACTCTAGTGGCGTATAGTGACGTTTCTGGCCATTGGTTGCTATGCAACCTTAATTCGCCTACATATCATATTTCCCCTCAAAGATTGCAACAACTGTTCGTAATCACCCTGTATATGGCTTTTATGCTTTCAGATATGAAATGATAAGAGCAGCACCTCTTAACTTCGACGCTACTAAAGTTCACTTTTGCTTCGTTCTGCAAAATTCACTTTTGCATATTTTCACAAAATTCACTTTCACTTTAGTTCACACATACTTTACCAAAGTACTCGAAAGGAATGTATTTTTACAACTTTTGTCTTTAAGTAGATTAAGAGTCTTTCTTTGGAAAGATATACGTAGCTAGAGTCACAAATAGTTTTTTAAGTTTAGCACGCATCTTTTCTTTGCAAAGCCATCTTTTGTGCGCATTAGACAAGATAATCTTTAGTTTCTGGAAGCCTAGTGACACAGAGGGCTCCTGAAATTAAAACCGTACTTGAAATAACGATTGGAATGATTTTTGAAGCTTCGACAGTACTTCCAAATGTTAAATTGCTGAGTATTGCAGTTATACGGCTAATGGCTGAGAAGATTCCATAACTTGTCGTCCTGAAAATAAAATATTGTTCGAGTTTTGTCAAGTTAATTAAATACAACATTATTAAAGTATGCACATCTGAGCAGAAATTAAGAATTTAATGCATACAACAAAATTTCATAATAATTTTTAAATATATAATTCATAAAAAGGAGTATAATCCATAAATGAATTTGTAAAAAAAATTACTGATTGCGATTGAGAAAAATAATTTTTTTTGGTTTGAAACATTAACTGGGACATCTAAGTTAAGTGTTCATAAAACCATCGTTTATTAAATTTAACGCTAAAGATACGTTATGAATGATAATCAAAAAAACAACCACAACGGAAAAATACATAAAAAAGGGGTTTAGGTCTTAAAAAATTAAGCTTACATTACATTGATAAACTTATGTAGATAGATGGGGTATCATAAGATAGTCGGTTAGAAGGGAATAATGAAATTTCATATAGGTCATATATCCTATAAAGGAATATTTTATTATACTCATTATATGGAGGAATATAAGGAGTAACTCACTCATAATATGGAGGAATATTGTAAGCGCAAGTAGGGCCATGCCAGAAACATGATCATATGTTGAGATGAATTGGTATCTTGGCGAATTTGAGTTACGTCACCCGCATCAACGCCATATATCGACTGTCTTATTACTACGTTTCTTATCTATCGAGAATAAAAAACACATGAAAACAAAAATAATTGGTTTTTCTCCAGGTTTTTTAATTGACACCAATTTGTTGTGTATCAATCATGAACGATTGTGTATCTAGGCATGACAATGTGCCTCTGTGTGATTTTTGAGTCTTTCAGTGTATTTTTATAACAAAAAAATATTTATCAAACAAATTTAGAAAGTAAACCTTATGTTGGCAGGATAAGCTTCAGTCGATATAACATCAATTGCATTCCAACCAAATACAGACAGAAATGTGAAAACTGCTTCAAATGCTATGAGCGCTTCCTTTCTCGTTGCTAGCCACAAAAATGGAACACTGCAACCAGACAACAACAAAGATACACCTAAAAAAAAATTTAAAATTATAAAAATTAAACAGTTTATAGCAGACTAAAGAAATAAATTCTTATATATATTGTATGTACACGGAAAACAAAATTCTGGTAAAATTACCAAACTGTATGGTAATGAAATTTTTGAGAGAAAAAACATTATTATGGTTAATGAAAACAGATATGGTATTTAAACCATATATTTGGTAATTTTTCCATTCGTATAGTAACGGTTTAAAAGAAATTCTGGTTTTCAAGTTTACTTATAATATTTTTATTTTTTAAAAGTGTCGTATTATGAAAACAAATGTCTCTGTGAATTTTTTACTTTTGAATAAAATGAAATGCAATATGTAAAATAACATTTAATGCTGAAAATCAATAATTCTATTGAAAGTTTCGATAGTGGGAGATTTAAATAAAAATAGAAAAGTAATTATTCAGATGATCAGAGAATAATAAAAAATTAATTCGCATTAGTAACTAAGATTTTACTTCTTAGAAAATATAAATAAATTTCTATAGAGTAATTTTCAGAGATAATATTTTCTTCTTCTTCTTCTTCTCCTCATTGGCACGACAGCCCAGGATGGACCTTGGCCTTCTCAACAAGCCTATGCCAAGACATTCTTCCCTTAGCCAAGGTTCTCCAGTTAATTATTTTTATAATTTGTAGGTCCTTTTCAAGGCAGTCTAAAAATCTTAGGTTTGGTCGTCCTCTTTTTCTTGTACCTGTTGGCCTGGCACAGAAAACTTTTTTGGTTGTCCTGCTATCTTCCATTCCAATAATGAGGCCTGCCCACTTAATCCTTTGATTTTGATAAATTTAATGGCATCTGGTTCTTTATATGCTTTGTAAAGTTCCGTGTTTGATCTTCTAAACCAGGTACCGTTTTTACTTATTCCACCAAAAATGCTTCGCAGTATTTTTCTCTCAAATCTAGCTATCATATTTTCATCTCCATGGGTCATTGTCCTGGTCTCACATGCGTATGTAAGCTCTGATCGTATAAGACATTTATGGAGTAACACTTTTGTTTTTCTTTTTATTAGGCTTGACTTAAGATATTTTCTTAGGCCATAAAAACACTTATTGGCCATCGTGATTCTCGTGTGTATTTCTTGTGTAGTGTCGTTTTGGCAGTGTTTCAAAAATTGAATTAAAATTTTTAGAGAATTTAAGTTGCGATATTAATAATATTTATAATTAAAAAATTTAAAAATTCATTCATACCTAATGTTTTAACTCTACCTATCCTATCTAAAATGAAAGACGATATCAGGGCTCCCGGCAAGATAGCGAGTTGAGCAAATAGATTTTCATAGAAAAGTTCTGAGAGTTTAAAGTTGATGTCAAAATCTAACTCACATCCACCTAAAAATATAATAATAATAATTTGAAGGATAATATAATATCCTAATTCTACACGTATATTAATAATACTTTGAATATGTGGCGAGTTCGGAAATAACTGCCCTTCATTGTATATGGTTTTAGAATCATTGTCAAAAAATACACACTTTTGAGTTCCCAAATTAATATTTAAAGGAAAAAATAAATAAATAAAGATTTATCAAAATTTAAGGAAACAATATTGAGATTAGTCAGTCAAAAGTTATCGAAGCATATTTGAAGTCATCAAAACCAGTGAGGACAAAGAAAGCAACCACTTTTACTATTCAATTCGACTCAGTTTTGATTTTGTCATTGTGATAAATCTTCATTATGAAATATCTCTATGAACACTCATAAAATCTTCAACGTTTTTGTTTTTTTAACTTACAATCAAAAATGAATATATATATATATATATATATATATATATATATATATGTATGTGTGCATATATAACCTGTCTAATGATGGGTCTTCACTAAATCTTCACTTTCTAGAACTCAATCTTAATGGCTGGAGGGGGTGACTTCAAATATTCTAATTAATTAGAGCAGATTATATTTTAAGTTACGAAATCTGACACAAAAACATACTTTCTGTGCATAAATATATTCCTCTTTTTCATCTGATTCAAATTTCTGACCCCCAAAATATAGGGGTTGGTGGATTCTGGAAAATATGGTCCCTGTAGTTCGGTCAGGAGAGTGGCTCAAAGTTTGAACCCCTTAGTGTTCTTTTTTTTTTCGTATTTCACCATATCTCGAGAACTTTTTAAGCGAATTGAAAAAATTTTGCACACAACTATAAATATCGTTATATATATATCGTTATATGCTAATATCGTTTATCCAAAGATAATTTCATGCAATATATAACATTTAGCAAATATTTTTTTATTATTATTTAAATTTATAGAAGTTGAAAAGCTTTTGAATTGTAAGCATAAAACATTTTATATAATTTTAAGCGATGCAATTTTACGTGGTGAAATTTGAATGAAATCGGTCGAATTGCTCCTGAGAGATTGAATTTTAAAAATTCGGCTTCTTTAAAATTCGATTTTAGGGAACTATTCGACCAATTTAGTTGAAATTTTGTATTTTGCCATTTAAAAACTTTATTTTTTTTAAATGATGCAAAAAGTTTTATCCCTTACAATTCAAAATTTTTTCAACTATTATTAATAAAATTACAAGTAAAAAAATTTTTTCTTACGAGGAACTATCTTCAGAGAAACGAATTTTATAGTTGTGAGCAAAAATTTTTCAATTCGCTTACAAATTTCTCGAAATATGAAAAACTACTCCGAAAATAAAATTAACATTATGAGTTCCAATACTTTGGACAGTTCTCCTGACCAAACTATGAGGACCACATTTTCCAGATTTCAGCTTCCCCCTATATTTTGGGGGTCAAAAATCCAAATCCGTCAACAAAAAAATAGATATGTTTAGACAGAGAACGTACGTTTTTGTATCTGATTCCATAACTTTAAATATAATCTGCACTAATTAATTAACATATTTGAGGTCACCCCTTTGAATGATTAAGATTAAATATTAGAAAGAGATGATCCAATCATTAGATCAAAATATATTTAGAGTGGTCTATTTCTTATTTTGTGACCTGCACAAGGAAAATCATAAGTCATTTAATAATTTAACTGAAGGTGGTTTCTTATAGAAGTTGCAGCTCTTTTCTCCGCCTTTTAGTTTAATTCGATTCGATTCTTTATTTTAATTCTTTTGACCCTGCTTTCATGGTGATGATGATCTCTAAAATGAGTTTTAAATACTTCCCTTTAAAAAGTGTTCTAAAAATACTTTGAATCCTCTAATTGAAAACTTTCCCTATTACTGTCCATAGTATTTTAAAAAATCTTCATTATCATATTTACGCAAATCAAACTAATTAAAATTAATTAAACTAAATGAAGACATTTAAATAATTCTAAGCAATAAAACTATCATTTAGTGATTTTAAACTAATCACTATGATTGATTTACGTACCTTTCGTATTGAAAAAGTATGATGAGACCAGAGTACAGAATTGAAACTTGTACTTGAAGAGATCAGTGTCAAAAAACTCTGTTTGATAGAAATCGCAAAACTTAAAGTATGTTTTGCTCGTCCTAATATTACTGAATGTGCAGTTTATGAACGAACAATTATGAAAGGAACAATGATTAATAAGAGTTTGTATGAACCGGACATTGACGAACGTTAGATTTGAGAAATGCACATTTTCGATGGTATTGTTAAAACTAATATCCTCGATCACTAAATTGGTTTGTTTGAGACTTCTTGAATCGAAATTAGCATCTTCGATGACTTTTGTATACTCATGAAGCCATATCGATATGCCATAAAATCTGAAATGGAAACGAAAATTATTATTTTTTAAATTTTTATATTAATTATTTAATTATTTACAGCAATTGCGAATAAAAGATTGAAATTTATTTATTTTTAATTATGCCACATTATAGCACTTTAGTTTTAATTCCTGTTTTAGTTTAAATTATAAATGAACATTCTTCATACCCGAAAGATGCTGTAGTCCAAAGAATCAAAAGCAGAACTGTTAAATATGTGTTTGGGGAAGCAAAAACTTTCGAAATGTTGCTCCAACACTAGAAAAGCAGAAGTTAATAGAAGTATAAACTTCGATGTATATAAAAACATATATTCTACATTTATTTATAAACGAAAGTCTAATGGATTGACATTGAAACATATATTATTTTTAGCTGAAACTTTTCACAAACCAAAGTGTAAACCATTTCACAGAAGGCCTAATTATTTACCATTTCCATTGATCTCAACATTTCTCTTAATATGCCTCTGTTGGGTGGAATGTTTATATGGACGGTTGGTCGTCTTCCTGGAATTTCCATCTCTGTTAGCTGCAAACAAACATATGCTTTATAAAATTACATTTTAATTAAAACCGCGTTTAAAATCACGAGGCGTAAAAATTTTACTAAAAATTTATAAGCGTTACGGTTTCGCGATGATGCACCTTCATTAATAGGATAAAATACAAGAATGGTAAAAACAGTGATGATTAAAATCCTACAAAGGTAATGCCGTGCCAAAAGGATAAATATACAGATAAAAGATCCAAAAATTAAAATTAAGAAATTAGGGATCTTCAAATATTAAAGAAATATGCTATAACAGTTAAGTCATTAACTAGTAGCAGTAAGGTCATTGTAAGCAATATTCTCAAAACATGCTGGACAGAAAACCATTGGTTAAATTTTTCTTCAACTCAGATCATCCATAAATGTATTTCAGTTGTTGATCTGTATTTTGGGAGAGTAAATACATCATCAAAAAATCTATAGTCACTGCAGTACCATATTTCTCTAATATTTAAAAATCACTATTTTTTTCAAATTTTCATTTTCTTGGATCTTTTAACAATATATTTACCCCTTCAATATGACGTTATCTCTGTTGAGTTTTAATCATCTCTGTTTTGAACATTCTTACATTTTTTCCCACTGCTGAAGGTGTACCTTTGAGACACCGACACACGTATGGGTTTTTAATAAAATTTTTACCATTTGTGGTTTTTAAACGAGGCTTTTATTTAAATTCAAACATATGTTTTATTAAAAAAATTCTTCTAAAAAATAAATATTTTTAAATATATGCTGTCTTGAGACTTTTGAGCAAAAAACCTAAAATGTTGAAAATTGCATAATATGAAAAAGGAATTGCACTTGAAACGGCGCATAACTTTATTATACATAAAATGTTGCAATTTCTTCAAAATTTGACTAATATAAACTATTTTGGAGCACTCATAGAATTCAAAATACTTAAACTATTAATTAGTTCTATAGTTTTGTTGTTTCTAATGCCACTTGCCAATACCAGCAAGTTTTGGTGAACCCGAACGAATTTAAGGCATAGAGTGCGTTTCTTGTTTAAAGTGTTGCCATCTATGGCCAAAAATATTACTTCAGTCACACATACGTCAAAACCCTTTTATAGAGTGGTACGTCACAACTTTTTTATAGATGCAAAAATTTTTCCTCATACATCCATTCATTCATCCATCCATAGATCGCAATGTTGACCTAAACCAGAGAACAATCAATTTCCAATTCAGAACCCCCAGAGGTATTGATTTGTTATTTGAATTGGAGGACTTTGCGACATGACTTATTTAACGTACACCAGTAATGATTTATTATACGGGGAGTCTTCGGTTGACGGAGATCGAACTCACGTCCTCTTGAACATCGGCCCAACTCTTTAGGCTATCCTGGACCATTAATTAAAAAGTAAAATAATTCCTTTACTCCATTCATCTTAATTATAAGTTCTAACAAAAAATTTTCGCTATAAAAAATATAAATTTGCAATTAATTGCGGAGTTAAAAATTTTTTATGCACTTAAAATAGGTTATAATTTATCATGAATATTAAATTTGAAATTAAAATTAAATTTGAATTTTTACGAACTTTAAAAAATTGTTACTATAGTTGTTTTAAAAATAAAATAGTTTTTTTTAATTAATGTAATTTCTGCATATTTGTAATGGCATGACTATTCAACAGGAAAGAATAGAAGATCATAATAGTTATATTATGAATAGATATTTACTAATATTAATCTAATTGTAATAATATTAATCTTATTAGATAATAATATTAATATAATCATCTAAATAATTGGCATTTAAAATAAAGTAACATATTTTTGGTAAAAAAGCTAGTTTTTTGCGAAAATAATGAATACCCAAAAATTACTTACTTGGTATTCTTCACCACTTTTCACTGCATTGTTCCAAGAAAATATTTGTTTGTAGACATAAAGAGCTTCACTATTTCTTCCCATCTGTGAATTGAATTTTGAAATAAATGTAATTTTCTGTCATTAAATAGAATAATTGAAGTCATTTTTGTTTTGTAATATTTTCAAATCAATTCAAGAGCTTTATTTTGAAAATATGATATTATAATTTGGGTTGTGCCGTGCGCAAAAAAACGGACCACCCTGAATAATTTTTGATCCAATGATCGAATCTTCACGTTCTAGGGCTCAATCTTAATAGTTCGAGGAAGCAACTTCAAAAATGCTAACTAATTAATATTGGCTATATTTCATGTTACGAAATCAAACACAAAAATGTATTTTCTCTGAATAAACATACTTTTTTTCGACGGATTTGGATTTCTTAACCCCCAAAAAATTGAGAGTAATCTCAATCTGGGAAATATGGTCTTAATAGTTGTGATTCAAAGTTTGGACCCCTTAATGCTAATTTAACATTTTTGTGGTATTCCGCCATATCGCGAAATCTTTTTTAGAGAATTGAAAAAATTTGTACATATTTATAAAATTTGTTTATCGAAAGATAATTCTATTGAAAAATATCTTTCATTAAATATTTATTTTTTAATTACTTAATTTAATAATAGTAAAAAGAAAATTTGAATAATTTGAAGGTTTCCATTTTTTAATAAAGATTGTATTTTAAAATTTTTGACAAAGATTGTACTTTATTTTTAGAAAGATTAAAAAATTTTGAATTACAAGGTTTCCAATTTTTTTTTTAAAGATTGTAACTTTACATTGCAAAATACAAAGTTCGAGCAAAATCGGTTGAACAGTTTCTGAGGAATTGAATTTTGAAAAAGCCGTGCTTTTAAAATGCGGACTGTACTTTCGTATAGTTATTAAACTAACCTCAAGAAGAAATCTAGGTGATTCTGGTAAGAAAGTTGTTCCAACAGCAGATATAATGGCAGGAATAGAGCAAATTAACAAAAATTTTCTCCATCTTCCGAAATGAAGACGTTTAGTGTCCATAATCGTAGCACCTGGAAAAGAAACAAAAAAGAAACTTTATATTAAATGAATAAATTCAAACTAAAAACTTATAATATTTTGCTTTTGATAATAAATTACATTATTTCGTTAAAATTTACATAGAAATCTTTATAGCCGATTTTTTTTTTCAATTTTTTTCTTCTTCTTTTTTTTTTTATTTGCTTTAGGATAACTCTTTTTCAATTTATTCTTCTTACAGCTCATAATTAGTTTCAAATTACTTTCATATTTTAGCGTTTTTATTTAAATATTTTTTCAAATTTAGCTCTTCGAATAAGACTTTGATGGCATTAATCGCCATTACTAATATTTTAGTGGTAGTTGAAGTATCATCATTGACTTCAGGCCGTTACATATACATCTTAATTTGGATGTAATAAAATGATAATTATCTCAAAGAAGGGAATAAAATCGTTTAAGTAAAAAATTTATTTATTAAGCAAATATTAGTATTTTAAAAATGGCCATATTTAAAATAATAAAGAAAAGAAATCCCTTAAATTGATTAAGATAACATTCTCCACATCGAGAATTTTGAATGTGAATCATATTTAACGTTTCTGGGACTGGGAGGCCCGAAAGGGGCACCCCCAGTCGCCGCAAATTTGAAATTGAAAGTAAATGAATTTTTTTCCCAACTGACAGTTAGGAGCATGGAGAAGAGATCCAAGGTTGGCGAATATTCGAAAGATAACATAGCCAAAATAATGCCAACCCCCATAATCAATATTAGGTTTAAAAATACTTTGGCGATCGCGAATCGCCTACAAGAGTGTGAAAATAAGGATAACCTTGTAATTAAAACATATTTGTGGTAGGAAATTAATAATGAGGAGTTATAAATAGATTTTTGTTTTCGATTAGGCGAGATAGTGAATTAATAAGTCTACATTAGTATTGAAATAAAAAGTTAGCCGTTACATAGATTGATAAGAAAAGAAAAAAATATATTTTATGTTCGCTTTAATAAAAATTTTATAATTGATTTAATTTAATAATAATTCGATTAATGATGATTAAAAAAGTAAGTTTAAGTAATTAAAGAAATTTTAAAAGCTTGGAAATATGTAATGCCTATTGTGGCATTAAAGACAAATTCTATTTTATAGTTTTCTTTCAAGGAAAGAAAATGAATATATATTTTTCCTAAATTTTTTTCTGAAATTAGTTAGTGAAAATGCTTGATGGCAAGAATAGTCAAAATAATTCAACATATCTCTTGTCCTGGTAGCAGAACTTACTGATATAATCTACAGAACTATCTACAAAAATTTAATTTTGACTATCAACAAAATCAGGCAAAGATTATTATTTTTGGAAAAATTAAACTTAATCCAACATGTATTTAACACAATTTGAAAACATTAAATAAAATTATAAACAAAATCTTTTTCTTGTTTAAATTGAATTTGAATTTCACATAATTATAATTTAGCTTGATCGAAGAAAAAAACAGATGCTTATAGTAAGCCCAATAAACAAACCAGAAAGAAAGATTAACCAGCAGATTATAATATTAAAATAAAATCTTTTCATTTTAAAAAAAGAAATCAACAAGACTGTTATTTATGATGTCTTGATTCGTGTCTATTAAAAGTTTCTTCAAATTAAATTCATTCTATACTGTCACAATTACTTTGCAAGCTAATATAACTATAATCAGATAATGGAATTAAATAAGTGTTCTATTTTTGATATCAAAATAAATAAAAAAGGAGAAATTTTCCTCATTTTTCATAAATAAAAATCGAAAAATTTTCCTCTATAGTTTAATCTTTAACTTTTATTCTTTCTTCATTCTATCTTCATTCTATCCTCGATCAATATTTCCCCATTTGTTGATTTGTTTAAAAAATCAAAGGAGGAAATTAATATGCAATTGCTCTGCTATCGGATATAAACGATCTCTAGTTTCTTAAAATAAATGGGGATAAATTGAGACTGCAAAAAAATATTGTATAAAGAAAGTTTTCATTTAATTAAAAAGATAGCACATTTTGGAAAGTACATTTTGCTTAAAAAGATTATAAGGAACTATAAGTTTAAATATTGATTTATGAGTCAAATAATAACGTCTGCAAAAAAATTTATGCATCTGGCATCGAAAATTTTTTTTAATATTTCCTTCTTTTTAAGGTCACTTTCTGTAAAGTTATCGCCAAGTTATTAGTCACTATTAACTTGCATTATTTAATCGATAGGAATATCTTTAAAGATAAAAACTGGTCTAAAGATAATTAAGTCGACCCACATCATGTATTACAACTTTTAAAAGAGATTGAAAAATTGACAGATAAGTATTTTTTCATTTATGCTTCAATTTTACCAGTCATGGTCAATTATTATTATTTAAAGTAATCAAGTGTGCCATTTATGACACACATCTTAAAATTACGTACATTTTGTTCTCAAGATTTTGAGTTCGGGCTTCTTGTAAAACAAAATGAATTTAGGTGGGTAATCATTAGTTTATGACTAATGAGAAACATAACTTGAATAAAGCACAAACGAAATACAGAAATGGACATACGGTTTGGCTTTCAACCGAACTCTTCCAGACTAAAAGTCTAGAGCTGCCTGCTGTTATGGTAACAAGGGTAGTAAAAAACTAAAAAAAGGGTAACTAATGGGTGGTAAAAAACTAAACTTCAGTAACATTAGAGAGCTATTGCTGATATTAAGCGGGGCATTTGTTAAATTTTTTTTGTTAGTGTGGTATATCGTATATTTTTATAACCGGCGTTGAACACCCGACCCAATTCTGAGTTATCAATGTTCAATCCCGTAGCCTTGAATTTGGAACTCAACCCAGAAGAAAATAAAACTTCTAGATCAAGAATTGGTACAAACTAGCCCTCATGGTTGAACTTTTGGTGGAACTAAGCACTTTTCTGATGGAACTAATATGCATTTGCGTAGCATGGAGATCAAAACCACGAAAACCGCCCATGTTTAGCCCGGCACCAAGGGGGCTCTAACTCATAATCCGTCTTCCACAGGGGATATGTTACGTCAGCACTGTGGTCGGTGCGAGCTGGGAGCAGAATTCGTATCGACAAAACTTTGCAGGGATTCAAACCTCGGTCACACCACTCACCTGTTTCTTAACACCCTTCTTTTTATTATCTAGTTCAAACTTTTTCCTCTTTCCTTATTGGCTAAACCACTTTGCATGCGTTTATCTCCTGACTTTTCTAATGTCATTTGGTTAGACACTGAAGAAGGTTCTTGCTAAAGAGAATCGAACATGTCCATTTCTGTACTTTATTCACGTTGTTTCTCGATTCAGTCTAACGTAGAACAAAGTATACCCTATCCTTTAGGACATTCGGATTCGGTTTTAAAAATATACATTTTAAACTTTTTTAAAGCAAAGCTGCTGCAATATGAAAAATTTAAAATACTAAAATATTTCTATAATAAACTATTCTAAAAATATTAGAAAAATTTTACTAAAAATATATCTATAATAAAATATTTTACTTTAGATATAAGGAAAGATAGATTAAACTATATTTAATTTAAAAATAAAAAACAGTAAATACTTGGTACTCACCACTTTTTGGAATGATACCCCATGCTAGAACAGCGACGAACAGGCCACCCAGGGCCCAAAAAACTAGTAAAAAACTAAGATGTTTTCCTCTGCTTTTACGTACTAAGAACTCGGAGTAAAAAGTGAAAACAATTGGTAGTGATCCTCCAATGCTGAAAATAAAAGTTAATTTGTTTTATAGGACCAAAATAAGTTAAGTAATGTTACTTCAAATTAAAATCAGTAACTTTTTTAAATAACATCATAAATAACACTTATAGTGATTAATTTTGCTTTCTTTACACTCTCAGAAGTAAAGCTCTCACTTTTGATGATTCAGCAATCCTTGAGCAGCATTTCGGTAATTTTGAAAATCATTTCGTCACGAAATCACGTGATTTGTGAACTTTTAGATTAGAAGTGGACATTTTTTGTCTGTTCATAAAAATGAAATTAAAATAGAGTATTTCATTTTATAACCGTCCTTGAACAGCAGACACAATTTTGGGTTTACGACTACTAACGTTCAACTCTTGAACCTTGTAATTTTGAACCCAATTCTGAAGATAAGGGAACTTCTGGATCAAATAGTAGAAAAATTTACCTTTGTGGAGGACTCTTTGATGGAACTAACCCGCATTTGCGTTACATGGAGAGGAAAACCGCGAAAATCTCCCACTGTCAGCCTAACAGCTGGAGGACTCTAACCCATGATCCGCCTACCACTGAGGATATTTTTTGTCAGCACTGTGGTTGGTGCAATCCAGAAGCGGAATTCGCATCACCCAGCCATCGCTGGGATTCGACCCCGGTTCAACCTCATTAGAAGACAAGCACCTATACCCCTGAGCCATCAAACGTAGAGCATAATAAGTAAAGTAGAGTCAAAGAACGAAACTAATTTACAAATTCAGAAAAAGATAACATAAGTAAATAACATTTAAAATAGTAAATCAAAATGGAAAAGCGTCTATAGCATCTAAAACCAAGTTTGTCTTACATTAATTTAGAAAGTCAAAAATACAATTACAGCAGAAAACAATTCTAGAAGAAAGGGTGCTGTGTGTTGACAAGCAGTGTGCCCCCTGATGAAGTGTTGTCTTGCTAACACACATATCTTAGAAGTTTTTTCGTTTCCTGCTAGAATTATATTTTTAACTTTCTAAAAATAGGTAAAATAGAGGTAATAGCATAGTTACCCAATGCTGCTGAAGAATCGAGTTAGCATGAGAAGTGAATAGGTGGGCATAAAAGCTGCAATTACTCCAAATATTCCGTTGGTTGCTAAAGCAGTCAGTAAAGTGCGCCTCCTTCCTAATCTGTCTCCCATTATTCCCCATAAAAGAGCTCCAATCGTCATCCCAATAAATGAAATGGTACCTGAAAGACAACCATGCGCTTTATCACGTGATATTATATAAAGGCATGAAATTTCAGTTGAAAAGATACTATCCGAGCAAAAGTTTTTAATCGCATCCATACATCTATGAAACATTAAAATTCATGAAAAATATGTACAAGTTTTAAAATATTAACACATGTAGTATGAAGTTTTCTATGGTGACCGAATTAAAGAATGAAGCAACTTAAAAATCGAAGCATATTTGTATCGATATTAATATTAAATCAAATAAAAAAACTTAAGGTTTTATGTTCTCAGAAGTTATAGTTTCAGCAGTATTAAGTGAATGATCTACCACTTTCTTATTTTAAATAGAAGGAGAAGGCTATAGTTTGATATCAAAACACTTCTAAGGGACGTTTCATTGTTGCGTGATAATTTAAGTATAAATAGTTTAATTTAAAACTCAACATTTTTAAAAATTAAACTTACTCTCCAGCCTTGAATACTTTATCGTAAATATTGAGTGGAAATTTCGAGCTCTGTATTAGATCGTAAGGATGAAATTTGTTGTTAGTAACGTCGCTTAATTTAACAGCTCATTATTTGACATGATCAGCGTGCCTGAGCCAAAGAATATAGAAAGGAAAAATCCAGCTCCCCAAATATGTAACTAACGAGGGGAATTGTACTTACAGGGGAAGCAACAGACTCAAATTTAGCATAACATCAAACATTGATGTCGCCATATAAAATTTATTCGGGGGAGGACTATACTTCTATTGTTATTTTCAAGTTACTTGAGGGAAAAAAATAACATTTGCCCTTATTGAAACTAATTGCTAAATAAACTTTTATATNATATATATATATATATTGTTTATATATCTATACATAATCCTGAAAACTAAAACAACTTGATATTATGTAGAGTGTTCTACGTCATCTATGTCCTCATGTATAATTTTAAAATTATCTTTAAGTATTAAGTTGAGAAAAAATACAAATTAAGGGTCGCAAACTACTATTTAAGGGTGGAAAAAAACTATACGAAAATCTTAAGAATCAATATGAAGATAAACGGAATTGAAAACTTTAAAACCAATTTGGGTTTTTTTATTTTGTAACCGTCGCTTAACAGCCGTCCCAATTTTTAGGTTTACGACTACTAATGTTCAACTCCGTAGCCATGTAATTTTGAACCCAATCTAGAAGGCAAGGGAACTCTTAGATCAAGTGTTGGGAGAAATTTGAATTTGTAGAGGACTCTTGATGGAAATGACCTACATTTGCGGAGGAAAACCACGAAAAACTGCTACGATTAGCCTGGGGACTCTCACCCATGATCGGTCAACTACTGAGGATTTTTTTTGTCAGCACTGTGGTCGCTGCGAGCCGGGTGAGGAATTCGTATCAACCAGCCATTGCTGAGAATCGAACCCGGATCACGTCATTGGGATGCGAGTGTTATAGCCCATAGGCCACTACGGCTCCGCACTTTATTCAATGATTTAAAATGAATGAATAATTATAGTTAAGCAAAATAAAATGTAAAAGAAAATAAAACAAATGTGGTAAATTTGAGAAAGCCCAACAGTGAGCACCCAACAAATTTTTACTTGATTAATTAAAAAAAATATTTCATATTTGTGAATGAGTCATTTTCTAAGAAAAAATTCTAAACTTTTCAGAAGAAAATCAGAAAAATATGATTTTAAATATAAAAAAAAAACGTAGCTTATTTCAAGATCTTTAATAATAGAATATTTTTTGGTTTGTTTCTTCAGGTAAACTCAAGAAGCAACATAAACGGCATTTTATTGCAAGGTTTCATCAAAAACCATGCATCGTGTTTATTTTGTTTATAGTTCAGCTTTTGTAACATTTCTATGAGTCTAAATATTTTATTATCAATGGTAATTGAAATAAAACAAAAGTAATTTCTTTGAGAGTAAAATTAATGGAGAAATTTGTATGTGCTAAATTTTGACTATAATGCTTTGGCCTGCTTGATCAATAGTAGCATGCCAAATGGAACATGTCAGCAACTATGTATTGTTAAATCTTTATTCTGTTTAGTTGAACTTCTTAAAAAAATGTGTTTCGCTTAATCTATTAACGTAAAGTCATCTAAAGGGACAACAAATAATAATCATTAAAAAATTGAATTATTTTAGCTTTCTTAATTCTTAATTATTTATTAACTTATTATTATTAAACTTCATTATTTTGGCTGGATAATTTTAATTGCTTCGATATATACTTGCTGTATAATATTGATTTATTGATAATTTTCTTTTCTATTCTCTATCCTATGCGAAAAACTGGTATTCAGCTGGTAGACATTTTTTCAATTATAGTAGTATACAGAAAAGAAAAAAACAGAGTTCAATTAGTTAAATTTCTGCTGGTATATAAACAGATACCGCAGTAAAGTATATGAAAACAGGAATTTTGGCTAAGAAATGTTTCATTTATTTACAACTTTTGTTTTCACTTGTTAGTTTTTTTTTCACTGAATGATTATTTCTTCCTTTTTCAGTACATAATACAGTACACGCAGTTAATAAAATAGCGTTATTTTTTTTTTAATTATTAATTTTGTTTTTTTAGGACCCTTCTAATATAATTCTTTTTTAGGATCTTCTCTTTAGGAACTTTAGAACCTTTCAAATTTTTGTATTCTATGTTTGATCACTATATATATAATATATGAAACACTGAAAATTTATTCAGGGATTATAAAATGCTTTGTATCATAGAAACGACTAAAACATTAAATGACATTAATTAAATATCTGGTAAATCCACCCCGTTGTTTTGACGGTGGACAAAAAGAAGAGAACTTGAAGAAAAGGTCCGTAAAAAACACCTCATACCTACACCTAAAATAACACCTCATACGTAACTATATGAATTTGACAGCCGATTAAATTGGTCCGCTAATCCCCAATTTAAAGTAATTAAATGTTTCTTCGAATGAAATTTTATATATATATTAAAAATATCAATACATGAAGATTAATTTAAGCACTACTTAGTATTTAGCAAAATGATTAAGACTCTTAACTCTTTTCTACGCATTTTCTTAAAATAGAAAAATAGCACTGGGAATCAGATTTTTGCAGAATTTATACGAGTGCTTGATTTCACCGAATTCGGGTAAGAGGATTTTAAATAATAAGCTACAGATGTTCGGAAAGCTATTGATCTTTCTTTCTCGAAAATGTATTTTTGGTTCAGTTTATTATTTTTTCGTCGGGATGGTGTACATTTTTAAGAAGAAGGAACAGAAGAAGTTTATATATATATATATACTGTAAACTATTAAAAAAATGGAGAAAATAATAGTGGAATATTTCAGAATATTAAAGCAGTATTAAGCTTAACGTTTTTCTCATCTTGTTTCGGCTTAACTTGTATTGCTCTAAGAATCGAAATTGTTGTGCTTAAAGAGGAAAATAAAATTATTCAATTGATTAACAAAACTGGAATTTATATTTTGAGGAAATGATAAATTATAATAATGGTGGTCGGAACAATTTTTATGCACAATTTATTTAATATATATACCTTTTTTATTATTCATAAAAAAAGAAACAGAAAAGATGAGATATTTTGATTTTTTTGGATCACGTGGTGCATTTCGGTAACCATAAAAACTTTACATAAATTTGCACAAGGAAATAAAAAGGACAACGCATAGAGCTCTCAATTTCTTCCTCGTTCAGCAGAATTTGTAGTTTCAATATTAAAATTTTTAAAAAATTAATACTTTTAATTCAGAAAAAGTATTTGTGAAAAATACCTAATTCTGAAAGCGTTAATTAGCACAAAATAATTACTTTAAAAATAATATATTATTTTGATAAAAATAGAATAAATAAAATTACATAAAGTACACTTAACACACTCATACAGTAAATTAAGTTCAACAAATTATCCAATTCTTAAAATTATTTTTTATCCCAGTTTTTATTGTTAAATATATTAAAATCATTTGGATGATTTCTATGAAACTTTTGCACTTAAAATGTTCTTCATTCTTTTAATTAATTAAAATTTAAGCTGATGTTAATTTTTTGCATTAGGATATAAATTAGCTATATTTATATAAATATGCTTATTAAATTATATATATAAAATCATTTATTAAATAATATGTAATTTTTTTTATAAAATTAAACGTGTCATTCAATTTATGAATGTGAACAAAGTTATTGAAAAGGCATAAAAATTCTAAGTCTTGATTTATAATTTTGAAAATTTAAAAGTTACATTAATTTCATAAATATGAATTAAGAACAAACTCCGTGATTTAAAAATAAATTCATGAGCAAACAATGAACGGTGAAGTCATGAACTAATGTACTATATCAGTAAATTTGATATATATTGCTATGAAACAGAAACAATTCTAACAGAACGTGAACATACAAATATGAATAAGTAGTTTAAAATAAATATTTGCTTACCTCCCATAAAAATGGACTTATTTATTGAATTCTTGTATTTCAATGATAAACTTTATCAAGAACTGGAGTTCTTGATGGCACAATTTATTTAGAAAATAATAAAATATAAAATAAATAAAAAAGAATTGTTTCGAGTAAAACGTCAAATTGATGAAAAAACAACTAATAATATTAGTTAAAACAATTAATTAAACAGAATATTTATTTTTATAAAAATTTTGAACTGGAAATAGTTAATTTAAATTATGGTGGAATAGAACTATGAGAGTTTTGGAAGAGAAAATTTAGAATTATTGCATGTTAGAGAAAGTCTCTTGACTAAATCACCAAAAAATAGAAATTATCAACAAGAGTCTCCCATTTAAATCCCTAAAAGTTTCATACATCTGTTTTCCTAGAAATTCTAGATAATTGCCTGCTTAAGACCAACAAAAAGATGTTTCTGATGATATTCCCCTTTTTTAAAACATGAAAAAGGAGTACAGGTCCATAAATACGATAAGACAATTTCAAAATGTAAAGGACATTTTCCCATAGCCTAAATTGAGGCAACTATTTATCTTTATCAGTTAAGAAAGTGGGGAAAAAGAATGGTGCAAAGAGCGTTTTATTGCTTATTGAAGGAAAGGGTAACAATGACATTTCGTGTAGCTCTCTACACATTTATTTTATTTTTTAATGTAGAGCAATTCTTGGGTATATTATTTTTAATTAATTTTCCTTTAATAATATTATAGAATAAGTTGCAGCAGGTAAAAAAAAAGGGACATGAAAGGACGAAGAAAAATAGAGAGTAAATGATATAGAAACACAATAGAAATATTTTCTCGAAATAATGGACCCTGGTTCCCCTAATATTGGGGGGTCAGCCCCCCCCCTGGTTCTGATACTCGTGGCATCAAATGAACGAAGATCCAGCGTATGCGCATTTAGAAGCCATGCGCCGGTTCGTCACCTGTGAACCAGTTGTTGGACAACTTTACATGCGGTCTCCCGTTAACCGCCATTTTTGTCTTTCTATGTCAAAACGTGTTAGCAGATTTAATCAACAAGGATAATATAAATGTATTCTCAAAGAAATATCATAATTAATAGCACAGTGCTTAGGAATAGCGTGAAAATGCAGAACAAGCCAACAATAAATAAAAAGATAAAACTTAGCTTCTTCACCCCTACCCCAGTAGTGGTTGGGATGAGAAAAGGGTTTAAACCCGTTTCAATAACTCCGCTATTGTGCCCCTGATTGTTGTTTTTTTCTCTCTACACCGGGAGCGCACCTAACTTTGAACGACTGATTTACATTATGTCTATGGAAGCTAGACTTCTTCCCCATGTATATTCTTTGTCTGAGCGATCAGCATGCCTGACGACGCAGCCAATGGTTGCGGGTTGGAAACCAGCTCAGTGCTCCCTGTTTCTCCCTGGGTGTTATCCTCTGCTTTGTGATGTGTGAATGTGTTCTCTTCACTGTGAACGGGTATCTGTGGCAGTGTAGGGAGGGTAAAATCATAGCTTTGCAGGTGCCAACTGGGTAACGTTAACTAAGTAACACTTCCAGCAACTTTCGAGGCATAATATGGAACATTCAATACCTGCTGTTTAAAAAATAAAAAAATCTCGTTTGTAACCTCGTAAAATTTTGAAAATAGTTTATTTAAAAACCTAAATTTACTTGAAATGGAACGGCTAGAATTGCGTGCTATCATGAAATATGAGTTCTTATATGGAACTTTGGCATTGCAGACCGTAGGAAATATTAATAACGTATGAGACTATCGTGTCACTACGCAGAAGGTAGTATCAAATTAGTTCACCAAATTTGGTACAGGTAGCTTTACAACAGATGATCGCCTGAAGCAAAAGATAAATTATAAATAACCGTTAAGACTGGCGCACCTCAAACTATTACAGCAGAAATATACTACTACCGACCTGTCGAATTTCTGATGTGGTCGTAAAGAAAAACCGCCTAAATTTATCAACTGATCGACTTCTATCTTATTGCACGGTAACGCTGGACCACTCTCTGCACAAATGACTATGCAAAACTTATAGGAATTAGAATTAGAGCTTCAGCAACATCAACCATATTCACCTGTCCTAGTCCCCACTAACTACCACGCATTTTTCAATTATAAGAACTTTTTTTTCTTAAAAATAGGAAAAAAATTAAATCCGACAAAGCTATAAAACTGACTTTTCAGGAATTTATTGACCCTCACTGAGCAAGATTTTATACCATCAATCCGTACAACCTGACGTTTGAAAAGCGAAAGAGTATCGAAAATACGAGTGAATTTTAAAATGAATAAAAAAAATCCTTAAATTCGTAAATAAAGGCTCACAACTCGGATACAAAACTTTTTTTAAATTTGTTATATTTCAGTAAAGAATTATTTCAACAATTCTTGAAGTGAGTAAGACTTTTCAATTCGTATAGCTGATGTGTTTATTCATTAATAACGCTGAGAATGGAACATATGCTGATAGGACTTATATTTTTAAAAAATCTTTCGGAACCATTAAGAACATATAAAAATGTTAAATACTAAAATTAAAAAAATTTTTATAATTGTTAAATGTAAAAAATATATGATTTTTATGACTTTTCATTAGATAATCTTTAAATAGGCTAGCCACTGCTAAATACCTTCTCCTTCTTCAATTATAAGACCTTTTTTTCTTAAAATAGGAAGAAAATTAATTCCGACTAAGCTATAAAACTGACTTTTCAGGAATTTATTGACACTCAATAAACAAGGTTTTATACCATCGATCTGTACAACTTGTCGTTTAAAAAGCGAAAGATTATCGAAAATACTAGTGAATACTTAAATGAGTAAAAATGTTCCTTATATTTAAAAGTTTTCAACCAAATTCGTTTTTTTTTCCTTACTTATTTCATCCTTGATGACGTAATATATTTTCTTACACACTCTGTATTTGAAACAAAAATAAATATTTCTTGCTTAAAAAAAAACATATTCCCCTTAAAAGATCATTATAGAGCTATTAATAATCAGTTCTGCTATCAGATTTCGCAATTCTTAAATAAAGACTTGAAGCTCGGATAGCGAACTTATTATAATTAGATACATTAAGTGAAGAAGCATTTCTACAATACTTGGAGTAAGACTTTTTGATTCTTATAGCCGATATGTTTATTCATTGATAGTGCTGAGAACGGAACATATGCTAATATGACTTTTTTTTTAAAAAGAAAAAATCTTTTGAGAGCCATTAAGAACATATAAAAACGTTATACGGCCAAATTTGATAATTTTTTTATCATTGCAAAAAATAATTATTTATTTTTTCATTAGATACTCCTTAAATTGACTCCAAAGTTTCAGTGGTTTGGTAAATTTTAAATATTTAACAAAAAACACAAAAAGTAAAAATAAAATTAAGCATTTAATTGTTCTCATAACTTAACTATTTAGAACATATTTTTCCCATTATGGAAATCTCATTCACTGAGTTTCAAAAAGCTGAATCCATCAAAAAAATACACGTTTATTTAGCGAAATTACATTTAAATGCCTTAATTTTAATTTTCCCTAACTAAAATTCAATAGTTTATTTGAAGTTTACCTCTGAAACCATTAAGATTGCATCATATTAAAGGAAAATACAGCCATTATATTAAAAGGTGATATGTTGAAATTTACATAAATAAAAAGCATACAAAATTTCGACAAAGCGCACGCAACTGGAATAGGACAAACAACTTTAAATGCAATTTTTTTTTCTTAAAATGAGGGCTTTAAGCCGGCTACAAAATTTTTTCGCTATTTCTAATGTAGCTAATACCTCAAAGATACTTTCCCCAATTAATGTTTAGTTTTTTTCTGGTCATTGATAAAATATTCATGCTTTTCTAAATTGCTAATCACATTGTAAATTTCTAATCACATTTTATGCACAATTGGAATTTTTTCATTCTAACATTACGATAAAAGAACCGGCAGCTTGTTTTGTCCATCTAATTAAATGTAAAGTTTAAAATAAAGAGCATTTTTTACCTTTTTGATTTTGAAACTATTTACAACTAATATAGTTAGAAAAAACCATGAATACAAAACTATGGAGTTTTTTTTAACCATTTACTATTAACGTGTTTACAAAACCGCAAAAATAAGGAAATTTAACTGAACATTGGAGCTAGGCTTTCCGTTAGGTTAATGGGTTAAGTTGTGGTTGAGTTGTGTTTTATCAAATGAACCGTGGAATGTGGTTTAATTAGTTTATCTGGTTGTTTCATCTATTGTAAAATATGGGAAATACTAGATTTTTTTTCTTTGTCAAGTAGCTTTATGGTGGTTCCGTGTATACGTGAATGGAAGTTTCGTATTTTAATAGTCTGGGACCACAATGATCTTCATGAGGTGAAGAAAATTGAGGAAATATTGTGGTGTCAACGCTGGAACTCAAACCTCCGATAACCGTTCAGTGGGTCATGAGATTGGCCGATTAACCATCTCGGTTATAATATGTACCCAGCTGCAAGGAAATAAGTGGCTACTGGGTGGGCCTAGTTGGTGAGATAAATTTCAGGTTGTTGAACCATATTATATGAAAGCAGTTAATAAACCATTTTTCTCACAGTTAACAGTTTGAACGCCATCTTATTTATGGTTATTTGACGGGTTTGTTTGAATATTGTAAAATAACAATTAAATCAGTATAGAACAATTAAATCTTCAGTATTAAAGTTTTATTTATTATGAGAAAATTAAATTACTGTATCAAACATTATATAATTTCAAACTATGCATAAACTTGCTGAAAACAAGGCTTTATTTTCTGCACTCAGAAACCATAAATATACAAATATATGAAAATACATACAACATACATAACTATCGCACTATCAGTTTGAGAAATTTATCACATTGTTTACTCAAGCGTTTTCGGTGACATATAGTCATAGGTAATGCTTTTCTAAAATAAAGAAAACAACGTGTTATTCTCTTAATAAATGTGAGCTTCATTCATTGTTTCGTCTTTCAATAGAAACAAATAGTTGTATTTTATTGATTTACGATATTTTCCGTTGAAAGAAAAGTCATTTCATTTTATTTCTTTTGTATCGTGCCTAAACATCGATTTCGCTTGCTATTAATTCTTTTTTCCCCCTCAAGTATTGAACACATTGTTATTTGTCCTAATAAAGAATTTTTATGATCAGCAGGAAAGTAATATTTTTTTCTTTATCTAAATTCTGTAAATGGCTATTTTCGTTAGCGCCTTTAGCTTCACATTTAAACACTTACAGGATATTGGTTTGGTTTTTTGCACTGGAAAAATTCGCTTTTGTTTAGCCTGTTGTGTGTAGCAAATTATGCTTTAAAAACCTGGAAATACCAATAATTTAGTCAAACGTTATTCAGAATTATGAACTTTTTTCTTTTTGTTTAGTGAGCATGCAAATATACGACATTTTTAAAATTCAATTTGCCATTAACTACTCGACCGATTTCGCTCAAATTTCGTATTTTTCCATTAAATTACATTATTTAAAGAGATGCAAAGAATTGTATACCTTACAATTCAAAAAATGTTTAACGACTTTTAAACAAAATAATAAATACTTACTAAAAGTTTTTTTTTTTCGTATGGAGTTTTCTTTGGATAAACGAATCAAATCACTTAGAAAGTTTTCGAGATATGGTGAAATACGCAAAAAGTAAAATTAATATTAAGGGTTCCAAACTTTGGATCGCTCTCTTGATCAAACTATGGGGACCCTGTTTCCCTTATTGCGGCTACTCTTATATATGGGGATTGGAAATCCAAATTTATCGAAAAAAAAGGCATGTTTGTTCAGAAAAAGTAAGTTTTTGCGTCTTAAATTGATATTGTAACTTAATGCATCACCTATACTAATTAATTAGCATATTTGCAAGTCATCTCTTCGAATCATTAGGTTGAAGATCCGATCCTTAGAGCAAAAGTTACTCAATGTGGTTCGTTTATTTATTTATTTTTTTAGCACTGTACAGTGCGCAAAATAAAAATAGAACACTGTAATTACTTCTTATCTTACTATCGGATCTTCACGTACTAAGTTACAATATGAATGATTCGAGAGTTTAAAGTTTTGTATGCGAAATAATTGGCGTGGTCAGCATTTCAAGTCACGAAATTAAAGAAACAATTTACTTTTTATTAATAAAAATACTTTTTTGTTAAAAGATTTAGATTTTTGAGACTAAAAATATAAGAAAAAGGAGTATCGGTGATCTGAAAAATATGGTCCCAATATACTGAGAAAAACTATTGCAAAAAAGCCATATATGTGTGTTAAAATTATTTTTTCTGATTGAAACAACTGGTACAAGGAATCGTCAAAAAATTACGCTATATACCTTATGTACTCTTATATAACAAATATAGTGTACTCTAGATACCTAATACAGTATACCTATATCATGATTTTTCTGCTTCTTATCATAACGGTTTATCGGAATTCCTGGTTTTAAAAATAATTGCTCTTTATACCTCCATATTTAGTAAGAATATGAAGCTGAATATTTACAATTTGAGCACGAGAAGATGCAAGTTTGATTTCGCCTCGCAAGATGCTGAACATTCCACGGAAATAGAAATAAACGGTTATAAAATCCATGTATGTTTTTAGTTGTATAATAAAGATAATTGTGCTCCATGAAGATTTACATAAATATTCATGGAACTAAACTAAATAATTTGATAATGCTTAACTTCTATTCGTTTCGGTTTTCTAAAGCCTAGTTCGAATTTATGCTAATCTCTCTGTGCTGTGAAGTATGTTTGATTAAAAAACTAATTTTATTATAGGAAACATTGTATCTATGCATTCTAAAGAAATAATGATTCTTAATTTATATTGTATCGTAGAAATAACATTACTGACTCTTATATTACTGTAATTATAAATTTCATTGCGACTGAATAACAAAAACTATAGTAGCTAGCTACTTTACACCATGTAGTCCAAAAGAACATTCCTGATGCTTTACTAATTAGGAATCATCGTTGATTCTTGGAGTAGTGAAACACCAAGATCCAAGAGTTATCTATGGTGTTCCATTGCACCACTTTTTATTCGCACCTATACCGCAGTTACCTACAGTTAGTATTTTAGTTCCTTACACCACTAGCAGTTGTCACTATTTTTAGTGTTTAGATACAATGTAAGTTATTCTTCCCCCTCTCCCCAAAAGAAAGTGCCATAACGTCCCTATGGCGTAAGGAGAAAAGCCCATATGTATCTCTCATCATTGAGATACTTCCACGGTCACTCGGGAATATTTATATTATTAGTAATGAAAATTATCTATTTGTTTCACGATAGATAAAATAGGAAACCTCAAATTTTAAATTTGTTGTTGCAGTTGACATTCCGAAATAAATATTTAATTTTGAGCAGCATTTTAAAACATTTTTGGTGATCCCATTATATTCGGGTTACTTAACAGCCTATCTCACCATTATGTCACAAAATATTTCTTCTAAAAATTGGCTAAATACAACAAAAAAATAACCTTAACAACAAATATCTTTTTCCGTATGTGGTATCATTGTATGCAATACTTTGGTTTCTTCATAGATTTGATATAATTGTAACTTTATTTCAAAAGCTGTACTTATTTTACACTCCTGGTATGCCTCACTTAATACTTCAGGGTTGCTCAATGCAAATTAAATATGATATGTTTGATATCATATTTATGTGCGATACAAATTAAATATCCGCATAAATTTGATGTTGCAAAGTTAAAGAAAAACAGCTTACCTAGCCATCCTTTTTGAGATTCTTCCATGCATAGCTCATGTTCAGCACTGGGAATTATGTAACCGATGGCAAACAATTCCACTGCATCTGCTGCTAAACCTAAACCAGCCATAAGTAAAACCAACAGATGGAAGGCTCCAAAACCAGCCTGAAATTACAGAATACAAAGAGTTTGAGCAAAAACCAAATTATAAATTTATGATATGTAATAACATGCATATTGATACTTAAAAATCAACTTTCAAATTATTATCATGAAATATGTAACAAATTTTATGTTTGGGGTTGACCATATAATTCTTATCACATTTTACTAATTTTAAACTTTTGCTTACGGCTTTTACAATATGCGGACCAAAATGACAAGCAAAAGATAAATCTCCTATGAGGCCAAATGATCCGGGTCTTTCCCTCGAATGCTATGGTTATCAATAATCCATTTGCAAATTTTTACTTTAATTTTTTAAATTGTTTCACTCATAAATGTTAATTTGCCCCACGGAGAAAAAAGTTACCGTACTGTATGGCAATGACATTTCTGGTAAATTCTGGTAATAATACCAAAATACACGATATTTAAATCATTCATTTGGTAATTTTTCCGTTCATACAGTAACGATTTACTGGAAATTCTGGTTTTCAAAATTAAAGTTCGTATTACCACACATTTTGTAAAAAATACAAAAGAGAAAAATAAGTTTAACTGAATAAAAATGTCTTTTATACAATCCTTTAAAGTACTATGATAAAATTACCAAATTATATCACATATTATGAAACCATATTTTATTGTTAATTTTGCCAAAAATCACTACCAAAGCACTTCATAAAAATTACAGAGCTTTTTGGTTATCTTATAGAGCCAGAAATGTTATCATATTAGGGTAGTTAAAACCATGCTTTTTTTCTTCAGAGTATTGTTCTTCATGTGTGTATCTTTTTAGGCAATTTCTTTAATAATTAAAATAACGCATATTTCTGGGTATACGTGCTTGACATTTTATGTGTTCTAAGAGCATGTTATCACTTCTTACTTATCCGTATCCGCAATCACTTCCATGTCACAGAGAGAAGATATGCTTCTTGAATTCTTAAAGTTTCGGTTGTTTTCCGAACATTGTTCATCTCCTTCCCTAAATTCATTACTAAAAATAAAGCTGATGTACTAACAAAAAAAACTTAGAAATGAAGAAAAAAAAAGATACTTTTTATCTTTTTTTGTGATCAAGGGTTTACTAACATATTTTAAGTTATTTAATTATAGTCGAAATCTCGATTGGAGAGATTTTGAGCAACTTGCATATCAGACTTACATTTAAGCAATTAATTTAAAACCAGAGCATCAAACATTCTCTTTTGCTCAAGTGAAGTGAATAAAAGCTATATGAGCTAAAAGATTGATGTTTAAAGAATTTGCACTATTATTGTTAATTAATTATTTAAAGTCTACTATATTAAGTTTAATGATTCAAAGTATGAGAGTCTGGTTGAAATTTTTTTATACTAAAATTTTTTTTATTATCTGATTATCTGATGTATTTCTTTTTACAGATGAAGTATGTTTAGTTTAGTTTAGTTGTTCATTTGCGTCGCACTGGAGCTACACAATGGGCTATTGTCGACGGTCTGGGAAACATCCATGAGGATGATCAGAAGACATGCCATCACAATTTTGATACTATGTGGAGAGGATGGCTCCCCCGCTTTGGCAGCACAATAACCCCGCGCGGGAAGCCGAGCACTTTACGGCAGAACAGTTTAAAGAGGACTGATTCCACACACCCTTGGTTCCTTTGCAGCCTGATCAAAGTGGTCACCAACGTGCACAGTGACCACAGCCAATGATGCTTGACTTCGGTTTTCTACTGGAAACTGTGTTTTACGATCAGTCCACTCTGGGATATGTAGTATGTAGTTAATCCCAGAATTTTCAAAATTTGACAGAGTCCAGCTTTGTTTTCTTTGTTTAAACATAAGCAAACGAAAATGATGACAATGTCGACACAGATAAAAAAAAATTTATTCCATTCAAAGCTGAACTACTGTAAGTGTTATTACATATGACAGAACACAATTTATCAAATTATGACAGAACAAAATTTATCAAATTATGACAGAACACAATTTATCAAATTATGACAGAACAAAATTTATCAAATTATGACAGAGCACAATTTATCAATAGTAGACTCAATCAGGACTAATATGAAAATAAATTGATGGTCTAACGCAGTGTTTCCCAAACTTATGACTTTTGTGTACCCTTTCTAAATTTTTCGTAATGCTGTGTACCACTAATACAAAATGAATGTATTTTTTACTGTAAAAAAATTGCCCAAAAGTTAAATTAACTGTTAACTCTGCAAAAATAGCCAATAGAAAAATACGTAATCGTAAATTTTCGTGTCTAGCTTTGTTTTTAAATGAAATTTTGTGAAATTTTCGTTTGTTGCAAGATATTTCGCATAATAACGTGTACCCCCGCTAAACTGTTCCTGTACCCCTGGGGGTACGCGTACCACACTTTGGAAAACACCGGTCTAACGTAATAATAAAAAATTATTGGCCTAAAGTAAAATGTAAAACACGTGATAATGAAGATATAGCGAACTATTGATTTTAAAAAAGTAAAATTGGCTTTGTAACTATTTTGAAATATAATCTATCACACTATAAGTATCTACATTATGGTTTTAACCCATGATTGGCTTTTATTTAAAAAAAAGCAGGTTATTTTTTCTTAAAGTTAAAAAGCAATATCAACAGACAAAATTTAATGTCCAAACTAAATCTTAACATGAGAACATAAATTTGTTAAAAATTTAAAATTAAGACAAATAAAAATTCATTTTTGAAACAGTAACTTCATTAATGTAATTTATATAGTCTAATTTTGAAGCAGATCGGAAAAAAATTGATGTCACCTTTGCCATTTTCAGAAGTTTTAAGAAGGAAGTATGTCCTCCGCCTTACGGTTTTTTGTTTCACACAGTTTATTTCACAAATATTTAGAATAAACTAAGTTCACAATGCGTGCAATAATGGAAAAATAAAGATACTAATTTTAGTGGTTCTGAAATTCACTGTTTCAGATAAATTAAAAATTATTTTCATAAGAATCAGTTTTTTAAAAAAGTTTCAAAAAATGCCAAAACTAAAAGTGCAATCGAACAAATGTATAAAATAAATCAAACTGAAATTCACTTTGTCTGAATGATTTTGAAGCATATCGTTAAGATTATTCCATTATGATAACATTACGCTTGAGAGCGTTTATTTTCGATTAACAAAATACTTTTATAGTTTCAGAATTGCTCTAATAATAGATTTGTTCTATTTATTCTTGATACCATTACCCGAAACTCATATTTAATTTAGACTAGTTTATCTTTAATATCATTCTATTTCTCTGTTTGAAGACTGATAATGATGAAAATAATATTTTTCATTATTTATTAACGTAACGTTCACCGTCAGTGAATTTTTTATTCTGGATCTTTATACAGTTCCTAGCCAAATTATTAGACACTCTATAAGATTCTATGTAAACATCATAATTATCAGGTGATATGTTTGCTTTATTGTTTTATGATATGCTTTATTGTTTTCACGTCACTGAAACCGGTTCGCACTTGTTAACGTTCGTGTATCGATTGGTTAAATTAGGCGATATATAATATAAATTCAACGATTGGATAAGATAAATTAGACAATATATGATATAAATATAGAATATTCATTATATCAGGTATTATATTAGAATATTATAATAATTAGACCAAATTATTAGACTCACTGAAGTGTTTTAATAATCGTATGTTTTGCACGAGTTTATAGGCAATACTTTTATATTTAAACATACAATGTAATGGGTCAATGTAATGTATTTACAATGTACTGTACTGCATTTACAATGTACTGTATTTACAATGTACTGCATACAATGTAATGTATTTTATTCAGATTTTTTTAATATGCTTCCTATTTGTATTTATTTTTAGCGTATTTCATTACAAATGTTAGCCAATTGATACACGAAAAACCGGTTTCAGCCACGTAAAAACAATAAAACTGTATGGTATCACCTGATAGCTAAGATTTTACATAGAATCTTATATAGTGCGTTTAATAATTTGGCCAGGGACTGTATCTGAAAATGTGTATTTAAGAAAATGAACGCATCTCAAACAGCGCGTTTAAAGAAACTAACACAATTCAAAATGAATATAAGAAGATTAACGCCTGCTCTAAATGCGTGTTTAAGAAAATGTCCTTTTAAGCTGTGACCATTTTCCTAAACATTTAGAGCTGCGTGTCGAATAAAAAGATATGAATTTCAAAAAATAACTTTGAATGAACTGACCTGCTCAAGAAGCTGTTCATGGAACTTAGCTATCGATTGGTGACCAGCAATTTCTTCTTCTTCTTCTTCACCTTTGTAGAGTGCATCTTTTGCAGTGTCATATTTTGGTTGTTCGGGAGATTTTAAATTTGCTCCCGCTGGTAATGTTTCTTCTCTGACTAGACAAGCACACTCGGAATCGTCCTTTTGAGTCTCCAGGGTCATCGAAGAAATAGACTGAAAAGACAACATACATATATGTATATGCATATATATATATACACACACAATCACACACACACACATCACATATATATATATATATATTAAAATCTTTCCCTATTTCACTTCCATGTTAGGAAGTATTAAATGATTTTCGGTGATGCGTAGAAATACAAGGTATGCGATGACTGATCTTTTTTACCTCCTTTTCTGTTAGTACTTAATGCAAGTGCAATTGTTTTTGCGTGACTTTTGCTGTACGATATTGCCAACCAAAGCTTCGCCCCTACTGTCTTGATATTAGTCCACCCCCCTCCAGCTGGGAGAGTGGGTCAGACCTCTGTTAACACCATACTACAATGAATAAAACCTGTGAAAATCTGTCGGCTTATGATTCCTACTAAGGTGAATTAAAAACACTACCAAAAATAACGGGGTTGTTGCCCCGTTATTAAATATATATATATATATNTATATATATATATATATATATATATATATATATATATATATATATATATATATATATATATATATATATATATATCTATATATATATATATATATATATATATATATATATATATATATTTATTTATTTATTTATCATTTCATCCAGTAACTTAAAATCTACAACAAAGATTACAGCTAAGAAAACGTTAGAAGAAAACTATTACAATTTTAAAAGACTCAATGCTAAATCTAGAACAGGATTTGTTATAAAGGCAACGAAGAGCCTAAAATATTTCACTTTCCTTTTGTTTTAATATTCTTTACTGAACTGAATTGATAATATTTTCTACTACATATTATTACATTTTTCCCTTCATATTTAACATTTTATTCAGAAACAAAGAATCTACAGCAAAGATTATTGTTAAGAAAACGTTAGAAAAAAGTGATTATAATTCCAAAAGACTTAATGCGAAACCTAAAGAATGATATGTTGAAAAAGTGACAAGGGAGAAATGACCATCAAGGGAGAAAGACTTGTAATGTCATTAAGGGAGAGTGCGTGCTCATATCAATCACGTCCCTCTTTTATCTTGAGAATTGTTTCTGCAACTCCAATATGTGGAGGCATTTCCATTACACTCTTTTCATCAATCGATGAAGAGAAACAAGGAAATTGTGTTAACCTTCGCCTCTAATTCATTAATGAAAGCAGAGCTAAGGAGGCAGATACTGTGGAATAGTTAAATAGCTACATAGATTAGCAAAACTATGGTTTAATTTAAGCGTAAAATTTGAAAGATAGCATTCTGTTTAAAAGAAACTAAAAATACGAAAAGTTTTTTCTTCTAAAGCAATTTTGACTCAAAGGTTTTTGTGAAAAAATATTTCTTTTAAAAAGGAAATGTATTTTTACATGTATCATATATACAGCAAGAAGCAAAAGTTTAACACTAAACATACCAACACTTAATATATACCTACTTCTACCATAGCCGGTCAAACGATCGGACTTTTGATGTTTTTTGATTGAATGTGTGAAATATGGATGTTAGGAAGGAAATAAACTTAAATAACTTCACTTTAATTAAACAAAATTGTATATTGCTAATTTTTATGTGTCACAAACACAAAGAATAAGAATTTTTAATTCATTGCTCAACTCATTTTATAACACATACAGAGTGTTTTCACTATACATTTTCCGTAAACATATTTCTTCTAATTATTATTACTTTTATAATTCTTAAAATTATTCTTATAATTATAAGAATGTGTAAGAATTATAAGAATCATAATTCTTACAATTATTCTTATAATTAATATTATTTCTTCTAGGAACTTATGCTAACAGTTAGTTAGAAATGAAGTAAAGCTATCAAAATAAAACATAAGCTACTTACCGAAACATTTAGTTTTTATCAATTTTTCTTACACAAAAATTCCAATCTGAAATTTTAGGT
Organism: Parasteatoda tepidariorum; assembly: GCF_043381705.1. Classification (NCBI taxonomy): domain Eukaryota; kingdom Metazoa; phylum Arthropoda; class Arachnida; order Araneae; family Theridiidae; genus Parasteatoda; species Parasteatoda tepidariorum. The sequence continues at coordinate 4,292,586 of NC_092214.1, forward strand.
ACTTCCTTGAAATTTGAATTTACATTTTTTCTGATTAAACTAACTACTCAACAGTCTTTGCATCAATGTGCAAGTAATTGAATGCAATACGTTGAACACGCATTACATCGTAAGAAAGCTATAAAGCACCTTATGAATTAAGCCCCTTATGAAGAAATAAATTGTTCTCCCGGTCAAATGACCGGTTATGGTAGAAATAGGTATACGACAAGTATTATTTAAAACAAAACAAAAATGTAAAAAAAATTATCATAGAATATTAACTGTATATAATTGTTAGAAAAAGTCATGAAGTCAAATGTGCCGAAACGATAAAATGATAAGCCCATTTTTGATTCAAGCGTTCTCAAACGGTCATTTGACCAGTTATGGCGTGTTTAGTGTTAAAGAAGATATGTTTTTCTGTCTTAACTTTATATGCAAGAAGCATTTCTTAAATTAGTGATTTGTAGCATTAGTCATCGTACATTGGGAGCCAGAAATAATATTATTAAAAATGCTTAATTTAACAAATATCGAACGAGAATTTGAAAAAAAAGAAACAAAACGTTTAGAGACATTTAATGTTTTTAATACTTAAGTAAAATATAATATCTTTAATAAAAATAATAAAAGTGCTCTCATAGCTCAGTAGTTAGAGCAAAGAAATTCCACGCAAAATATATGGGTTTGAATCCTATTCCTGCCTTTTAACTAATGATTTCGTTATTTTCCTTCTATGCAAGCTATATGCAAATGGTTTCAGAATACTAAAATCAACTGTTGGCCACATAGTAATGAAATGGAAGGAGGGAAAATGTGTGCACGATGCACAAAGATTAGGAGTCCCACTGAAAAACGACTTAGCGTCAAGACGCGTTAACCCAAAAAAGGACAAAACAAGAGCGCAAATCAAATATGCAAAGAGATGGCTACCGAAAAAAGATTCATATAAAGTAAACACACCATAAGATGTCGTCTATATGCAGGTGGATTGTGTTCAGGAGTTCCTGCAAAAATACCTCTCATTCATCCAAGCTAAGAGTAGGATGATCCGATTAATTTTGCAAAGGAGCACAGAGCAGAGAGAACTAAAGAAGGTTCAATGGGTAGATAGGTACTTCATTTATGTCACACTAGCGCTGCACAATCGGCTATTGACGACATTGGAGTAATGAATTCAAATTGAATTTGTTCGGAAGTGATGGCCTACGTTTTATTCAACCCTCAAATAGCAACCGGCAGCAACAGTCAACAGCGAAACACAGAAATGGATCAAAAATGATCTGGAGAGCTTTCCATTATATTTACGTAGTTCCTCTCCACTTCACACACTTCGATTGGACTATGGATCAATATGTTTTTAAAAACATTTCGAAGGTCAAAACTTTGAACTGGCCGAGTCAATCACCGGACCTAACTCCAACGGATTACATTTGAGAATCATCGGAGGAAAAAATGGAGAACGGCTGCAAAAGCAAAAATCCTTCAGAATCTGCAGATGAAATGGACACAAATCCTTAAGTCCACTCAAGAATGATTCGTTAATTCCTTGTCCAGACATTGTGCCTGACGCCATGACCAGACAGACAAAGTATATGCGACGAAGTATTTAAACTTTGATATGTTTTCCTTACTTGTGATGATTAATTTCAAATCAAGTTTTGAAAAACTAGTTCATATTAAAATTTCGAATTTCAATTTTTCAAATTCTCGGTTAAAATAAGAATTTTTAAATCCAAAATCAGTTGCTCCCTAAAAAATTAGAACAAGAAAACTTATCTTCCCAAAACTTTTGTTCCCTACTGCACATGGTTGGTAGCTGTACTCTATTCATTAAACTAGCACCGAAAATTTTTTAGCAGAACATGTGATTATAATTTACATCATTAGTATTTTGACAAAACTGAAAATGATTTTCAAAGCAAATTAATTAGAAAGTAGAACTTTAGTAGGGAATAAAAGAGTCAACGTGTATTCAATGGTTAAGGAAATATAACCTGAATGCTAACAAAACTGAATCTCATTTCCTATTTTGTCCTATAATTTTCATTTCCTAATTTATTTTCTAGTCTTAAAGAGAAAAATAGTATCAACGTCAAAAGTGTAAAAAATAAATAAATAAACTCTTTTTACATATGTTCAAATCTATTTCAAATTTGACTTTATCGGGATAAAGAATTAAGAGTTCTCCATAGTTTTATATAATGTATTAAATTATATAAGTTCTCACATCGTAAGCGTTTTTCCTGGAGAATGCTTTTGAAGCCCTCATATGCTTTATTTACTTTAATGGAAATTAGCAAATTACATTGTTTTCCGACTTATATTTTAACTTACAGGTGGTTTTAAATTGTTTTATTTTTTCACGGCCATCCCATAACTTTTCCTTCAGTTGTGTCATTCAAACAAATTAGTCGCTTATATATATATATATATATATATATATATATGGAACTTGTGCTTATACAGATCTGATTGTACATTTATATG
>NC_092214.1:4295115-4347097 GCF_043381705.1 Parasteatoda tepidariorum
ATACGATATTGTAGTTCTTTAATGCAATAACAAATATCGATTATTGATATGATTTTCAAGAAATATTTATTTTTTTTTAAAAACTAGAACAAATTACGCAAAGAAAAAATTCTAATATATAAAAAAAACTTTCAAAAGTTAATACATCAAAAATCAGTGCAACCAAGTTAAACTCCAAAAAAAAATGTAAGGCTTTTAATCGAACTCAAATGCAATTTTTCTAATTCAAAGCCATTCTGGGTGTCAATGAAATTGTTGATAAAGAAAAATTTTTTTATTATATAGAATATGAAAACTTTTTTTAACTACCTAAAATTTTAAAACAATATAGCTTAAAGAAGTTATTTAAAGTATTATAAGTCAAGTTATGATCAATTATTAAAAAATAGTAATATAAGGAGCATGTAATGTTCGCGTAAAAGAAATAATGTGTAAATACATTCTTATGTGTTAAGGTAATTGTTTCAATATTAGCGAATTCGAAATTTTCATCTTGGTTAATAAGCCTTTTCATTTTAATAATCGTTTCCTACTGCGCGATATTTACTGTTATTTATCTAAAATTTGCTATAAGTTATTTATCTAAAATTTATACAGTTATTTATCTAAAATTCGCTATAAGATTTTATTTTATTACCTTTTATTGAATTGAAAAGCTTGTGTTTATCTACAAGCACGGACTTCACCAAATAATTATTTTATGAACTAATTTATAAGTACGATATCACAATAAAGTAAAAATGTACGAAACATATGCAAAAAAAATAATAATAAATTTAAATTTAAAGTACATAATAAAATCTTCACATCTTTTTTGTTAAATCTTATACAATTACATTTTTTTTAAAATCTTATACATTTTTTCACAGCATTAGATTTCTTCATGTGTAATAAATCTTGTTATGATACACTAATTTTAAAGGTGATACTCAGAGACTGCAATTACAACACTGGCTGAAGGCTCACGGAGAGTAATCTTAAGCCATGAGTGCATTTCATTTGTGTAAAAAATATGCAGCATATCATTTAGTCATTTCTAATGTACATATAGTCATTTCCATTTTTTTAAATACATTCGTAAAAGTAAATAACAAGCAAATGCAAAGTAACAAGCAAAGTGAACAAAAAGCCATTAATTGACTTCATTTTAGCATTTTTTTTTTTTTAGATTATGGGTTCTTAATGATCAATAATGAACTTGTCGATTAGTTGACGCCGGTGATTAAATAAAATTTATGTTTATTCAAAACATATACTAGCAAAAGTTGTCACGTTATAACCCACAACAAATTCCCAAAAAAATAAATAAATAAATAAAAATCGAGTATCACTTAAAAATGCATTCTATGAAGCTCCTCCATGCTGTTTGGTAGCCCTTAAAGTTATATTTTAATTTAAGGCATTTTTAAAGGAATTCATTGTTCATTAATCATTTTAAAATGAAACGTTTTACGGCGATATTTACTCCTTAATGTGAACCGTCGGAGTTTGATATCCGATTGTTGCAGCTCTGAAATAAGTTAAAAAAATCAAATCAACAAAATGGGCTTAGTTTTTATTGCGTGAACTAGACTAGAGCAAACTTTTATATTACGTAAAAAGAACTGACCACCGTAAATAAATGTTGATCTAAAGATCGGATCTTCACATTTTAGGAAATCGAATTTTAAAAATACGACTTCTTCAAAATTCAATTTCTCAAGAACTATTCGACCGATTTCACTCAAAGCTTTTATTTTGTCATTTAAAATTGCATTCGTTAAAAAGATGTAAAAAATTTTACATCTTGCTAATTTAAAAAAAATTTTTGACCAAGATTAAATAAAATTATATAAGACAAAAAATATTTACTAAAAGTTATTATTTGCATATAACTATCACCGTATTAACGAATTTTATAATTATGACGAAACATTTATCGAAGATACGCTTAAAAAGTTCTTCACATATGGGGAAATAAGCAAAAAGTAAAATTAGCATTAAAGGGTCCAAACTTTGAACCGATTTCCTGACTACAGCTCATGGGACCATATATCACATGGGATTGCGGCTATCCCTATATTTCGGGGGCTGGAAACCCAAATCAGAAAAAGATATGAAAAAAAGGTATGTTTATTCAGAGAAAGTACGTTTTTGTGTCTGATTTCGTAACTTAAAATACAGTCTGTATTAATTAGTCAGCATTTTTGAAGTTCCCTCCTCGAACAATTAAGATTGAGCCCTAGAGCGTGAAAATCCAATCATTTGATCAAAAGTAATTCAGGGTGGTCCGTTTTTTATTTTGCATTCTGTAAATTGCAATTTTTATTTCATAATACAAAATTTTAGTTCACGAAAGTTCATGAATAATGTATTGTTAACTATTCATTCTATTTTTATAAATGCATTGTCATCTGTATTATTAAAGTCTATTTTTAATGCTTCCACATACATTTATTGTTTTGTACACTTATATGCTTCCCCCAAAACTAGAACCATAGTATTTTAAAAAAAACATTTGAAATGAATGACTGCGATGGCTTTGACTTCTGATAATAAATAAACCGTTACCAATTCACTTTTGCTTCAAATGTAAAAATGATTTTTACAGCTCGTTTTAATTCCTTAGTTAAATGTTCCTAAAGTATTTCTGATCAATAATTTCAATACTAAGTTTTGTCTAATAAATCTATTAAGAAAATGGCTGCGTCATATAAATTTTGCAATCTAACTACAATAAAAATTAAAGCCTGCTCGTCGAAGCATGTTTTGTTTCACACTGTACTCAGACAAATTAATAGTAATCTGTATTTTCGTAATCCACACTTACATGGTTAATTCATTCTTAAGTTAATAGTTACTTAAAACTATTGACTTTTCCACGAAGCTACATTTTGGAATGAGACCAAGAAAACTTAGAAAAAGAAGCTTAACTTATCCGCATTTCCGCTTTTGGCAATTTTACAAGCTGTCGTGGTGTGGTAAGAAAGTAAAGGTTGTAGTATCATTCAAAAAATACAATGTCAAATTAATTATGTTGCATCTTGATGAAATCTCATGTAATGATGTTTTCCATTTTATGTATATTAACTACAGTTTTTGTTTGTTTTATTTCTTTATTTTTTCAAGCATTATGTTTAACCATTAAATTTCTTTATGCACGGAGAAAAAGTTCGGTAAAATTATCGTACTGACATTTTTAGTAAAGAGAACCATAATTCTGGATAGTAAAAGCAAAAAATATGGCATTTAAACCATTCATTTAGTAAATTCTGGATTTCAGAATTATGTTTCTATTACAACACATTTAGTAAAAATACAAATTTTTAAAATAAATTTAACTGAAAAAATAGTATTAATGCCATGCTCTGAAGTATCATAATAAAATTTCCAAATTTTGACAAGTATTATAAAACAATATTTTATTGTCAATTTTTTAAAAAAATAGTTACCAAAGCGCTGCGCTGAAAATTACCGAGCCTTTTAGCTTAACCAAAGCACCAGAAACACGGTAAATTTTTCACAATCTGGTAGTTTATATCATACTTCTTTTCCAAATGTGAAAAATCACAGACTGTGAATCAGAAACCCTTTTCATTATAAATTCGTCTAAAATACTTTACATATTCAAACAACTATTTAATTAAAGTCCCTGGCCAAGTTATTAGACTCACTGTAAGATTCTATGTAAAATCTTAATTATCAGGTATATAGCTTTATTGTTCTTAAGTGACGGAAACTTGTTTGAACTTGTTCACGTTAGTGTATCAATTGGTTAAATTAGACGATATATAATACAAATTTGACGATAGGATAATTTTGACGATATATTATATAAATATGGAATATTTATTATATCAAGCATTATATTAGTATGTTAAAATAATTAGATCAAATTATTAGACGCTCTGAAGTTTTTTTGATAATTGCATGATTTGCATGAGTTTATATGCAATACTTGTGCATTTAAACATACATAAAATGAGATTTTATTCAGGAAAGTTTTTATACACTTATATACTTCCCATTTGTATTTATTTTTAACGTATTGCATTACAATGTTAACCCATTGATGCAGGAGCGTAAACAAATGCAAACCGGTTTCATCCGAGTGAAAACAATACAACTGTAAAGTATCACCTGATAATTATAATTTTACTACACGAGGAGTCTTCGGCCAGCGGGGATCGAACCCACGACCCCTTGGACATTGCCCTACCAACCGGGCTATTCCGGCCCTCCATCGGAGAGGAAGACCACGAAAACCTCCCACGGTTAGCCTGACGGCAAAGGAACTCTTACTCATGATCCGTTTACCACTGAGGATATTGAACGTCAGCACTGTTGTCGGTGCAAGCCGGATGCGGAATTCGCATCGACCAGACCTCGCTCGGATTCGAGCCCGGTTCACCTCATTAATAGACGGACGCTCTATTCCCTGAACCATCACAGCTCTGACTGATCTAGATTTTATTTAATATTATAACCGTCTTTGAACAGCCGACCCAATTTTGGGGTTTACGACTACCAATGTTCAACTCCGTAACCTTGTAATTTTGAACCCATTCCAGAAGACAAAGGAACTCCTGGATCAAGTATTGAGAGAAATTTGCCTTCGTAGAGGACTTTTTGAGGTAACTAATCCGTATTTGCGTTACATGAAGAGGAAGATCAAGAGGATCTCCCACGGTTAGCCTGACGGTAAAGGGACTCTGAACTCATGATCCGTCAACCACTGAGGATATTTCATGTCAGCACTGTAGTCGGTGCAAGCAGGATGCGGAATTCGTTCAGACCAGCCATCGCCGGGATTCAAACCCGGATCACCTCAGTGGAAGGCAAACGCTCTATCCCCTGAGCCATCGCGGCCCCCATCGTAGTCATTGATAACTTATTTTTTTAAACAGAATTATAACAGAATTTGTTTGAATAATAGAGTTATTTAAGAGCATTTTAAGTTACGTGACCATTTTTTATTATTCGTACGTCGCACATTCTTATTATGTATTAAACAGAACACTCTTTTTCTGTATTTACTTTCAGCTATTTCAGGTGTTGAAAAGCTATGTCAAAAATATAGACAGGAAAATGTATGTAAAAAGAGGAGGTAATTAAAGAACAGCAAAATAGTCTGTAATTCACCAATTAAGGTGATGACATATGCAATAAGAGAAATTTTTATTATATGTTAAGGCTTGAATCAGCTGCAGGAATAAATGGAAGCAATAACAGATAAATATGTATCAAATATAAAATGTTGTGTTTATAGTTCCTCTGAGGTTTCCCTTCTTAGATTGTATTGTCAGCTTAAAAAATTAATTTTATATTTATTTCAGAGAAAGTTATGCTTGATCAGCTTTTATTTTCTTTTGTTCTATATAAAAACTGGTGATTCAAGTGGACAACTACTCTTCATCTTACAACTTCCATTTTTCTAAAATTTAGCACAGAAAAATTCAGACCAGTCAAACTACGGTTTACAAAGTTTAAAGAATTAATTATTGAGAAACTAATTATTTCAATAGCAAAAGAGCCTATGGGCTGACTTAAAATTAGCTTCATGACTTTGACGAGCAATAAAATATGAAATAAATAAATTTTGAGGCCTGTTTACGATTAAGAAGCAAATATAGTTCTTTGATATAGTAACTATATCACGTAAATCATTGATGCGATAGTCCAACCCTAACTTGATTTGCTTCAACATCTTTGATTAACTAATTGTAACTTTGACTGATTTTTGCTTTCAAAGCTACGACCGAAAAAAATGCTGGATTATGCATTAAAATCACAAAAAGTACAGTGTAATTAAATGGCGTACAAAATGGCAATGGCTTATATATATCTTTTAATATACTTTATCGTCAACTTGAATATTACAAAATAATAATTATTGAATAATACTGAATAATCAAAATCTTCACGGGGCAACACAGAAATATTTTATTCATTAATTTTTAAGTTAATTATTAGTATCAATAGTTTATTCTCTTTTAGTATAAATATTAAATTTTCAATTATATTAAAAGCCAAATAAGGAAATATATAAACCATTAAACTCGTAGACTACTTTATATTAAATTTGATTACTAATGACCAAAAAATGATAACTAGCTGATAGTTTTCACGGAACTGGTGTGCCAAGATTGAAAAATAGATTTTTGGAAAAATTTATTGAAATTTGGGGATTTGTTCGCTATATGCTACAATTCTATATAGGTAACTGTAATTCTTCAAAAAGTTCAAACAAATTTAAAAGAAAATAAACACATTACTTTTTAAGAAAATTTAAAATTTACCCCTTCCCCTCTTTAAGGGAGCATGAAAAATTTGTGGTTCTTGCGTAATAATAAAAACAATGAATAAGATGGAGGATTCTTTTAAATACTTATTGTTTATATAATTCGTAACTGATTACATATTGCAGAAAATTCTAATGATATTTGAGTAATTCTTTTTTATTTAAATTACAATATTTTCCTAAATTTGTTACTTTATAAATAAAAGTATAATATTTTTTATGCTTTCAAAGAATTAGTTAAGATCGTTAATTTTCAAGATGTGAAAAAAATGTCTGCTTTTCTAAAAACTAAAACTGTTTATTTTCTTTAAACTTCGCATGATTACTTTTATAATTACTCAAAAAACTTGGATTGACGTGGAATTCAAAACAAAATCAGTAGAGTTTTATAAGTAATAAAGCTTTTCTTTTGACCTAAATATAAAGAGAAAGTCACGATTGGTAGAACAATTTTCTACTTTCAAATGTCATCGTATCTATGGACCTATTCGCTTTTTGACAGAACCCCGCCTATTTCTGTCATGAGATATTGGCATAATATGGCTTATTTTTAGAGAAGACAAATTTTATGCCAAGTTCATTTCAAATTTATGTTTCAAATTAAAAAACATAGTAAATGAATTTGATCATTTACACCGTTAATAGATACTTCAAATTTGTAGAGATTTTTATTAATTCTATTATTGCGTTTATTGCTTGTTAACTTTAATTGCAATATAGCTATTGAATTATTTATACTCCTATTTTAGTTAACTTATATCATTTTTAAACATTAATTTTTATAGTGTAATTCGCAAAAATAATATTGTTTCCATGTGATATTTTGCAGACATATCAAATATTTAACTTACCACCAAAACTCCTAAGTTATTTCCTGGAACAACAACCCCGCATCTACGATGAAATCAACTGGCACAATTTCTTTAAATATTCAGAAGTAAAAAAAAAATTAACAAATCTTTAAGTTTTAATGCTTAAAATTGGGCCGTTGGAATTCTTTATGAGAAAGTACAATAACTGATTTAAAATGTAATTGTTAGTGTAATTATATTAACTAGTGCTGTTCCTTCCTTTAAATAAACTTTATACTAAGGAATTTTTTAAAAAAAATTTAACTTTCTTGCTTTGGTGAGGTTTTAGATTAGTTTAGACTATATTTTAGCTTCTATAAAGTTTCTGATGCCCAGGCTAATACATTTTCGCATTATTTTAAGACAGACATCATGATTTAGGAATCATAAATAGAAGCAGTTAGAATACAAGAACATAAAAACTATTGTCTGATAAGAGAAACAAAGAAACAATTTTACAGCAATTATTTGAAATACGTAAGATTGAGAATCATTTTTGAAATTTCATAATTGAGTAATGAATAAAGGACTGAAAATTGTTAGAGAAAAACATAGAAACGCTCTAATTACAGTTTACATGATGTTACGAAAATTTTTCTGAAGAGTGTTAAGAACGGTAAAATAAGTTAAGAATTAATGTAATTATGGTGAGATTATACAAACTCATTTAAAGTTAAAAATACCATGAAATGAATATATGTAGAATAAAATGATACATCGCATAGAAATCTATATAAATGCTTAAAAATGTAATAATGTATGCTCTCTGTCTTTCTCCAAATGCATAAATGATTCGAAAAATAAGTACATAAGTAAAGAATGTAATCCATCTTCTTTAACAAAGTTAAAATTAAAATATGTCATTAATTTATATCCTTAATGCTTGAAACAGTTCGTTGCGTTCTCAAAACAAAATACTACTCCACCACCCTCTTATTATTCTATGGGAAAATAGGGCATAAATAGAAAAAGATCATGGACATTTAGTTTACCCGTAACTAATACACTGTTTGAAAAAAGTCTCTTAGCTACCAATGACGAAAATTGCTTTAATTCAAATGATTCGTAATTCATTTGTTACTCTTTTTCGCTAAATTTCCTTTACGGTAACACTTATTTATATTATTCATAATATTTTAATTTTGCTTAATTTTGCTTCTTATACTATTTATTTAATACACTCCTTTCATTTATTATATTACTTTTTCATTAAACTCTTTTACTAAACTCCTTTCCAGCAAAAACGAATCCCCCTAAGAAATGTTTGATGTAATAATCGCAATCTCAAGCAATGCGATGCTATTTTAAAGATTCGAATATATAATAATTTATGTAGCAAGCAAATTACATAACAATTTGTGAACCAAACCCAAAATTATACTTTCTTTGAAAAAGCGTGCTTTTTCTTCTGTTTAATTGATTTGGATTTATGAGACAGATACAATTGTAACCATATACTATCCTCAAATATATACTGTACTAGGTACCTACTATCCTACAATCATTGAAATATGGTTCCAATTGCTCCATCAAAAGATAGATAAGTTCTTCTTTCACTATATCCTTTAATCACAGGAATAGAAACATTTCCAAAACATATGAAAAATGAGCCATGGTGGCTCAGAGGATAGAGCGCTCGCCTCCCACTGAAGTGACTGGGTTCGAATCCCAGCGATGGCAGGTCAATACGAATTCCGCCCCGGCTAGCATTGACCACAGTGCTGGAGTAAAAAATCCTCAGTTATAGGCGGATGATGAGCTTAGAGTTTCCTTGCCATCAGGCTAAAAGTGGGAGTTTTTCGTGGTTTTCCACACCATGTCAAGAAAATGCTCAGTAGTTCCCTCAAAATATCTACCACAAAGGCAAATTTCTCCCAATACTAGGAGTTTCCCAAAAAGATAGTTTTAAATAATTAGTTTTTGTTTTTAGTATTTAATTGAATGACAGAAAGAAATTCCAGAGGTTATTTAGGTTCAAAATATTTTGAATTTTATGGGATTGCCCGCAAATGAAGTCATGCTTGGAAGGAAGGGAGAGGGTTTGTGAAATTGTGTCAGTTTGTGACAGGAGAGGGAGAAGGTAACACAAAAAGGTTGACATGACACCTTATGATTAAAATAAGAGCATTTTAAATCAGTGAATTGAATATTTTTGTGTGATTAGTTTTTAAATTTTTTCTTTTTGTATTTTACATGAAAATAGGTACACATCTAATCAATAGGGGAGAGTGGGGTCAATTGTAACACTTTTTGCTTAACTATTTTTAACTAACAAAAATCCAATATATTATAAGTATTAATTGACAGACGAGTAAAGTAGACTATCCTCTACTAGAAAAAAAAATAATTAACTTANATACAACGTCATTGTAAATAATGGTGAAATTATTAAATGTATAAAATGGCTACTGCTTTTTTTGAGTTATTTGTAAAATTTTTTAACCCCGAAATGGCAACTAAAAAACCCAAAGTTGATGTAGAGTGCCATGCGTTCAATGATGAATTGACTGTATTTTATTTCGGAAGTTAGAATTTTTATTTTAGAAGTTCTTACTAGGCCCACCAAGCTTTTTTTTTCTAGAGTTATGGCCCACGACCAAAAAAGTTTGCCCATCCCTGCTCTAAGGTATCATTATAAAATTGCCAAATTCTACCACATTTATAAAAATTTATCACATAATATAAAACCACATATTATTGTTAATTATTCCAAAATCATTACCAAAGTACTTCGGTTGGTGCACCCACGGAGCCAGAAACACAATAAATTTTACGCTATTGTGTTAGTCTTGACCATTCTTTTATTGAAAAGAAAAATAGGATTTTTCTTCCGAAGAAAAAATTTTTTTTTCTTGTGTCTACTGCAAGCTTATTTTAAATTTTAAAATCTATTTTACAGTCTTAAAATAAATAATAAACGTCAATCATCTGAAAAATGTTTTAAGCAGAATCACTAAAGCATTAAATTTGTTCTTGTTAACATGAAGATTGAGTGCAGACAATGTTGTTTGTCGAACCGTTTCAAATTATAATTAAGTTAAATGAGATCGCACGAGAGAATTATTACTGCTTTCAAAAATTTTTACAAAACTTGCATTTCAATTCTTTTTGGAGAAAAAAAATTATGAAATTTTCATAGTTTAGCAAAACTTACTCTTATTATTTGTTCATATAAACATCAGTAAATAAATATTTAATTACAAGAAAGATAATTTAATTATTATCCAAAGACATGCCTCAGTTATACTTATATTGGAATATTACAGCAAACTTTTGATTAAAAAAACCAAACATACATTTTCAATGTATTCATGTGAAGCAAATATTCAATGACTTTTGACTTAAAAATATAAATTAAGAAAAGCAAGGTGCTTATATTGTTTTTCTATTACTATTTTAGAAGAATGACCAACGTTATTTGTGAATTTTTCAATATTTATGAAGTTTGACTTATTTTTCACTATTTTTGCTGTTTGATTAATTTTTTTATATTTATATTGTTTATTTTTAAATATTTGTATTTTAATACTATATTTAATCTTTTAATGGAAGAAAGTACTTTGAAACCCGCAAGATCTCTACATCCAATGGTTAAATAACAAGATAAAACTCTTTCTTCTACCTAGTAATATCAATGCCTGTATTACTTTCGAATTATACGATACAAAATTGATAGATTTTATGAAAACTGTTTTTTGTAAAAATTACAATTTATTTGAATTTTTATTGTTTGCTGATAGAGATTAGTGTTTGGAAATCACAACTATGCAGAAAAGTAAAGAAAGAGACATGGCATATCTCATACTTATCATTCATGAAAATAATTCATTTGATTTAAAAGACTTCAATCCCTTTATTTTATATGAAAAATAGTTTTAATATTATTATTAGGAAGTAATTTTTATTTAAAAAAATTTAATATGTTTCTCAGATTACTATTAATCTGTTTATATGCTTCATAATTGAATATCATGCGAAATACTTTAGAAAACCTAATCTATTTTAGAATTAAGTGATATATTTTGCGAAGTTAGCGAATTATTTTGCTTTATGTATGATGAAACTAAAAAAATCCATTATTCAAAATCAGAAAGCTTCCAAACAAAAATAGTCAAAGGTTAACTAGAAACAGGGTTTTGCATTTCATATAGTGACTAAATTTTTAACATTAAACTGAAGGTTTTTTCTGTCACCTGACAATAAAAACATCGAAAAAAAACTCTAAAACTGAGATAAAATTAATAATCAAAATTTCTAAAAGCAAAAATTTATTAAAATGAAAATAGAAACGAAAGCAAAGGCTACAAAAAAGGTACTTTTTATTGTTTTGAAAGGAATGATTGAAACTAGTGTTCAAACTAAACTAGAAAATATCTATAGGTCTGAAATTCTATATTTTCTAAGTGAAACGAAAAATAAATTAACTAATGTTTAAACTTAACTAGAAAATATTTATAAATCAGCGATTAAATATTTTGTAATTGAAATAGAAAATAAATTAACTAATGTTTAAACTAAACTAGAAACTCAGGAAATAACTTTTTGATAAAATTAATTTCAAACTATTCATTTAAAACGAATTTATTTTTAATCTATTTTTTAATTAATATCATTTTACAAACAAAATGTAATGAATTTTTTAATAATATTGTAAAATTTTTGCTCGCATAGATATGAAATTTTCCATAGAATGACGTTTTAAGATTTTTTACTCATTAAAATGAAGAAAAACTCGATTAATAAGAAACTCATAAAAAATTATTCAAATATTTCTTTTTTAAAAAAATAATTCTGAATATCTGAAATTGCAAAAATAAATCGAAAGCGAAACAATTATTCGTTAACACTGGGATGAAGTTTAAAAAAAAATAGTCTATTTAGTAAATAATTTATTTAAAAGGTAATTAATTCATAATTGATTAGGAAAACTGATTAGAAAAAAACTTCATAATATTCATCAAATGTATTGGTTATTATAAAAGTAGTACGCACTTTTTTTATAAACTTGCAAAAGTAAAATGTAAGTATAGCAAAAAAAAATATTATCTGACCGTCTTATGATGAATTTCCAAAAAACACATGAAAAATTACAGAAATATGAAAATATTTTAAATATAAGTTTATACCATTTTAGATGTAGCTGTTATACGATACGTGGGTAACAATATTAATTATTTTTAATTGAAAAACATGATTAGTATAATAACAGTTTATCCGCAATTTTTGTTGAAATGCATAACACAGAAAGGAATTTTTTTCTAAATTTTATTTTGTGAACAAATCAAAAGTAATTTTGAAATTAATATCATGAACGAATTAAAAGTCATTTAAAAATCAATTTTATGAACAAAGCAAAAGTGATTTGAAAATCAATTTTTTGAGGTAGGTAGGTTCTTATTTCACGTCGCACTAGAACTACACAATGGGCTATTGGCGACGATCTGGGAAACATACCTGAGAATGATCCGAAGACGTGGCATCAAAGTTTCGATCCTCTGCACAGGGGATTTTTTGTAAGAAAAAAATTTAAAATGTTTTGAAAAAAAATTTAAAATGTTTTGAAAATCAATTTTGTGGGCAAATAAAAACTGATTTGAAAATGAATTTTGTGAACAAAACAAAATTTATATCAAAATCTATTTTGTGAACAAATCAAAAGCGACTTAATCAGTTTTGTGAAAAATCAAAATTGATTTAAAAATCTATTTTGTGAAAAAAAAAAATAATTCAAAAATTAATTTTCTAAAAAAAATTAAAAAATGTTTTGAAAATCAATTTGGGAAATAAATCGAAAAAGATATGAAAATTAATTTTTTGAATTATTCAATTACTATATATTATTTTGCATACTTAGTTATGAATTTAATTGCATATAATTACCTGTAATTTACCTAAAATGTTATATTAAACGAAAACTATGTACTAGAATAATTTGTCCACTCTGTATTTAATAGCATCAAATCAAAAACTGTTTGGCATTATGTTTTTATTGATTCATTGTAACAAAGAATAAGAATGTAAAACTTCCACATTTTTACAAAGCATAGAAATGTCATTAACTATCTACTATCTTGTGATAAATGAAATTAGTTGAAAAACGCCCTTAATAATCTCTCTCAACGGGCACGCCATTAAGATGAGGCTATTAATAGAAACTTTTTCGGTTTCCTCCTACTAAATTTCTGTAGGGACTCATTAATAACTTTAAACATTACATTTTTTTGGGCTAAATATAAATATATTGTACTAAATATAATGCTCATGCAATGCTTTAGGTGCATCTTTAAAAACATCATGAATTGTTTTTTGAAATTTGCAAAAAAATGTCTATTTAGTGGTTGTGCGACAATCTGCAGTTACTTAATTTTATCTCTATCGCTTTAATGCTTATATACGGTTATTAGCTACAGATTTCAAAAAATAAATGTTTAAGCAACTTTTTTAAAAAACTAATTTACGCCTCATAAGAAATTAACTCTCTTTTAACTTTATAGTAATTCAATCATATTTCATAGCAATTTATTTGGTAGGCACTTTTTTTTTACCTTAAAAGAAGGTAGATCTAAGATAAGTCTCAAAGATAAATTTAAGATAATCTTTTTAAGTGATAAATTTTAAACATAATCGAACTTTATATTTGTGATATTTTTCAACATATCAGAAAAACATATAAAATATTCGGCATATCATTGTTGAGATGGGAAAAAGCAATGCAAGAGTTAAAATCATCGGAAATTATTATATTTGTCTAATGAGAATGAAATTCCTTTCACTAGCAATCTTCTTAAAACTTTACCTAAAACCTGAAACTTTTAATGTAAAAAAGACTGGCATTAAATTATTCAGATTTTTTTTCTTCACTTAAGTATTAAATTATGAGCCTTAATGATTAGATATTTTTTGCTGCACTTTTACTAGAATTTTAAATATTAGATATTAAGGATAGTCTATATGGAGCACCCTGCATCAATATTAACGGCATATTGTGTTTCAGTTATAATTAACCTAAAATGTTATGTAAATTATTTTTACAATAATTAAAAGAATTATTACAATAATTAAATAATTAAAATAATGTTACATAAAAATAAATTAAAATAATGTTACATAAAAATAAATGCAAATAATGTCTATTATAAACTGTTTATCTTGATATGAACATTGACCTTTACTGAAAATTTAAACTATGTAGGTAAGTCCCAAAATTAATATTAATCAATTCAAATTATAAATTTTGCACTGATTATGAAAAATTTGGCAACATGCAATACAAATATCTCAAATTATTTTGAAAAATTGCATCTTGACCGAAACTCGAATCGATATTTTTTTGTATGAAACATTAGCATTAAGTACGAAATAATACTTTAAATCTCAATAATCAAAATAACAACACCACTAAGAAACGATATGATAAAAAAGAATGTAATTAATAGTTGTTTACAAATAAAAAATGCATCATTTGGCTATTTTTAGATACGAAACTAAACGCTTTGCCTCACATTTTTACGGTGGATACACAAAACGTAAACAAAGCGAATAACATGTGCCTCCATATACTCTCAAAAGAAGAATACATACTACAGAAACTCACCAATCTAATAGCATGAATATCAAACGAAGAACAAGTGGGAGCGTTTTTCTCTTCAGATGTTCTTTAAATCTTTCAGTTTCCTTTTGATATATTCACTATACATCAGAAGTTAATGGACACACCTGGAAATTCTGCTGCCTTACCTCGCTTTGGCGATTGATTCCACCTGATTTTAGGCTGAGAGACGCATGCGCCGGATCGATGCTCATGACGTCATCAATAACGCCGTTATGTGCCTAGGATGGAATGTTGGATTAGTATGTATATTTGAGAACATCATTGGCATAGTTGAAGTTTCTTTTCCTGCAGAGCAGTTGGATATTCAGAAAAGAGTTAACTGATTCATAAAACTTTGTTTCATCAGTGTTTTTACTAATAGACTAAGAAACATAATAAAAACAATATTCAAAATGATTTCATCTCTAAAATCTTTCTCTATTCTCTCTATAAAATATATATTTCTAATTTCTCTACTTTTCGAAAGAATCTAATTATTCAGATTTTCTTTTTTTTTAATATAATAACTAATTGAAACTTAAAACAAAGTAGTTCACTTGCTCATATAATTCACACAAAATAGTATCAAAAATATTTTGCTCATTATTAAATAATAATTTGAACAACAAATGATTTGTATAACGAAATTATTATGTATTATCTTATACTATAAAGAACGGAAAAAATACATTCAATACGAAAGATTTATTTTGAAATACTTGAGTTCTGAAAGTACTTTTGCTTCATTTAACCTGTTTTTGATGACCATTAATTTAACTTTCTTAGTCCCAACTTTCTCCCAAATTTCAGATGCAATTTTTTTTTCATGATAAAAGCGATTTTTTTTCCATATTATTCAATGGCTAATAAATACTTAGCAAAGGAATTTCAGTACATTTTAAGCAGAGGCTTTATCTACGTATCAAGAGTTGCAATGAAAAAGCAAATGTTACAACTTTTGGGAGAAAACCCATATGAAATGAAACAAATAGAGATGTAAGGATTTTGTTAAAATGAAACATGATAAATTCACCATCTAATATTATATGTATTTACAATATTCAGGGTGTTCTTAAAGACTGCTCTTAATATGTATTTCGAGAATCCTTATCAAACCTGAAACAACAAAAAAACATACACACTAGGGATTAAAAATTATTATTTAATTGAAAAAAATTTAATTCGTAACAAACAATTCATAACTTATGCAACAAATCAAATGAACTCTGATATTTTTTAATAGTATAATGTGCTACATTTATCCTTTCCCAAACTTAGTCTTTAATTGATAAGAGTTCTTTTAACTCTATTATTTTCTTATTCTGCATTGCAAAATTAAAACTCACAAAACAGCAACTATTTGTAATCAAGAATGTATTTGTTTCAATCACTTCAAAATAGGAATATAGAATGTTGTTGCATATATCCAAGTCTATGAAGTCCAGCAGTGAACTGATCGTTAAGGCACGGTTCCCAGCAGATCACCGAAGTCAAGCATCACTGGCTGCTGTCTGTGTGCGGGTGGATGATCACTTGAATTAGTCTGCGTAGGGACTGAGGGTGTGCGGTATTAGTCCTCGTTAAACTGTGCTACCGTAAAGTGCTCGACTTGACGAGCAGGTCATCGGGCTACCGAAGCGGGGGTGTCGGGGTGTCATCCCCTCTGCAGAGGACCAAAAGTGTGACGGCATGTCTTCGGATGATCCTCAGAGATGTTTCCCAGACCGTCGCCAATAGAACATTGTGCAGCTCTAGTGCGACGTAAATGAACTAAACAACAGCAACCAAGTTCATGAAATCTGTCACTCTAGGAAAGTTTAATACTAGAATTGGGTTTGGGAAAAGATCTTGTCTGGAAAGCCCCAAACAATCTTGTATATGTTCTGGGGAAACCTGATGGTTAGCATACTTCACACAATTTAGGAAAAACCTTTTTTCATTGGAATAAGACAGAGATCAGAAATGTCCATTGATAAGCCTAGTGATGGTCGTCTGGTTCCGCGTACAGAACTTGAATGATAAGGCACCTCTTGGGCACTTTCTTTGGTACCATTGGTGAACAGGTGGGATGGTCCAAGAAGCATTTTCAGCTTTTTTATTTCTTGAGAACAGCTCCAAATAAGTTAGTGAATCAGGTGCATCCAATGGCTTACCAGCACCCACTTTAGCCAAAAAATCTGCCGTCTCATTTATACCACAATAATGATGCACGAAATGAATTCAAAAATTACAAAAAGAAAACTAGTTACAGACGTATAAGAGCTGTTGTGGATGCTAAAGAATGCTCTATTATATGTTAATTTAGGGAAAAATTAAAATATTACAAATAGATGGAAACTTTTCATAAGACTACAATGAGTTTTGTGGGATAAAGTTTTTGTTACGTTTTGATTTCTTAAAAATAAAATTTTAATATGTTTTTAAAATATTTCAAGTAGTTTTGTTAAGAATGGGTTATAGATTGTATTATTAAATATTCATTCAGAAATATTCATTTACGTCTATAGATATTAGTTTAAAGATAGAACCACTCTGCTGGAGAAGTATCACTAAAAAATCATTTGAGAGGGTTATTAGACATTAGTGTTGGAGTTTTTACTCGTATTAAAACCTATATCGAGATCTCGTGACAAAAATGAATCATTTCTGTTTGGATCGATTAGTGTTTTCTCTTTGCGTGACATGCACAAGAACTTTAGAAGTTTCACGAGCATTTTTTTTTTTGCAGCCAGTGATGTATGAAGGGATAAATATTTACCTGTCGCTCTTTGTGAGGCATGTGATTTGCTGTAATCGATGACAGAATATCAGACAGAAGAGAAACTATCGTTTTCCATAAAAATAATTTTCAGTATAGCTTTCTGTCATGCAAAACATTATAAGAAAAATTATTAGGTTAAAATTTTAGAAAAAGTTCTTTTTGGTTTTAGGATACTAAAAATGAAATAAAAAATTCACTAACCGAAGCACATATATGCAAAATTTTATTTTCAATGCAATTTTGTTTCAAAATTTTGATCTAGACTTATTTCATTCTATTCTATTTTATTTCTATTTTGTTCTATTCAGACATGTTTGCGAGTATTTATATACTTCTACATTTTTCTTTTAAATACTTTAGCAAGTATTTTAAGAATTTTGATTAGCCAACATAATTAATCAACATTAATTATCGCTTTCAGAGACCCATAATTTAAAATAAATCAAACAGTAAATAATTGGAACTTTAAATATTAGTTAGCCATAATAAATTATTTGAGTAGCATACACGTATTCAGACATGCAAAAAAAAGGAAAATATAATGTTTCAAGCACTTCGTAACTAATATAGAATAAAAAGAAAAAAACACGTTGTCTATTAACACTAAAAACGAAAAACGTTAAGTGCAACACTTTCGAAAAACATAGGAGCATTTTAATTGGTTAAAGAATTTGATTACGGAACATTCATTTGCTGTTATATATCTAAACTGCTGTTTGTAGAAAATGCAACACCATGAAGGAATCATCAGAATCAAATGAAATATTATTTTAATAATGGATNGATAATTCACTGTCCCTTGCTCCGAGATCTAATACTATAATACTAAAAGAACTTTTTTTTAGAAAAATTAATTATTTGCATTGCTCTTAGCATTTTAAAATGACTTTGCACTAGCATTGACTGTTTTGTATAGTTAAAAAGTTTAATTGAACTTCAAAATGTCATTTTCCTGGCATGTCCCAAACAATGTTTCCAATAATAACTAGCTTCAAAACTTCCCATTAATTTTTCAATATGTAATTTTTTTTATCTCAACCTATGTAAGCATTTCTAGAATATACGCAGAGGGTATTATTTACAAAAACTTCGTTTAAAATAATTTTTTCTGTCAATAATTTGCTTGTCCCAAGAAAATCTGTCATTTTCCTGGCTACTTTTGTTTAGTGATTTATAACCAAAATAGATAGAGACAGCAATCAATATCTTATGTTAATAGATCGATTAGATTCCCTCCTATATGAGCATGTCTTGTTGCATGATTAAAGAACCAATTTTCTGGTTCAAAATCTATTTCAAAAAATTTTTCAATATGAGTAGGTTTATGGGTTGTCATTTTCCTGGCTTCCTGAAATCATTAATAACATAAACTACATAGATTTATCTGAGTTATTTTAAGAAATCCTGTTGTTTTCTGCAAAATGCAAACGTCTCAGGCCAAAATATTATATTGAAGTAAACTTATATGCTATAAAATGGCGAATTTGTCATTATCCTGGCTTATGAATTCCAGGACATTGAAGTGCTACCAGAAATTTTTTTAACTGCTCTAATACTGTAAGGAGGACAAGCAAATATTAACATAATACCAAGTTTATGTATGATTGTAATGTGGTTGGATGTAATCAAAGTCATTTATTTATTTAATGAATGATTATTATACCCAATTTAACTCTGTACATATCAGCAACAAATAAAAATTTGATTCTTTCTACAGTGGATAAAAGAATTAATTTAAGCAATTTATGGTCCATCTAACATAAAGGCTTGAGTTGAGTTACTTACTATTATCTTAAAATGACAGTTTTTTTAAACTTTTAAGCTAAATATGTCATTTTCCTGGCATAAAAGATTTGGTGAATTTCTATTTTTTTTTCTTTTCTCGAGCAAATGTCAATAAACTACACTGCTGTCTGTAAGATATTAATAAATGTAACTAAGAAAGTATACAAAAAAAAATTTAGATTATTTCGAAGGCTTTAAATTTGAAGACAATCTTTGGTCTGAATTGTCATGTTTAAAATGAATCACCCATATATATATATATATATAGCATAATAAATAAATACAAAACCACGAAGAAAATTAAGAAAAACAATAAGTAATTGCGCATAAGCTGCAAGTAAATAGAACTCATAAAACAAGTTCAAAATGAAGATAAAACAAAGGAAAATCACAGACAAATGAAAAAAGGGGGGAAAGGAAAATTAATAATAAAAATAGCAAAAACTGGGGGGGGGGGGTCCAAANGGGGGGGGGAATCCGATAAAAGGATAGAATTCTTTTAAAAAAAATCCGGAAAATAAACGATATAATGTTTTCATCAGCCCACGCGATTATATCCGAGAAAAAGAGTGCTTTCTAATATTGTATCATTTGATCATTCGATCACGATCATTTGATTTCGCTACTCTCTTTATAGATTATGTTTTATGTTTTATTCTGTTTTTTCTTTATATTTTATTTTCTGTTTTTTCGAGTTATTTTTACTTATTGTGTTCTATTTTATTTGTTGTAATTCTTGTAAATATTATTTGAGTGCTCCTCACACTATTGTACTGATATATTTTGCTTTGGCTATATTGATACAATATTAGAAAGCACTCTCTTTTGCAGATATAATCGTGTGGGCTGATGAAAAGATTATATCTTTTATTTTCCAGATTTTTTTTAAAAGAACTCTATCCTCTTTTCGGATTTTTTTTTCTTCCCAGTTTTTGTTATTTTTATTATTAATTTTCTTTTTTCCTCTCTTTTCATTTGACTGTAATTTTCCTTTGTTTTATCTTCATTTTGAACTTATATATCTATATATTATACACACATGCNAATTAATAAATACAAAAAGAGAAAAAACAAAGAAAATTAAGAAAATCAATAAGTCTTATTCGCTGCACACAGGCTGCAAGTATATAAGACTTATAAAATAAGTTCAAAATTTTGAAAAAACATGGAAAAAATTATAGAATAATGAAAAAAGAACAAAATAATTTAGAAAAACTATTGACTTTATAACAAAAGTGAGATAGCATAATTTAAATAATAATGATCGATCAAATACTTGACATAAAAACCAATTAATCAGTTAAATTTATTTTTCAGTTTGTATTTTTTACTAAATGCTTGATAATAAGAGCTATAATTTTGAAAATCAAATTTTTTTAAGTACCTAAATAAGTAAATCAGATTTCATTTCATGTAATTTATGAACTTATTTCAAAATAAATAAAGCTTTTAATCATAGTCTTGTTTATAATTTGCCATGAAAACATTGTGAAATATAAGCAAATTGATTATACGTCTGTTTATATTCCAAGACTTGCTGAACTGTTAAGACTAACAAAGAAATCTCAAATATAATCAAAACTCCCTTAAAAACATTACAGTAATCTAGATTTTAAAAAAAAGAATACACGCTGTTATTCAGAGAAATGATAAAATATAAATATTTTGAGAAAAATGTTATCATTATTTTAAGTTAGTAGACCACTTTTCTCATAACGTGAGAAAACCGTAACTGAGAGGTGAAATTTTCAAAATGCTTAAAAACATATTTAATTAATTTTCACGATTAACCACAGAAAGCTATTTATTTCAATCGTCCCTTCGAAACACATAAAATACAAGACTAGCGCCTAATCAGAAGAAATGGTAAGAACGATTTTACTATTTTTATCTCAAAATTAAAAAACGATATACAAATTTGCAAGTATTATATCAAAGCATTTTCAAAAAAGTAATTTAAAGTATGACATTGTTAGTTTTACTTTTGTGTTCTGAACCTTAAGAGAGTTTTTTAATTCACAAAAATCCATTTTCGTTGATAAGAAATCGAATATCTTAAAAATAAAAATAAAAGACTATATATATTACATATTATTACACACATGACATATATTAAATTATCTATTTCAAAGTACTGATCATAATGCTTATTATTGTTATTGAATAATTTAAAATTTATACACATTAAAAAACCCATACACCCTTCTTCCTAAATTCGTGATTTCAATTTTTACTTTAAAACATTGCTTTGTTATTTGAGAAAATATGACGTTGGATATGGACACTCTGAATAACTTTTGAACTAATGCTCAGATTTTAACATACTAATACTCTATCTTAATGTTTTGAATGCTAAATTTCAAATATGCTAATTAATTAGTGCAAACGATATTTAAATGTACAACATGAATCGCAAAAACTCACTTTCGCTGAATAAACACACCTTTTCTTCGACAGATTTGAATTTAAAGTATAGGAGAAGCTGGAATCTGGTAAATATGGTTCCAATAGTTTGTTTAGGAGGACAGTCTAAAGCCCTTAATAGACGCATTAAAACTAAATAGTTAACAATCGCGATCTGGGTAGTAGAATGGTTCTATTAGCTCTGTCAAGAGAGGGTCGAAAGTTTGAACACCTTAGGGTTAATTTCATTCACCATATCTCGAGAATTTTTCAGGCCAATTAGAAACATTTTACACGCAATATTAAAATTCGTTTATCTGTAGAAATTTCCTAAAAAAATTTAAAATTATTTATGTATTATTTTTGTTATTATTTTTGTTATTTTATTTATTTATAACAGTTGAAAAAAAATTTTAAATGCGATGTATGCAATTTTTTACATTCTTGCAAACAATATACTTTTAAATGTCGAAATACAAAATTTGAACGAAATCGGTCGAAGTGTTTCCAAGCTGTCAAATTTGAAACAAATAACTTCTTCAAAATTTTGATAACTCATAAACAATTTGACCGATTACTCTGAAAGTTAGCTTTTTGCTATTTAAAATTACTTTCTTTAAAATAATGTAAAAACTTGTGCATTACAATTCCAAATGTTTTTGACTACTAATGATTTTATATAGAATTTAATTACTCTAGTTGGGTATATCCATTGTTTTTTTTTTTATCAAATTTTGAAAGATTTTGTCTATTTGTTTTTTGGATAACTAAACATTACTGTATCTTCGTTTAATTCGATTCATTTGATTAAAAATAGTATTAAAGTAGATGTTCTTAGAAACATTAAATTCCAAGCAATTAGTTTATTTATGTTGAAATTAAAATCATACTTTTATCGTATAAATCAGCAAAGTAGATGTTTTCTTCTTTTTTAACACTCAAATCCAAAAATTTAAATTAATATTGTCATCATGATTACGAAGCAAGATTAATTCCTTGGGGTAAATATTATTTAATAAAATTGTATAATCTTGAAAATTGAAGGTAATTAAATCATCAATAAATCTAAAAATGAATTTAATATAAAAGAGTATAATTTTTTTTCATAATAGTGCAAAGATTAGCTAACTAAGAGAAATGAAAAATTGGATCCTTGTGGTGTTCCATCAATTTGAATAAATAAAGTAAAGATGGTTATTAAAAAGGAAAGATTAATTAGACTTTCCCAATAATCGAAATCGCAATCAAGGATACCTTTAAAATCACGGTAATAACTCAAAGGGGCGTCTTTTAATTTGAAAACAGGAAAGCTATCGAAAAGATCCTGGAAATCAAAAGTTGCATGAAAATTAATTTTATTTTGTTCGATAAATTTTAAAATCAGTTGATTATTAGTGATAATCCAAAAACAATCATCTTTAACAACATTGTTAATTATTTTATTCAAGTAGTTAGAGAAAATGGATGTATTATTATGCGCTGCAAAGTATTAATAATGATATACGCTGCAAAGATGATATACGCTGCAAAGTATTAATAATTGCATGTTTTGCACGAGTTTATATGCTATACTCTTATCGTAAAACATAAATGTAATGGGTTTTTAGAGAGGAGATTTTTTATATACTTCCTATTTGTATTTATTTTTAACGTATTGCATTACAATGTTAACCAATTAATACACGAACATAAACAAGTGTAAATTGGTTTCAGCCGCATAAAAACAATAAAGCTGTAGTACATCACTTGATAATTAAGATTTTACATGGAATCTTACAATGCGTCTAATAATTTTGTCCATGGACTGTATATATAAATTATACGATTAGAAACTGACACAAGTGTAGAAATTCAAACTCAGCTCAACTATGTTTTTTTCTCTAGACAAGTTTAGTATACTTTTTAATGGGTAACAAAAATGGTAGCTTACATAAATAAAAAATGTATATCCTCATTTTAGCATAAAAAATAAATAAAGTGGTAATTATTTTTAATGAATATTAATGAAAAGAGACAAGCAATGCGGTACACCCACGACTTGCAAAATTAGAAACAAGCCTTGCAATAGCAATTGAAACATTGAGATTAAAACAAAAATTTTGGACAGCATTGCCATTAGGCTATCTCCATATTTCCTATTCTTAATTATACTTTAAAAACTATATCAGCGAAGTAATCATTTTGCAGGAACCAACAACCGAAATACAAAATAAAAAATAAATTGGAAGGAGCTGAAAGAAAAGTACCGCCAAGAAAAAGCTTAATTTATGATAAAAAGTAAAATTTGGAGAAAAAGTCAAAATTAAAAATTTATACTAGAATGGAAAAGTGATGCAGAGGCAGAAAGAAAAGCCATTAATGGCCTGTTGCTCCAAAGAAAAAGTTCATTACTTTTTAAAATATGCATTTTCCTTAAAAGTAATAAGCTTTAAAAATTGCTATTTTCAGTACTCTTTCCATGAATTTCTTGCATGTTAAATTTCTTGATAAAAAAGATTTCGAAGCAAACTAATTATTTGAGTTTCATATTTATTTCAAATATTATATTTAGAAAATGATTCGTTTATTATTAATAATTATGCTAGGTGATCCTATAATTTAACGTTTTGGAATAAAAACCTCATTGTAGTACATATATAATGTAATGTATATATATGTAAGTTTAATTTCTGTTTACAAGTGTACAATGAATTTCAATTTCAAATGTAGTAAAAAATGTCATGTATTTAAATTAAATCATTTTTTTTTATGTAGCAAATTTTAATTAGTTAGTACTCTGCAGGAATTATTTTCAGGTAAATGAATATAAAACTATCTCTAAGTAATAATTGATTTATTTAAATCAATTTCTTTTTTTCATTTTATGAATAGTTAATGTATACAGTACACAAAAAAATAAATGGACCAACCTGAATAACTTCTGATCCTAATGATCGGAACTTCACGTTCTAGGAATCTTATTGGATCTAGGAGGTGCCCTCAAATATGCTAATTAATTAATGCAGACGATATTTTAAGCTACGAAATCAGATACAAAAACGTATTTTCTCTGAATAAACAAATCTTTTTCTTCGACGTATTTGTATTTAAGACTCCCATAATATAAGGTGTAGCCGCAATCGGGGAAATATGGTCCCAATATTTCAGTCAAGGGAGCATTATATAATAGGACAGCTTAATGCTAATTTTACTTCTTGTGTCTTTCGCCATACTTCGAGAACTTTTTAAACGAATTAAAAAATAATTGCACGCAATTATAAATTCATTTATCCCAAGATAATTCCGTGCAAAAAAAAATAACTTTTAGTAAATTTTTATTATTTTATTTAATAATGTAGAAAAATTTCAATAGTAAAATACAAAATTTTTTACATCATTTTAAAGAATGTAATTTTACATGGAAAAATGCAAAGTTTGAGAAAAATCGATCAAAATTTAAATATATAAGTAGATATTTAAATATTTGATTTTTTTAATGCGTTCCTTTTTTTTTTTCAACGGATTTGAATTTTTGGTATTTGAAATATTGGGGTGTGGGAAGCCGCAATCTGGAAAATAAGTCTAGGCAGGACAGCTGTCGAAAGTTTGGACCCTTTATTGTTAGTTTCACTTTCTACGTATTTAGTATATTTCGAGAAGTTCTAAAGTGAATTGAAGCATATTTGCACACAATTAATACAGTCCAAAGATAAATTCATATAAAACATAATTTTAAATACTGTTTTACTATTTTATTTAGTAAACGTTTAAAAACTTTTAAATTATAAGGTGGAATTATTTTCTATATGAAGTACCATGACGGCAAAATATAAAATTTGAGCAAAATCGGCTGAATAATTGAGCTACAAAACACACATTTTTTTAAATTCGGTATCTCAAGAACTATTTAACCACTGTCATGCAAATTATGTATTTTGCTGATTAAAACTGCACTGTTTAAAATAATATAAAAATTTTATATCTTACAAATCAAAAATTTTTTAGACTATTATTTAAAAAAATAATAGAAAAAAATTTTTTAAATTTTTTTTTGGTGTAATTTTCTTTACAAATACCAATTTTATAATTATATGAAAAAAGTTTTCGATTCGCTTAAAATGTTCTCAAGGTATGGAAAAATACACAAAAAGTAAAAGTAGCATTAAGGAGTTTGAACTTACGACTGCTCTCTTACCTATATGATTGACTGCTCTCTTACCTATACCACTCCCGTGTTTTGAGGGTCAAGCATGTAAATCCATCGAAACCAAGTTTTTTTTTCTTTTTTTTTTTCAGAGAAAGCACGATTTTGTGTCTCATTTCGTAACTTAAAATATCCACTACACGAATTATTTAGCATACTTTGCGTAAGGTTAGACTCTAGTACGTGAAAATTCAATCATTCAATCAAAAGTTTTTCGAAGTGTTTACTTTAAGTTTAGTGTGCAGTACGCTAATCTTCACGATTAAAAAAAATTACTTGTAAAGAGTCCAGATTGAACAATATGCAAAAACATAAATTTACCCACAAATTCTGGAATTAAGAAACGAATTTTCACTTGCTTTAATTTGCGATACTATTATTCATATTCATCTCAAATTTCACAACTGCAAGTTCCAAAGTTTATAGTTAATCATAAATTTGCTTCCATTTGCTAATACTCTCAAGAGCTGTGTGAATTTAAAAAGTCTAAGCAAAGGGCATTTGTAAATTTTAATTATTATTTTTTATGAGGTTTTAACAGAGCTTTTATGGTTTACCAATTTTTAATAATTACCCGACAAGGTTTGATGACCCTTCTGCTCAGTGCTCAAAATCCGTATTTTAAATTAACAGCATTAAATTCGATAGCTAAAATAGATATTTTAAGTAAACAAAGAAAATAACTAATAAACTAAAATAAATAAAAAAAATATTAAAAAATATATTACAAATAAAAAGCTAAAATAAATAACCTTTCAATGTATGAAATTATACCAACCGCTGCAACAAATTGGCAAGATAAAGTAAGATGAATAAAATATAATATCAAAATTTATTTATAAAACAAGCTTTTAAACTATCTCTTTAAGGAGTACTTTTCCTTCCATCTTTGGTTTACTTGATTTGAAACATACTTCCGGTAAAAACTAGAAGTTTCCATTCCGAGAGTCATGTGCCGAATGGCACATATTAGCGAAAAACACTTACCTCAGAAATTTCGTATCGAAACAGAGAGATTCCGAAAAGAGAACTTTCTGAATCAGTAGAATTTCCGAAGACAGCGTAATAAGGCTCGGGCTTCTACTACCAGGGGCCCTATTACCAACTCATCGAATCTAATCACGGAATCTAATCCTTCACGGAATCTTATTCCGATCGGAATGATGCTCTCTTGACGTTAATATAAGAATGTTAGTAAGGCGTATTACAAACTGTTGATTCCTCACGGAATTAAATTACGGTGTGAAAGATTACGAATTCCATTCCAGTAAGTTAAACAATAGACAAAATCTCTATTCCGTAACAGAATGGCAGAATATATTATTATTATTTTTTAAATCCTGATACTTTAATTTTAATATAAAAGGCATCAAAAATTTAAAAGCTTTCTGGATGTTTTATATTTTTCACTGAATTGCTGGAACAGAAATAATAAAAATATTTATTTTTATTAGAAGAAATACGCATTATAATGTTTAAATATATACTGCTGATATCAGAAAATCATGAAATTAACTACAAAATTCATAACGAAGCTAACTGTCGAAACTACATAAATATAAAAAGGAAATAAAAAATCGATGCTAATTAGTATTTTAAAAAATTATGGTGGCATATAAATCAATCAATAAAATTGGAAAATTAATAAATTTAAAGAATGTCCTTAAAATAGATCGTATTTTTTCTGCCTAAAATAAATATTTTTACTATTTCTCTTCCAACAATTAAGTGAAAAGTATAGGAAATACAGAAACTTTTTTCCTTTCTTGACGCTTTTTATAATAAGAAAATAAAAGTAATGTATTAGAATTTAAAAAAACAAGAATTATAATAACTTTTGACATTCTATTACAAAATAGAGATTTCGTCTGCTCCATAACCTACTGGAATAGAGTTCGTAATAAATTCCCCCCGGAATTTATTTCCAAGCGGAATCAAATGTTCCTAATACGCTGTACTGACATTCACGGAATTACAACTTCACGAGAGCAACATTTCGACCAGAATTAGATTCCATGGAGCGGGTAATAGAGCCTGTGACGTAACTACCGTTACAATTATTAAACATCAATTCTTTAGTTTATAAGATAGGCTAACTCGATTCAATCTTGGGTACCTTTGGATTGAACAAGGTTGACATTGTTGAAAGATCCTCTCCCTATATTGGTGACCTGCTGACGGGATATGAACACGCCTACTTCGATGGATGATACACGATGAAAAGTTAGCTTGCTATTTGTGACTGCGTCATTTGTCCTCCTCGCGCTGTTGCTTCTCAGTCCCATTTACACACAACAGGATCCTGCTCACACTCAACTGCTAATAACAACACAGGAGAAACCACTCACACAACCGAGAACTTAATACAGTTCTCATGACAAACCAAACACTTAAAACCCGGAGAACTTAATACAGCTCTCCCTGTCTTTCGCAAATACGGCAACTAGTGGTATCCGTTCATCGAATTCTATCCCTGACAAAATTCTTTTGGGGAAGTATTGGGACGTAACTGCCACTGCAATTATTAATTATCAATTCACTAGTATACAAGAAGGTTCAATCTTCGGGTACGCTTGGAGTGAACAACAACAATCTCGAGCTCTTGACCGAATTATTCTACTACCATCAAAATCTTCCCCTGGCTTATTCCAAAAATAAAAAATCGACGCAAGATAATAACCAAAAATATAAAACTCTAATATTATATAGCATCAAAACCAATGCAAAATTATCTTACTGCAAACGCCAGATAATATTATTTGTATAGAATCTAACGTTATATAAGACTAAGAAAACAGTGACCTTTTGTGTTTTTTTAATATTCGTAGTACAAGATAACGTTAGATTTACTAAGTTGTACAAGATAACATTAGATTTTCCGATTTTCTGATGTAATCTAATATTAGTTTCCTACGTGGGAAGTTTCATTATTGTGATTTTTGTTTAAATTCACGTGTAATTTTACCATTCATAAGAGTACAATTTACAAACTCTGAAAGTTCGCAAGCTGTCAATGAGTTTGAGAAAATTAATATCACAACATAAATACGGTGTAATGTTTGCGATGATTGAGTGGTATCCCTTATTTGGCTATTTTTGTGTCAAATATCGCCATTTTTTTATTTTTTTAGGTGCATTATGGATAGTGTTTTCAGCACTAAGGAGAGCTTCAAGCTTTTGAATGCCTATACTTCCGGGTTATTGTTTTTGGTGTGTTTTGAAGCCATTTGGCTTACAACGTGAACATTGTGTTTTGAGACTCTCTTGAGTAGTATTTCTTGTATACGTGTATTTGTTACCAGATTTATTATTTGTGTTTAAGTGAAGAATAGTTATAAGAATCATCATTTGAAGACCTGTAATTTCAAGACGTAAGAACTGTCATTTGAAAGGTAGGAACTTTATTTACGTCGCACTAGAGCTATTCGCGAGTTTAACGAGGACCGATACCACGCACCCTTGATGCCTGCGCAGGCTGATAAAAGTATTCACCCACCCGCTTACTGACCGCATCCAATTGATATTCGAAAAAAGAGTCGTTATAAAACACTTCTTATCTTGTTAACAATATACCAATTTCGAAATCTAAACCTAAATTCGTAAAATGAGCTGCTGGAACAATATGCTAACACTAATACATGATGGTGCACGACTTGCACCAAGAACAAACAGTAATAAAAAAGAAAAAAGAGGCCAAATCAGAACTGCCAAAGAAGTGAGTTCTTTCTAAATCTAGCAACCATGTGACCTTTTTTAACAATACATGTCTAAATAACTTTTCCGTGATAACATTAGAATTACTTTATAGCTTTAATATCTCATGAAATACAGCAGATATGAGCTCGGAAATTACATAATTTATTTCTTTTTTTAAAAACAAAATTATCTATTTGAAAATATCGTCCTGCAGAATTGGCAATCGAAATAGGCTGCAGGTGGCGTAGAGCAGAACTCTCTACCTAGGGCAGCACTTCGCATGCTTTCCCCATTAGCGTGTGGAGAGTCATAGAGAAAAGAAGTACATTAGTTTAATCGTATAGATTAAAATCTTTTAAGTTGGAAAACTATATGGAACTAAAAACTACATTAAACATAGTTCTGAAGAAAAGCATCACGGAAATTTTTAAAAATATTTTTATTGAATAAAAAGAAAAAATATTAGGAAAAGGGAAAATATCGTAGTACATTCCTATAAAACTGAAAAGAGGAGGAGAAGGAAGGGAGAAAGGCCAAAGGCATGAAACCGGTCTCTCCCCAGATGGCGTATTCGAGCGTTGCGATCGCCAATAAGCTGTAGTAAGCAGTTGCATACTTTCTTGCCAGAAGTAGAGCAGGTCATAAACTGGAGATTGCTTTTCCATCCATACTACCATGCAATTGAAAAATAAACGCAAGCGACAAAAATTAAAATTTGAGATTTTTATACATTTGGCATCTTTTAATGGTTAGCTACACATTGGAAAAAAAGAATAAATAAATAAATAAATAAATAAATTTTGCTTATCAGCTTTTTTATATTTTATTTTAGCAATATATTTTATTTAGCCGTGAAAAACTTACGTTGTTTTTTCAATTGCACGGCAGTAAAGCGTATGCTAGCAGAATCTTCCGAATTCTTCTGATGTTTGATTCGTTGAAAGTTAAATTAAAAGAACTCGTTATGGTGTAAACACTACAAGTATAATAATATTGCATGGCGGGCTTTTCTAAGCTTTGGCGTAGAAATAAATCGGAAGTATTAACCCGGAAGTTTTACAACAAATGTAAACTACTAGCGCCATCTTTGCTTAAATTTATACGGTTGTCTATCCATACTTACATTAAAATTTATCGAAATTCATCGATTACGAAATCGCTTGATCAGCATGTGTTTTGGTTTTGTGAGCAGCGCGAAACTGAGTTTTATAGTAAATAAATCATAATGGGCAATTAAGTTAGATTATTTTTAGATCATTTCATTCATTAAAGTGATTAAGAATCTGAATTTTCATTGTTTCAGTTTAACTAATAAACTGTAGCAGCGTGTTTCATTCGCTGAATAAAAGTATTTTATCCTTGAATTTTTAGATGTAAGTTTTTTTTAAGGGAGTGGCTACAATTTGTTTCTCTGTATTTAAAATATTTTTTACATATTTGATCACACTGTTTATTAGCTTATTTTATATTATAATTTTTAATTTAGTTTTTTAAATATGCTGCTTGAAAATGTATTTATTATTGTCATGATGTACACTATTTGTAAACAGCAGTCTGCTGTTTTGTAATCAGAAGTTTGTCTAAGATTTTATAATAGACTTTTTTTAATTAATTTTTTTTGTTGAAAGTATTGCGGTTAAAGGATAATGTTTTGTATAACGTGTTTGTTTGAAGTTTAAATGTTTGTGGAAAAAAGATTAACAGGTTTGTTTACTTTGAAGAAGATAAATATGCAGATAGCATGTTATTTATAATTTTGTAATTTTTCATGTTATAATTGTTGCGATTGCTACTGAAAAATTTTGAGTTTAAACGGGACAATTATATATCCGTTCTGTGATCTGTTACTCCAGCTAAAATGTTGAAGGTGCTAATGAATTTTATTCATCAAATTTGTCCCCCTCTGTGTTGTTTCTTCTTATTTTCTCATGGGCCACTGCCTGGAAGTTGTCAAGACTTGTCAGTTATTTTGGCATATATCACTCTGGAAATATTCCAAGTTTTTTAAATTGTAATGTTCAACACATAATCTGAACAGGCAATTTATCATAACAGGAAGATTTCTGTGTCATGATCTGTTCAAAATGATCACTAAATCTTGGCAACTTCCGGGCGATGGCCCAGTAAGAAAAAAACAAATCTATCACAGAATGGGACCAACTCGAAGGATGCTTAACTAACTTGTAGCAATCACCAGGTAAAACTCTACATGTTCTAATAAGCAAATTTGCAAGTTTAAAGCCTATCTGGCGCTTTGTAATTGTAGTTGACGAGACAGATCACAATATGAAATATTCTCATTATAATTACCAATAATAAATAGCTTTCACTCAAAATAAAGATAAGTGAGTTTTATGTCACAGAGCTAGTGTGCAGTGTTTATTCTAGACCTTAAAAAAGGCAGACTGCTAAAAGCTAAAAAGGGCACTATTTCTCCATAAAAAAGGGCATTGTTTGCAAATATTTGCATAACTCTTAAGACACTCAAATTATACAAAGTTTTTAATTTCTTCATTAAAAAAAGTCTTTTTTAAAAATAAGATTAAAATTAAAACGAATTTCTCAGTTTAATTTGCTCATTTTATAAATTAGTTTTAAAATTAAAGTAATACTCGAATTTTGAAAATGTTGCAAGTCGTTATGATAACTTATTAAACATATTGGAATTTTTAAAACAATGTAAAAATGATAAGTAATAGTAATAACTGCCGAAAAAGAGATCGAAAATCAATGTGGACTTACGATGGAATTGTCACAAGTCAAACGTGTGAAAAAGTGATTACTAAAATATGAAGTTCGTTAGCCATGACATCATATTAATTAAATTGGAATGGAACAAAACAACAAAGAAATAGTCAAAAAACGACCAACAGCTGCCAAAAACACGATTCTTAAATTATGTGGAATTACGGTAGAATCGATCCAAATTGAGTATGTTAAAAAGTGATTCCTTAAAGCTTAAAACTGCTTGTCGTAGTAACATTGTATTAAAATTATCAGAATTAAAAAAGAAGTAGGAATTACCATAAGCGATGCTAATTATGGAATAGTCGCAAAACGGACACCTTAAAGAGTGATAACACAAATTCAAAATATAAACATTGTATTAAATTATATGAAATAGATACAAAAGCCATATAAAAAATGAGGCCAATAAAATTATAAATAACTGCTAAAAGAACTATTAGGTTTTCTTGCTGATTCATTATCTAGTATGGTAGAATGGACACGGTCATTCCAAACGACCCAATATTATCTAATATTGGGAATTTATAATGGAATCAGAGGCGGATTAAGCATACGTGGGGCCCTAGACCATTCAAATTTGTGGGGCCCTTAGATTACATTTTTTTCTCGTACTTTTTTATTTATTCAAGTATAAAAGTATTTATATATCTTTTCATTTAAGAAAGCATATGTAAATTATAAATAAATAATAAATTAAATTTTACTTTATTTTATTAAATTAGAACTAAAAAATAATCATAACATTCTGAAAAATCATTGTTTTTCTTAATTTTTTAAAATTTATTTTCAAAAAAATCCATCATAAGGGGGCCCCTAATCATTGGGGGCTCCAGGCCATGGTTTAGTCTAGCCTAATGGGTAATCCGGCCCTGAATGGAATCGCCAGGAATCGAACGTCGTAATAGTATTGTATTAAAAGTATCAAAGTTTGAAAAATCCTGTGATAGAGGCTATAAAACGATAAGTAACTGCTAAAAAAATGGTGTGGAATTGTGTTTGAATCGTCATGAATCAAACGCATCAAATAGTAATAGCTCAAATTCAAATGAGCATCGTATTAAACATATCATTATTTGAAAACCATGTAAAAAGCAGAGAAAATGATTAATAACTTTTGTAAAAGCGATCTTCAAACCAAGGTTGGCAAGTTTCTGCCGAGGTGGTTAAAACCTCTCGTAGAAACCGGTTAAAACTGGCATGGCAGAAACCTTTTCCTGCCACATTTATGGCAGAAATTCGGAAAATGGCATAAAAGTAAGTACTGAGATTGACATACAATATATAATTCATAGAAAAAAACAATTAAATGTTAAACAAAATACAATTTATTTACAAAATTATCACCATTCAAAATCAAATATTACATTGTTTACACTCTGCAGTAATCTATAAAAGAAGACAAGTTTTGATGCAGTTTCTAAACCTAAACAATTTCTCAATTTGCTATACACAAACGAGAAATTTGAGAAGATTCTCTCAAGTTCAGCCGAACTAGCAGGCATTGCCATCAAGGAACAAGCAAGATTTGTGAAACTTTCATCTGTTGCTTATTTTTTAAAACTGGACCACCATGTAGCAGTCTAACCAATTATAATGCCTCTTAGATACAGCAAAGATTAAAACTGTTACTGTTATAATAAATGGATTGTTGTCATGCAAATTATGTCTTGAAAAGAAAAAAACTATTTGAAAATAGCTCTATTCAGTTATGTTAAGAGTTAAATGATAATAATTATTGAATTTCAGAGTTTAATGTAATAAACTAAAATATAGTATTTATATTTATTATTACATAACTTTACTCTGTATTTCATATAAATATTTGATATACAGCACTCTTTATATTTAACATAAGCAAAATAATATATATTTACAAACAATGAATTAAAAAGTTTGTTACAGTTACATGGAGTTACATTTTTCAATTTACTTTAACAAAATGTCATTAAGCAATTACTAGAACTAGTATAGATGTTTTTTTAGTTTCTGCCAGTTTTTGCTGGTTTTTACCGGTTATAACCAGTTTCTGCCACTGGCATGGCAAAAGCCAGTTTCTGCCAGCAAAAAGCCAACCCTGCTTCAAACATCATGAAATTGCGATTGAATCGAACGTATCAAGTAGTGATAACGCAAATTTGAACTTCGCACGTCGTTACAACATCATATTAAAAATGTCAAATTTGAAAATCCATGAGAAAAAGCTGCAAAAAAATTAACCGAATCGTGTCGTTTAATCGATTTGAATCATACTAAAATTAATGAATTTGAAAAACCATGTGAAGAGGGTCGATTAAATGATTTATAACTGATGTAAAACTTATCTTAAAACGACAGGAAATTGTAACCCTAATTGTAATTTTGAAAGACGTAATAGCATCGTATTAAGAATATCGAATTTGAAAAACCATGCGAAAAGGGCCAGAAAAGTGATAAATAGCTTCTGAAAAAATTATAATCAAAGGACATGAAATTACGATGGCATCGTCACGAATCGAGCACTTCTAAAACGTGGTAACTGAAGTTCAAGATACGCAAGTCGTAATAACCTATTAAATATGTTAAAATTTGAAAAACCTTTGGGAAATGGTTGAGAAAAATGATTAATTACGATCGAAACGTTTATTTCTGCCAAAAGAAAAAATCGATCAGAAAACCACATGGATTTACCAAAACCCCGACGCTAATAGGCTGTTTCCACCCCTTTAATCTATAATGAGTATCTGAATACCCCGCGCTCACGCGCTTATTTAAAAGACAAACAGGGCACCCTGCAAACCCAGTCTAGAATAAATTCTGATTGTAGGGCACTCTGACTAACTTCTTCTTTTGACTTGTAAGCATTTGCATGACTGCTGCTCACGCGCATTCTTCACACATGTAGTTTAAACTCACACATAATTCAAATTCACGCATTTTTCAAATTAATAGTTTTGCATTAGATTTGAACCAAAACTCTGCACTTCATCCCATTTTTTTAAGCTTTCTTCTATGAAAATTATTGGTACAGTTCCTTGTTATTCGTGTTTTTCTGACTTATGTTAGTTTTTGTATTATAATATGTCAATATTGTATTTAACTCTTTACACCAATATATATATTTTTTTTTGTAGATGGTATAATTGTGAGAGTCAAGTACTGCAATCTTTTGAAACTATTATCCCCAGTTTTAAGCATTATCAAGGCATCTAAACATGGCTAACTTAAAAAGACATTTTAATTTTACAAAATCTTCAATAAATCAAGAGCGAGATATGACATTTCCCATTTCATCTTCTGGCAAATCATCTTATCGAGATTTTGACAAAAATAATTTAATGAATGATATAAGAAATTGTCTAGATGTTTGCTGTTGTTACATTCAGGTATGTAAGTTATTCTCATTTTAAAATTTGTATCTATTAAATATTTTATATCTATGAAGTCTCTTATAGAAATTGAGCTTTACTTAGAATTTATTCTATCAAAAAATCTTTACTGATGACTGTAATCAATTTATACTGAAACCTTATAGAATCATTATTAAGGCCTTCACTAAGCTTTCATCATCTTTCCAAATGCAATAAAATCGTGAATTTGGCAAACAAAATTGTGTGTCGGCAAAAGTATTGGGAAATGATTTTTTTCTACTGAAAAGAAAGATATATGTCCCCCCTCCCGATCCTAAAATTCGAAAAAGGGAGAAGGAAAAAATAAATCTAGGGAACTTTTCTGATTAAATCTGCAATTTTTTAAAATTCAATTACAGTAGTTTCCGTTAGATATGCCGCATAGATTTAGGGATAGTAAGATGCATTTTATCATGCATTTGTTTTTGCAGAAAATGCGTTTTCTAGTGATAACATAATGTGTCTTCAGGTTGTAATTAAAATTGAAGAATATAATTAAAACATTTTATCTCTTTCTTCTTCCCTTTGAACAAGTGGATGTGTTTTTTTAAATTATAATAAAGTTTCTAAATTAAAATAACCTTTATTCAGTTATTGTTTAAAATATTAACTATGAGATTCAGGGTTGGCTTTTTGCCAGGGAAAAATCAATTTTTACCAGGACTTGAGGTTTGACTTCTTAACAGAATTGGTTTATTCTTTAAAATTTGCAAATCTTTAAACACTTGTGATTGTTCAGACTGGCTTGTGTATTGAAATTTTTTTGCATTTTAAAGCTTTACAATGTATTTAATTATTGCTATCATATAACTTCTAGCTGTTTAATTTGTGGGGGGATGGTAGTTATCGGCTGTGTCAATCGTCATCTATGAAAAGATACCCCAACGTAGAGTCGAGTCAACATGTCTTATAAACTAGTGAATTGTAGTTGTAATTTAGTAGTGGTAGATACGCTACAGTACTCCCCCATCAGAATTATATCTGTGATAGAATTCGATGAATGGATACCACTAGTTGAAGCATTGATGTTTTTGTGCAAAGACGGGAGAGCTGCATCAAGATCACCGTATTTTTTTAGTGCTGAATGTGAGAGGTTTATTAACTTCACGGTTGTAGTCGCTCTCGTGTTGCCCCCAGCAGTCGACTGTATATGTTGTACGTTGTGTGTGATTGAAACTGAGCAGCAACAGCGGTAGGAGGTGGATGATGTCACAGTCACAAGTAGCAAGTCAACTGTTCAATGTGGACCATCCATCGAAGTAGGCGTTTCCAGATCGAAGTGGGCGTTAATGTCAAGGTAGGCGTGTTCATATCGAAGTGGGCGTTACTGCTAAGGTAAGCGTGTTCACATAACAACCGGGTCACCAACATAGAGTCGAGTTAACATGTCTTATATACTAGTGAATTGTAGTTGTAATTTTGTAGTGGTAGATATGCTACAAATTTTTTTATTGTTATTTAATTAGACTTTGAACTCACTCTGTGGAGCTGGCTCGTCTTTAGCAAGAAACTTGTTTCATACTGTGCGTGAAGTACCTGTCTATTACAATGTATCTCTCCAGTTTCTATCTGTATGGGAAGAAATAAGCAAAGCTACTGCTGGTGCTAGTGCTGCTGTAAAAACTGAAACGCTTATGATGCTGCAGGAGATTTTAAATGACTTAGAAATGGGGACAAGTGAGGCTAACATTGAAAATACTATTGCTGAAAGTTTTCAAGTAGGTTTTATTCATGATTATTTTGTTAAATTGGTGTTTAAGGTACTCAGAGACAAATAAGGATGTTAGAGTATACCTGGAATTATTACGGAAATTTACCTTCAACTCAAGGAATTTGTGGTATCAGATGAACTGATTTAATTATTCTATTTCTACAATTCAGAATTTGTTACCCCACTTCTAAACGACATTATATTGTTTTTTATCATTCATAAGTTAGACTTCTGACATTTTTTAATAATAATTATTTAAATTGACGAAAAGTATACCACTTTTAGAGCAAATAATTTTTCAATTTCTGATTTTTTTTTTGTGTTATAAATTTTAAGTATTTGTTATCTTTTTGTTTCAAACATTTTCCCTCCAATTTTTTCAAGTCTCAAGGGTGTAGAGTTTTTATAAACTTTCATAAAACTCTTATTAAATCTTGCAAAAAAAAGAGAAAAAGAAAAAAGCGTGTAATTTCTGAGCTTTAGGTACTCGTTGCCAGTGCATTTTAAAAACATAAATTTTTTCTTATCAGATATTTAGTAAAAAAGTGAGCATCTATTTTGGCATGCATTTCCTAGGACTTTTTAAATACTGCAAGAGAATTAAAGAATGCTCGATTGCCTTGCTGATCAATATATAGACAGTATTGTATGGCATGCTTTTAAGTTAAATCATGCTGATAAAGCTAATTCATAGTTTTGCCAGGAAAAGCATATCCTATCTAAAAAGTTCTCATTAAAGTAACAAATGTAAAAGAAAATATCAACTTTTTTATGAAGAAATAATTCATAATTGACCTTTATGTTATAAAAACACATATGACTTT
The DNA here is from genome assembly GCF_043381705.1 of Parasteatoda tepidariorum. NCBI lineage: Eukaryota > Metazoa > Arthropoda > Arachnida > Araneae > Theridiidae > Parasteatoda > Parasteatoda tepidariorum. The sequence continues at coordinate 4,333,335 of NC_092214.1, forward strand.
CAAGATACTTCAATAAAACATTTAAAGAATTTAATATGAAATACTTTTTTACCTTTTCTCTCTGCTAAATATGCTAAAGAAATGCTTTAGTCTTTAAAGCACACTTTCCTCAAACAAATAAGAATGTCTAATTATCGATTATCTCTTATAAAACGAAATAAAATATAAATTCACAATTTTTCTAACTATGTGTAGATCTATGTATGCACTCCAGTCTATGGTCTTTTTTTTTTCATGTTGAACTTAAGTATTGTATATCATTTAAAGTCATCCTGGCTGTCTTATGCACTAGATCATAAATAAAATAAAATTTTCAGATTTTTCCCTAATGACTGAAAAAGCAGTTTCCTTGGAAAGTAATTTGATGTTTGCATGTGGGGACTCAATTGTTTATGAATTGTGTTTACAACTTTTCTGATTTTAAATTTAATTTAGGTAATTGGTACTTGCCTCTCTTCATTTATTGAACTTCAAGCACAATTCTCCTTAACTACTTGGAAATCTTTGTCTAAACTGTCCAAAAACTTTACTAGTGATTCAGTGAGACATGGTCTGCAATGGAAATCACTGGAAAGGAATCCTTCAAAAATCTCAGTCAATACAGATTTGAATGCAACTATCAAAAAACATTTTTCTCATATATTCAAAGTTGGGAATTTGAAAACAAATGAGCCTACTGAGCATCAGCAATATCATTCCTCTCCTATATCTGCAGCTACAAATATGTCAGTATATTCGCCATTTGGAACGCCAGCTGTTACGGACAGTTCATCGTCAAACTCTGTTTGGCCAACTCCAACTTCAATTTGGACTTCGTCAGACACTAAAACTGTTAATTATTCCAGATCAAATGGATCTCCTGAACAAGGTAAGATACCTTTTCCCTTTATATTAAAACGGAAAGCATATTTTTATGATAATTTTTTTTTTTAAGTAAGAAATTTTCCCCTCCTACTCATGTTGTTAATATGTTATCTATATTTTTTTATCATTAAATAATGGTTTTCATTTCTGGTTGTATTATTTATTAGACCTTACTTATTAACTTCAACCTGTATCTATAGCTATATACATGCATATATATATATATCAGGGTGGGCAGGTTTTTGACATGTGACAGTTTTTGACAGTTTAAACCATGGTTTAAACCGTCACGTCAAAAACCTCACTGTCGAAAATGTCAAAAACCTATATTCATATGTGAAATTTAATTAATACATAAAATTTATATATTTTTTATAAAGGATAGTGTTTCTAAATATGTTCTAGAAAAAATAAATTTAAAATTTTGAAGAAACACTTATATTTTGAATAGTAACCAAAATCTTGTACTTTTGAAAGCTCACATNATATATATATATATATATATAAATAGGTGCTAAAAACTGGAAAATATGTTTACACTTAATGTGACACCTAGTCATTGTAGAACAAATTATATTTGAAGCAAGTGATTTGCGATTGAGGATTCTGGCCTATGTTTTTGGAGGAGTTATTCCCAGGACCAGTATTTCTCTTATTATGATCTCATTTTGTAAATAATGTTCAGTGAGCTTATTATTTATTTAAATGTGAAAAAGTCTATTGATTGATTTTAAATTCAAAATTTTATTCTATTATGATTGTAATGAATAATTATAGTCTTTTTTTTCTTAATTTTAATGTATTCAGAAAAGCTGAAAGCAAACAGAGCTAGAAATATATAATCATTCCTTTATCTCTTATGTCAATAACACAGATATTATCTTCCTTTTTATTATTTGAATCAAAAACTTTTAATTAATGATATTGTCATGATTACAGAGTAAGATACACTTAATTCTGTATTACAGTAGAGAACCATTTATCCGGTATCCAAATAACCGGGAAACCAGAAAACCGGGAAAAATTTTGCTCGGTTTTCCCACCATTTTAAACTAGAGCGATTATGATAAAAAGCGGAAATTGAACTCATCCTTGAAGTTGAGTAGAGGAAAATGTAGGGGAGGGGAGGATTTTTCCCCCCATTTACTCAGAGAAACGTCATTTCCTCCGTGACCTTGAAGGCAGGTAAGGGAGAAATGTTTTATTTTCTCCTTTAGGCCATCAATCAAGCTCAAGGGTGTGGCATGCTGATTTCGTTTTCCGCTTGATTTACGAGGGAGGTGGGCACTGATACGCATTGCATGCTTATCAGTGAACAGAAGATGAAAGAGAAAAATATACAGTAGGGAACCGATTATCTGGAACGATCGGGACCATCGCTATTCCGGATAGCTGATTTTTCCGATTTTCTGAATCGCTACAAAAAGCCGTTTTTTTATTGCTAAAAAAATTTTACATTTTTATTGCTATTAACTAAAAAAAAAAAATATTTGGAAATAATCTTTAAAAAACAAAGTAATACACTAATGATTATTTGCAAAATGATGGTAAGGTAAACATCTTTCAATAAAAGAAAGAAAAATCCTAAAATCTTATGAGGAAAAAAAAAATTTTTTTTAAAAAATGTCAGGAAAATTTAGCGAATTTCGTTCCGGTTTTTTGGTTTTACGGTTTACTGATTTCTGGATATTGGGTTCTGTACCATATTTATCTATTTGACATCGATTAATAAAAATAAAATCTTTTTCTTCTGAATAAGTTCTCATTCTTTGGAAGTGCGGTATCATTTGCAAGTTTTTATTGATGTGGAATCACATCTGCAGTAATTAAAAATCGTGTTTTTATCAACAAGAAAAAAATAAAAGGGGAACTGTTTATTAATTTAAACATAGGATTATTTTATGAAGCAGATTGCAGTTTTGTTTTTCTGATTCCACTACGTTTGATTTTTTTTTCTTTTCACAAAAAATTTCGCACTCAATAAATTATTTTTATTCAGAAATTTTATCATTAGGTTTTTTTTAAAAATTCCGTTGATCTTGCCTTGTTCCGGGTTTTAATATTTATGCTAGTGCCTTTTTTAACTATCGTTATTGGTGCGATAATTTTCAAGTGTTTTTATTTAGATTAATACGTTTTCCTTTTATTTTATCGTTTCCCCCGTATAATTAGGTAGGAAATATATTGAGTTATTTAACCATTGGTTTGTTTATATTAGTTAATTTATGAATTGTAATTATTTTTAAAATATAAATACAAGAATTTTGCATTTTTTAAGCTTCTTTTTCTTGTCTAAACTTGCAATTTTTTTTATTCTTTTAAATGTTATTTTTCTATCATTTTTTTTTCTTTTTAAAGTTAGGAGTACCTTTCTTTTTTCTCTTACTTTATGCATTACACTTTTTCCTTGTAATTCTGGTTCGATAAAACATCAATTAACGACACTTTTTGGTCGATCCAGAAAACCGGGAAATTCAGACATCCGGGATAGTGATGGTCCCGAGCATCCCGGATAATTGGTTCTCTACTGTATTTATAAAAGTTATATAATTTAGAAAATTAAAAATAAATCTAACGACATATTTGATCCTCAGTGTATAAATTGTTTTCATAATGTAAAATTAACCAGAACTGATATGAAATTTTATCTTTCTAGCATTCTATCTATTTAAATAAAATAAAAAATAATCATTTATAAAGATAATTATTAAACAAACGAAGTTTAAACAGAATTTTTGAGCATTCAAAATCTCAGTTTAGGATATTTATATTATAGTAATAGATGAAAAGAACTTCTCATAGTTAACAGGGCACAATACAGGTGGATTTTACTTCTGTTTAGCTATGCTTTCACAAAAATCATCCAATCAGAATCTTCACCTTCCCGAAAAGAATTTAAAAATTACATCTGCAAATTTTTAATAATTGCTTTGCATTTTGCAGAAAAATAATTTGCCACACATACATATTTTGTAGGTCTCATGAACACGTGCAAGTTTATTGACGCAACCCAACCTTTTCTTATTGGCAATTTGAAAATCACATATCACAATTTATATTCATGCATTTTTCATTGTGATTCATATTCATGCTATCTAAAAGTCACACATAACCTTCCATTTCACAAGATTTAAAAATCACATCACGATTAGCATTCACACATTTTAAAAATCATACATTATAATACTTCCTGCTATCTTAATATCACACATCTTGATTTGTATTCACATGCTCTAAAAAATCCTCACATTAGCAATTTTATAATGTGAGAAAAACAAAAAATACACGACTTTCTTGTGTTCTCATGCTCTAGTGAAAACACTTATTTAAAAGTTTTAGACTAGTTTCAGTTACTTAAAACACAGCAATAGAGTCTTTTAATTATACAGGGCGCATAGCATTTTTAAAAAGTACTTAAATGTGCTTATTTTTGATTTGCGTTTTTTAAAAGCCCGTAAAGGTGCTTTTTTTTATTGGGTGATTTTGAAAAGTGCTTAATTTTTCCTTTACCCTGTTGATTTTCGCCACATATTATGCATAAAGACACTGTTCATATTGTTCTATTCTACGTTTTTGCAATTAATTTGACCCCAATCTATTTCGCCGTACCGTCGGTCCTCGGGGTAAAAGAACACCATTCGTTTTCTGATTTCAAATGTCATGATTTTGACAATTCTCAAAAACTCTGCCAAAAGTTTTTTTTTTTTTTTTTTGACACGACAGTTAAATCTGGATAAAACCGTCATTTGTCAAAAACTTGCCAATCCTGCTAAATTATATTTTTTATAAGTGCTTAAAAATATTTTTGAGTGCTTGAAAAGGTGCTTATTTTTTGTTGAAAAATTTGGCTATGCACCCTGTTATAGGTTTCTATGTCTTTTAAAATATTCAAAGACCCTGTGCAAGAGTTCTATATTATACTGCCCCAACTGTAAACTGATTTTCATATCAATAAATGTTAGAATTTCTGGTTTGTTAATGATACTTATTGACATTAATAATATTAGCAAATACGCATTTAATATTGGTGACAACCTGAAAACACTACTTTGCATTTTTTTCAATTGTGCATCTTTTAATTTATTTATAGTATTTTATTGGATGAGCTACGTAGAACTCTGAACTCAAAATTCAAATTGGCAGCTCCATTCAGCCATTGAGGAGTAATATCTAAATAGTACTGAGCTTTTGTATTCATAATATTATAGATCTCTTATTAAAAATCTGAAGGCTGCATTGAAGGTAACTGATTCCACTTAGATCTATATCTAATTATGGTATATTCTCTTAGAAAGTTAGGAATTTTATTTAAATATTTTTTTATTTTCAATGATGAGGTTTACGTAAAAATCTAAGCAAGGAATAGTAACAAGCATAAAAAATGTAATTAGAAGAAAGACCAAATTTATTGCCCCAAAAACTCTAGCTTACCAGTATCTCGCTATCTCAAAGTCTCATTCTCACCGTGCTATCGATGCGTTTTAATGCATTTATCTGACATTTACTTCCGATTTGCAATCGATGACACACAAAAAAATTTATCACTTAGTTTTTATTATGAATTTTTTTACTTTAAGTGATGTCTTAAGATTAAAAACTGATTGGTATTAGCAAATGTCTGTGGTGGCAAGTAGTTCTGCTTTCTTCTTCTTAAGTTCATAACATATTTAATTTATTACAGATTTTTTAAGTGAAATTTAATTTCAGATCCACTAAATGGTTCCCCGAACAATATTGATTTAGATGAAGTCATAAACCTTTTATCTTGTGTTCCTGCTCAACAAACTGGAACTAAAGCGAATAGTCAAAATTATTTATCAATGTGTTCAAACAGTGAACAAATGTATCATCTTCTACCAAAAGTTTCAGTGCCTCCCATCTCTCGTCGATTGAACTCTCATAGATCATGGACTAAAGAGCCAAGAGATCTATTTGGTAATGATTCATGGATTTGGAGGATTGATAACATGAATTGTTCTGGACTTCCTAGAAATGAAGATATATTAAAGCTTTGTAATGAAGCCAACAAAGACATTCAGACTCATTGGGAAAATAAAGAACTACAAAAGTACTAGTTTTACATTTATTTTGATTTTATTATTATTTGATTTTTCTGCTTCTACTTATGCTACAACTAATTATTTCTTTTAATATTTATAAATTTCATACAAATACTGATAGACTATCATTAAATTAATGCTTGTGTCCTCATTTTGAAACGTAATAAGTTTACTTCAGATTTATTGCTATCTTTCATCATTGCAGTAAAATTGCAAATAATGTGCTATTTTAAAATTTTTATAGTATTTATTTTACATTTCTTGAACTGTTTTAGTACATTATGTACCAAATCAGATTCTTCACTAAACCAGATAAGTGCATCCTTATGCATTAAACCATATTAGTGCAAAATGTAGTAATGCCAACCTGTATGGATGTTGAGTAGTCACATCAGAAAACATTGTGTATTTTCATTATACAGTTAAACCTTAAAAACCTGCGGTGCTTGGTGGTTTTAAAGTTTCAGATTTAAATTAATTCCAGATTTAAGATACATTATTTAAACCAATAGAAACGTCAAAGTTACTGAACCAGAATTATTTTTTAAAAAAATGTGTTTGATTCCATGATAAATAAAATATATATAGTTTTTTGTACGTATTTTCGGCAGCAATTCTAGAGATTTTAAAATGTTGATATTCCAATGACAAAATTACCACAGGGGAATTTTGAGTTTTGCTATTGAGTAATTTTTTTATGCTCTCTGTTTATGATGATTAAGTCAAATATTCATGTAGTCTTGATATTCAGTTTTTCAACTGTTATTACAATGCAATTCTTTACGATTTTTAGAATATTGATATTTTCGTGAAATATTAATAAAATTTTCAAATTCTGAATCATGCATTTAAGTAATCACGTTTTGACACATTTGATTTCCTAATTAAATTTGCAGGATTTTATTTTAATATTTTTTTGTTCTATCTAAGCATTTCAACTTAGTTCTTAAAATCTTGATATTTTTTATTAGAGCACATTATAATGACACATGAATTTCAAATCGTGTATTTGAGTAATTACTTTAAAATGGTACTTTTTTGCACTCAGTTTGAGATGATTTGAACTTAAATTCATGTGGATTGATTTTTCAGCAGTCACTGTTCCAGAATTCCTCATGGTTTTTAAAATCTATTTTATACAATAATATTAAGACAGGAATGAAATCACTGAAATGAGAATTAAATGAATCTTTCTAATTTGAAATTGATTTAGTTAATTTTTTTCTGGTTACAAGTAGAAAAAAGTTGTACAGAATTAAGAGTTTAATAGATTTTAGTCTGTCATATTTTTGAGGTTATACTCTACTATGAAAAACATCCTTATTTTCTACAAAAAATTTTAAATTTGGCTAAATTTCCAAACAGAGCATCTACTATAGCTATATGATCTATTTAAAATATTCATATCTTCCTTAAGTGTTCTGCCTGCTATTTTCTTCATGAGTCATTTGTATTTGACAAAAGAAAATGGGAAGAAATTTAGGAGAGGGAGTTAGCATCTTATCTATTAAACAGATATGCTGATGTCTGAAGCAAGCTCTGGCAACTATTATAGAATGCTCATACATCAAATTTCGTCATGTATTCTCTGAGTGCACTTTTTGTGTAGCAACTGGGAGAATAGTGTTTTGATGCCACATGATAGTGTGTTTTTTACCAGCAATGTGATTGTGAACAAGCTACTACTTTATAATTATTAATTTTTACTTAATATTTAATTTCGTTTGTAACAAGCTTTTTTTTTTAATACTATATAAGTACTTAAACTTTAAGCTAAAAGTAAAATTATTGATCATAGGATATCCTAAGAAACCATTGTTGACAACAAAAGTGACTCCTGCATTGAAAAAGATAAATATAATATTTGTAAACTTTTTAAGGCATATTCATTGAATTTCCATGCCTTATCAAATCTAATTTATCAGATGATAGAGCATATTGCAACTTAATGCTCGAAAAATGTTTTTGTGTTAAATGTGGGTTGCAAAGACTATGAGAAAATTCATAAGATAATGAACATTCAGGTTGAATACACCAAAGCTGCCAATGAAACAAACTCTTAAATTGCTGTAAAGTAAATGTTTGCCATGCTCTAAAAATGCAGCAAAGAGAGCAGTGGGCATAGAAAACCACTCTCATAGATTAAATATGCCTAAAAGCACAATTTCTGAGCTTGCTCTAGCCTGTAAAAACAGACAATTTTTTAATAGTACTTATTAGAGCAATGTTTGTGATGATAAATAGTTGTATCCTACTAATATTTTGGTGAAACAAACAGCAAAGTTAAGTAGATTTATTGTTGCATAGTGACTGATAATGATGGGACATTAACTCTTCAAGCTAATCAGTGAGGATCTTGAGGAAAAAGGTTTGAGCTGGTGAGAATGCTTTGGTTTAGTGAAGACATAGCTTAGGGATGTTGCATTTATTAAAAAACTTCTATAATGAGATGTGGTCCATGCCTGAAAAATCCATCTTCATCTTCTGTGTTTAATATTCATATGCTTCTCATTGACAATTATTGCATCCTAGATTTGAGTTCCAAATGAAAATGTAATTTTAGAAAAGAACAAGCAACATGTGAAGATATAAAACCACATCAAATTTTGAATTATTCTTGAACTAGATGACTTACTTTATTAACCTGTATTAATTTTGTGTTATAGTTAAGTATTCCTGTAATAGCCTTTTCTAGTGATGAATCCAACAATTCTTCAAATATTAAGCTTTTTTTTTTTTAATCTGTTAGATCAAGTGTCGGAAAATTTAAAGGAAAAAATTACTCTTTTATTTCTTTTAAGTGATCCAGCTATTTTCAAAACTCAAAAATCTTCAATTTCATCAAGAAAAGCCATTTACGCATAAAATGAGAAGAAATTAAATACAGTTCTTTATAGATTTGTTATACCATCTCCAATATCTTGCATTAATAGATATTTGAGCTGCTCTTATAAAAATTTCACAAAGGAGCATATCTGTAAGATAATAACATTGTGATATGTGCCAAAACAGATATTTTTGTAAGATTGTAAAAGAAAAAATTAAGAAATTTTATGCAGATGTCCGAAATTTTTATTCTGAAACATGTTCATATTTGAAGATAAATGGGGAAGAACAGTTTTTGCCCATTTGTCACAAAAATAAGGATCGCATTGTCATCTATTTTATTTTGAGGATTACTAAGTTTTAACTAATCAACAACATGCAAAATCAATTAGCTATAACATGGTGAAGATGTGCTGTTCTAGAGAAAATGGTTCTTGTCGAACTCACAGAAGTGTCAGCATTTATCTCACCTGAAAATTTTATTGCATCTTGTAATGAACGTTATCTAGTTTTTACCCCCAAAACTTGTCCACTTCCAATAAGAGTACTCAAGGTGAGTTGAGACTATTCCAAGCTAACCATCAAAATGGCTTTTTATGGCAACTGTATACCTACTATATTCACCACCTAAGTTTGGGGGAAAAGATAAGCTGTTTCATCTATTAAGCCTTCATAGGGGCTTAAAGGAGTAAATAATAATGTTAATAAGAACAGGTAACACAGAAGGAAATGGTCCAAAAAAGAAAACTTTTGACACTAGTATCTCTATAAATGCTGCTAAACATCAAAATTTACAATTCCTGAGAAACTTTTCGGTAAAATCTGAGTCTTAAAAATTTTGTGAAAACCATCATATTTCCAGTGTGCTCAGGAGAAAAGAGATAAGGAAGAGACGAGGGTTAAATCAAGTTAGGAAATATAATGATTGGGGAGGAGATTTAAGAAGAAAATTGTTGTCCTGCCTTAAATTTTTTTTTCTTTCAACATCAGAAATTTTACATTTTGTTTTTAAATTTTTAGTGGAGGTAAATAAATGTTTCTGGCATTTCTGAATAGGTTATGTTATCTTTTCTTCTGTGCCAAATGATTGAAAATACTCTATTTTTGTTTGCTAAAGTGCTCAAGAGGTTTTCGAAATGGAATTTCCTTATCATCAAGATGATAATCTTGAAACAATCAATATCGAATTTTTCAAGATATATTGATTGATTCTCATAAGTAAAACTATTAAAAAAAAGTCAATGAAACTTTAAAAAGAAAATATGAATGTAAAGTAAAAGGATTGTTTTCTGCTTCAATTATTGTTAATTGCAAATTTATATGTTATTGTTGGTTTAACATAACATTAACATATTTATATATTAATTTAATGTTTTAAATATATTAGAACTATAAAAGTTAAGTGCATTGTGATTTTTGACTTCAAAATTGTGCTGTGCCACTAAACCCTACATTCAATCAATCAATTTGACATCAAAAACCCAACCTTCATATAAACATAAATATTACAAGCTTGTAATTCCAGCTTGTTTTCATTTGAAAGTTTATATTTTTGAATATTTAGAAAAATTATTTAGACTTTTCACCAATCCTGCTGTAGACATATCTATCTTGTTGTCTTTATTCATACTCATGAACTATAAAAAATTTAAATTGTTTTGTGTGAAAATGTCATATTTAATTTGTGGCAATCCTAGTTCAGTAAAAAATACATTTTGTTAATTGTTTAAAAAAAATTATGCTTCTGGTTAGATCTTCAAAAACTATTGAATCCATTATGTCCGAAATTGGAGAGGAGAAATGAAAGTTCTTAAATCATATACAACTTTTAAAACTGAGTTCGTCCAAATTTGATATAGCTCAAAACTTAACTTTCTGTTAAGAAACTGATGTGATTTAACTTAAGTTTTAACTGTTTGTTTTTCTTATATTTATTTATTTATTTTCGCGCAATTTTAGTTTGAATAGGGTAAAAAAAACTGCAAAAAAAAAAATTCTTTTTTCATCATGTTTATGAGGAATGGTATCTCATGGTTAGGGCTGCTAGTTTGTCGCGGGAAAAAAGACCCCAAATTCGCGGAAAAATCACGGGAAATTTTGAAAATTACACAAATTCTAAACATAAAAAAATTTATTATATAAATGATGCAAAAGACAGAAATTGCGCAAATAATAAAAAAAGCTTAAAAATACACAACAAAAGTATTTCTTTGAATTTCAAGCAATATTAATATTTTTATTTAAATGAACAGAATTTTGGTACAAAGTATTGTACATTGTCAGATTATTCTCATTTATCCTTCGTCTTTCATCACTTAATACATTTGTATACTTAGAAAACGATCTTTCTGCGTCGAAGATGTTTTTAGGCACCGACAAACTTCGAACTGCCACTTTTGCCAATTTAGGAGCTTTCGGTCTTTGATTTCCAAAACACGATCAATTTTCCTTCACCAACGCGCAATTCCTTGACCGTTGCTTTGTAAGAAGTAATTGCTGTGAAAACTCAAACATTCTATATTCAAACTACTAGATACAAGTCCCCCCCCTTCATCTAGAAACTGATCCATATTTAAAAAATCACAAGAAGTCGTCTGGGAAAAATTAACTGGATATGTAGAAAGGCAGTAGAAATTTCATTGCCCAGTGCAATAGCATGTATCACAATTTTTCTGTCTAAGATTTGACTTATAACATTTTCCTTCTTTTGCGATTCTAATTTCTTTTGTACTCTTACTGACTTCAGGAAGGAACCCTCCTGGGTTGTGGCCTTCCTACACTTTGGTGTAGAAAGGCCACCTTAGTTGACGAGATTGTGATTATCTCTTATCTCTGAACTATTTTCATGTCATTTTGCTATTGATTCACTCCCCTAAATATCTAATCAATTTTACATGTTCAATTTAAGGTTCAGGAAAATAGAAAATTCTGTTTAATAAAAATAATAAATTAAAAAAAAAACATTTTAAGCAATTTTCGCGCAAGTCAAGACATATTGAGAAATTCGCGGATTTTAGGAAAAAAGATGACAATTTTGCGGAAATTCGCGCCGCGACAAACCTGCAGCCCTACTCATGGTAACTTAAATGTCTGACTTTTATATTATCTAAAAACCTAAATTAGTAAACTTTTTTTTTATTTTTGTGTCTCAATAATAATTTTATTATTATCACAATCTTTTTATTATTCTCAATAATTATTTTATTGTTTGCTTTTAAAATTTAAGATTTTAAATGCTGCAAATTGTAACATTTTCTAAATTAAGTTTATATTTTAAAATTTATATATTAAAATTTATGCATTAAACGAAATCATTATATAAAAATTTTTTATAATCCTATGACTAACTATCGTGTATAAAATGCAGATAGTTGTAAAGGTAATGTGAAATACTAAAACAGCAAAATATTTTTTTAGAATTCACACTTTATACTACAATCTCTTCATTATTTTAAACTGTAGATGATAGTTTTCTTCATTTGCTGTACCTGTAAACTCTCAAAGCCATTGAATACAATTCCATATAGAACATAAATGTATTTTTAGTGCCTAAATGCATTTGTCTAGTATATCATATTTTGGTATACTAGACTGTTATCACATTATATATACTAGACTGTTATCACATTAACAGTCTAGTATATCATATTTTGATTTTGATCCATCAAATTGTTTGTTCATCTTCATCTATTTATAACACTTGTTGGTATTGTATTTCTGAAAAATATTTCATTTTTAAGTTTATTTATGTAGATGGAATAGTTCAATTTGTGAGACTGGAAGTTCAAGTGATGATGGATCTTCTGTTAATGGTCCAGATACTGATTTCCATCCTGGAATTGGAGGATCCTTTGGAAAGCATCTGTTACTTTCTTTATCAAATAGGTAAGACAGCTCAATCTCCAATTTGTTGTTATGCTGTGCATAATTTCAGTAAGCATGTAAAGTTATAATTTATTGTAGCCTTTTTTCTTCTTCTTTTTTTCCTTGCTTTTTTAAAAAAATTTTAGACATTATTTTTCCCTTTTAGTTAAAATGTAACTTATTTTACTATATTTTTTCTGTTTAAAAAATTAATTTGGGTGTATTATTAATTTTGATCAGATATAGTTTGCATCATGTATTTATTTATTGCTATTATTTTTTTTTTTAATAAAACTGACGCTTAGTCACTTTCTGAATCTGTATGATAAAACTATTTTAATACAGTAGAGAACCATTTATCCGGTATCCAGATAACCGGGAAACCAGAAAACCGGGAAGAATTTCGCTTGGTTTTCTCGCTATTTTAAAAAAAAAGCAGAAATTTGACTCATCCTTAAAGTTGAGTCAAGGGAAGGGGGGGGGGATTCTTCTCCTCACTTGCCCAGAGGAACTTCAATTCTTCCCCTGACCTTGAAGATCATTAGATCTAGAGGGGGCAGGGAAGGGACAAATGTTTTATTTTCTCCTGTGTTTATTTTCTTTTTCTGATAAGCTGCCATCAATCAAACTTAAAGGAGTGGCAAGCTGATTTCGTTTTCTCTTTGATTTACGAGGGGGTGGGGAAAATGTATTGCACAGGCATAGCAATGAATGTTTGAGTTAAGGAACTTGAAACATCTGGCGTGAAATGTGAGATTTATTTTAAATCATCCACTTCAGTTTCTCAGTTTTGTTATTTATTATGGTGAATTGTTTTATTATTTCAGATAATGCATTATTTAATCACCAGTTATATTCATCTATTTGACATCAATTAACAAAACAATATTTTTTTGTTGAATAAATTCTGATTTCTTAGAAATGCGATATCATTAGCAAGTTTTTCTTGATGTGTAATCACATCTGCTTTCGTTAAAAATAGTATTTTAATAAAAAAATAAAATAAAAGGAGAAGATTGTTTATTAATTTAAGCATATAATCATTTGTTAATAAAAGCAGGCAATTATTTTATAAAAAAGATAGTAGTTTTCTTTTTTTTTTTTTTTTTTTTTTTTTTTTTTTTTTTTTTTTTTTTTTTTTTTTTTTTT
>NC_092214.1:4347126-4434128 GCF_043381705.1 Parasteatoda tepidariorum
ATAAGTTTTCTTTTCCCCCCCCCCCCCCAGTATAATTAGGTGCGAAATATATATTGCATTTTTTAATTATTGATTTTGTTTTATATTAGTTAATTTGGGGATTTTAATTATTATCAAAAAATAAATTTGCAAATTATGTATTTTTTAAACTTGTTTTTCTGTCTAAATTTGCAAATGTTTTTATCCTTTTAAATGTTATTTTTCTACCATTTTTTTTAATTTAGAAGATCTTTTCGTTTTTTCCCTATTTTTAAATATGTTTAACTTTTTCCTTGCAATTTGGGTTTGATAAAACATCAATTAACGGCACTTTTGGCGGATCCAGAAAACCGGGAAATTCAGACATCCGGGATAGCGATGGTCCCGAGCATCCCGGTTAATTGGTTCTCTACTGTAGTTCCATGTGTGGTTAGTGGTATTTATTATAGTGCAAGATACCATTATGTTAAATACTTATTTGTAAATTGTTATTAGTTGGAACCTCAAAGGCATATTTAACCTATGGATCATTCTCCAAAGTAGCATTTAGATAATTTACTGAAACGAAGCAAAACCGGTAAATTTCATTTGCAAAAAGTTGTTTACTAAAGACTGTAATTGTCACTTCTGTTATTTTGCATTGCATCAATGGATATGGAAGAATCCGTACCAGAGTTATTAGTTAGTTTTTAAAAATTTGAGAAGTTAATGCAATAAGTATAATAACATTTTGATTATACAATTATGTGTAATAGTATTTTATTATTGGTTTTAGATGCTTGATGAGAATGTCAGCTTTTATTGTTATGTAGTGTGTCCATAATTAATGACTCACATTTTTAATATATATATATATTTATGTATATGTATATATATATTTATGTATATGTATATATATATTTATGTATATATATATATTTATGTATATATATATATTAGGGATGTAGCAAATAGTAATTTGGTCAAATACCGAATATTCGGCCAAAAAAATCAACCAAATATCAACAAGAAAAATTATAAATCATTAATAAATAGTTTTTGTAAAGAAATAAGTTGAGTCATTGCTCAAAAACAATCAAAACTTAGCTGCATTATTGGTATGGGATAAACAAGAAAAAAACAAACAAACAAAACTTTAATGGAAATGTTTAAGATACCAAAAAAAATTGATATTAAGATACATGGAAATATTTGAGGGGAAAAAATGACCAACAGCAATTAAAAAAAGACAAAAAACTAAAGTTGTAAAGTTGAAAAAAAAATAAAAAATTAATATACTCTTAATTCTTAAAACATAACTTCAACGCTAGAAATAATTTTTTTCAGAAAAAAATTATCCATGAATCATTAAAAGAGATAATATATCTATCAGAAACACATTTAAAAATGCAGCGCTATCATAAAAATACCTATTAAAAATAAAGATTATATACAAAAGAAAAAATTATCTTAATTTTTGAAAGAAAATTTTAAAACTAAACAGTTCTATTTTCAAATGTATTTTCAATGAAAAAGTGATGATTAAAGAGTAATATAAACCCTCTTATTTGCTGCATCATAATAAAAACATCTATAAAATCATAAGTTTTTTAACAAAGAAAAAGCTAGATAAAAACCAAAACAAAAAACCTTCTTTATTTATTCGAAGATATAGCACAAAAAATCTTAATTTAACTTTTTCACATTGACGTGTTTTTAGAAAAAGTGACCATAAAAGAAAAATCTTCATTAGAAACACTCTTTAAAAAATGCTGTCGTTATAACCCTGGTAAAAAAGAGAAGTCAATAAAAAGAATCAAAAAAGAATAAAATTAAGAAATTGATCATAATTCTGATATATAACATTAATGTTGAGAACCACAGTTATCCTGATACTAGCTAGTTATCTAACTTACTGTACAAGAAAAAAGTAGCAATAAAAGAAAAAGTCCATTAGAAATGCACCGTTAACATGCTTCGCTTTAGTTACAACAGAAAAACAAGCAAAAATGGAAAAAAAAGTTTTCAATTTTAAAGCTTAGAGTGTTTAAAAAACGGTGAAATTAACTTCCCTGGATATAATTAAACGAAAAAATCATCACAAAACAAAACTCATGCTTCAGTATAAAGTAATCTAGTTTCAATTCTACAAGTTCTACTTTTCCATGTGTCTTGCAGAACATAAATAAAGAAGTTTTAGAACTTGGTAAGTATGCTGCACAAAAACTATTATTGATAATGCATAGTAAAAAAATATGATTTTATATTATTCTTTATTAAATTTATTAAAATTTCCCCCAAAAAATTCTTTGTCGAAAATAAATTTTTCAAATAATAATTGGCTGAATACTCAGCCAATCGAATATTCGGCAAAAGGGCCGAATACCCAATAGTGGCCAAGTATTTGTTACATCCCTAATATACATCTATACACACAAACATATATAAAATCTTTTTTTTTTTTACTCCTATAGAAAACAAAGCAGTGGTGAAAGCATGCCTGGTGGTTTGGAAAACATATCTGAGTCTAAAGAAGAATGCTTATGGGTAATACGTAAAATTTTAAATCAATTAAATTTATGAAAGTTTAAACTCAAAACAATTATTTTGAGTGATTGTTATTTAAGTTTTAAAAAAATTCATTCTTGATAATTATTTTTTTCAATAATTTATTATTTTTTTAGTAAAGTATATTATCAAAAATATGTCGCAAATATATTTTTTTAATTGTCAAATAATTCAATAATTTCCCTTTTACTTTGCAATCTTTAAACAATTCAGCCTGAAATCCTTAAATCACGAAAATAATTCAGGAAAAATGAAAATTCCTTTCTAAAAACCTGAAAAAGAACTATCTGTAAAAATTGAAGTTGTAATACTATTTCCTTTTTATCGATGTTTTATTTTTGTAGATGTTATAATTTTTATTAAAAAATTCCTGATCAAAATTCTTAATTTTTAATCCAATATTGAAACGTTATAAAAATTTATAATTTATTTGCTATATAGATTGAATATTTTTTTTAGATGCAATTATATTTCCATTGAGGATTTTGGTTTATTTCTTAAACTAATGGTGTTAGTATTAAATTTTTTTCAAAGTTTGCTGGGGGTTAATAATAAACAGTCTTGTGTTTGAAATTCATTAAAATGTTGGGAACTATTTTAGTCAAGGAGTTTGATTTGTGTGTGTATTAATATGTGAGTATGACATTGAACTTTATAATGTAATATATAGTATACAGGTAAGATAATGATTTTGTATTGATATTGATATGTATGACTTATAATTCTTCGTGCTTTTAAAATTTTACTGGCTTTTTTTATCCTGATAATTTTCATGTTTTATTAATTGATGTCTGGTATAGATGTGTGCATTATTTTTAGAATTGTTTCTCTAAATAATCAGGAATTTTTTTTTTCCCTGCAGATTACATATAAACCTCCCTTTTCCTTATTCTATAAGTAACAGATCTAAGTGAATAAATCTTGTTCATTAAAATCTACACATTAGATGTTACAAATAGCATATTTAAACGAAAAGTCAAATTAAGATTAATCATTATCTAAATTTATTAGAAGAAAAGGAAAATAAAAATTATCAAACACTAGTTCACATGTTAAATGAATACCAAGAAACTGAAACAGTAAGGTATTACTTATTAAAAAAAAAAAAAAATTCATTGGCTTCAAAAATCTACAGATAAAAATAAAAGAATGTATGTTTGCATATTTTTGAAGCCTCAGAACTTTTTTTTTTATTAAGTATTTCTCTTTTGTTTCATTTTGATACTTTAAGGCAGAAAAGATATGCCTGAACAAAAAGTAACTGATGAGCAACCCTTTATGGTTTGTCTACCAAATGAATTGATGCAAATGCAAAATTAATAATATCTACAAAATAAACTGCTTAGATTACTTTAATTAATAACTCTCTAATTTGCCCTCTTCTCTTAAATTTGTCCACTTTTTTTTATTTATACTTTTAACATTTTAAAAACATTTACTATTTTTAAGTTTTTTTTAGCAATATTTCACCACTTTTCATAATTTTATTTCTCTTATTTTTATCTTTACGGTCTACAAATTATGTATAAAAAATTATGAATTTTTTATTCATATTAATAATTGTTTTATTAAACAAAATTTATAAAATAGATTTGACAGTTAATTTTCCTTGCTTAAATTTTTATTGAATAAATCTGAATAGAAATAGGTACTGTGAAAATTTCAAAATATAACATTTAAAAATAAGTGTTTAAAAAATAAAAATACTTCTTTTGTATTAATTATTTATGTTACAAATCATAGCTATTTTAGAAAGCTTTTAGTATTCAAAATTAGTACTGATTGGCTGTTTTTGATTTTAGTTAAATCAATGCTATTTCACATAACTTTAAAGTTATTTAAAATTGCAATTTTTTTTCCCCTGGCAAAAATATTGTCTCAAATTTGTGTCATATTTATTAAAATGTTATGTATGTAATATAAAATATGTGTTACAGAATCTTTACTTATGGTCTACTTTATCAAAACAAAAGTGAAGCAAATTAAAAGAACAATTAAATTTTAAATAAATAAAAATGTAGAAAATGAAATGACACAATTGTAAAAGGATTTTAAAGCTTTATTTGAATGCTAAGATATAGTAAACTAAAATATTGAAAATTTTTAAAATAAGTGATTTTTATTTTAATTCTTGAGAACTAAAATATACCATACCTAAATAATTAGTCCTGAGTATCACCTCTGCAACATGTTTTTTAGTTTGCACGCAATTTAAAACGTTTTGTAAATACTTTATAAATTATCAGAAAGGCTTAAAACAACAAAATTGAAATAAAATACTATAAATTTTTAATGTTGTGGAAAAAATCTGGTCAATAACAGTTTTGCCCTTATTTAAAATCTTGAAGTGACAATACTTTATTTTTACTGTGACATCTCTAAAGATTTTTTCCTAACCAATTAGAATAAAAGTGGTGTCTGCATTTCACCCATTTAATTTTTCTAACTATTTGTTTTATATCCTGAAAGTGCAGTAAGACTTTCTCTTTTGGGAAAACATTTAAAAGGTTCTTATTTCTGTAATTTTTGTATTTTATATTCAACTAAATTATATTGTTTGTAACTAATTTAATATTTTGAAATAATAAATTTTAGGGTTAAGGATTTAACATTTTCTAAATTTAGTTTCTTTTCATTTTAGGCAACTCATTCAAAGATAAGTACATGGCCCTTAAAACAGTCTGCATTTAGAAATTCTGATGGCGAGTGTCAAGAAAGAGCTGAATATTTACAATATCCAAATCATTATTTTACTTCTTCATAAATATATAAATTCATATACTCATAAATTTTATATTTGTATCCA
Source organism: Parasteatoda tepidariorum (assembly GCF_043381705.1). NCBI lineage: Eukaryota > Metazoa > Arthropoda > Arachnida > Araneae > Theridiidae > Parasteatoda > Parasteatoda tepidariorum. The sequence goes on from NC_092214.1 coordinate 4,352,459, forward strand.
TTTGTACAGAAATAAATGTTTATTTAAGCTATTTGATTTTCTTTACATTTTGTATTAAACTAACTTTTGATGAGTTTGGTGAAAGAAGGTTCTAGACAATCTAATGAATTTGAGTAAATTAGCTTTAAAGTTTAGTTGTTCTATTTTACTTCATTGTTTCTCTGGGTCTTTTGTATGGTTGGAAGGCTAGATAAATGAGCAAAATTTTAAACAGCATTGAAATGGCCCTATCTCTTTCAACAAGGAAAAACGTTTTAGTGTTTGTTTCCAATTGCATAATGTCATGCTTGTTAAGTTTTTGAATGAAGGAATATGTTTAGTACAATTCTGGTATCTACAGTTTGCAAAGTAAAAACCAATTAACCTGAATAATTTTTGATATGATAATTGGATTTTGATGTACTATGTAGTATATTGTGAGGTGTCCACTTATGCTTTATCATTGTTGGTTTTTAATGTGAAATTAAATACAAAAACGTATTTTCTTTTAAATATATTTCTTTTTTGATGAATTTCCGTTTTTCTTTGTGTGACGAAAAAATATTTAAAATATTCTACTTTGAAGAAAAGGTCTGAATATGTAAAAAATCAAAATTGAATCTTTCTTTTTAAGCAAATCAAAACACCTACTTACACTGCTAACTGCACAGCATTTGTTACTCTTGACATCGTAGTATGCAGCCAAAAAAAAGGTATTCTAATGTGAATATTTTTGTTTTAATTGCAATTAGATTTTTCTGCCACACAGTGGATATATTATATAATACCTTCATTGGCTGAGATATTTAAAAATTTAGCAAAATCATAAAATGTCTTATAATCAAATGAAAATTTTAATAAAATCTTTCTCTGAGAAATCTTCTTTTTTTTTGGAACTTGGAACATTCTTCCACTAGCACTTCATTTTTCATACCATAAGGAATGACTTCATAATATATTTTTCTTTTAGCTTTTCATACCATAAGTAATGACTTCATTATATATTTTTCTGTTTCTTGTCTTCATGTGTGAGCTTCAGTTTTCTTTTTTCAATGCTCTAATTTGTTTGTACTTACAGTGCACAAAGAAAGAACATCCTGAATAACTTTTGATGCAGTGTTTGGATTTTCATATATACTCAGATTCAATCTTATGGGTTAAATATAACCTTAAATTTTTTAATGCAGAGGATATTTAATGTTATGAAATTCAACAGAAAGAAATACTTCTACTGAATATAGATCTCTTACTTTTTCACCAATTTGAATTTTTGACCTCGAAAATATGTGGAGTAGTCATAATCTGGGAAAAATGATCCCAATAGTTTAGGCAGGAGATCAAGCTTAATATTCCCTTTTTTGTGTATTTTCCTGTTTCTTAAGAAATTTTTAAGTAAATCGAAACATTTTGCACACTGTAATAAAATGTATTAATCCAAAGATAATTCCACAAAAAAATAATCTTTGATGGTTAATTTTTTTTTATTTTTTAACTTAATCATTGAAAAAATTTGGAGATGTAAATCATACAAATTTTTACATTATTTTAAAGTTAGTAATTTTAAATGACAAAATTTGAACAATATTTGTAACTTAAAATGTCATCTGCATAAATTAATTAGCATGTTCAGGATCTTAAAACAAACCACACCTTCTTCAACTGTTATAGAACATGATTTTTTTTTCTAATACTTTTCAACCTATGTTATCATAAAATTTCTTTTCCAACACATCCATTTGTTATTCTTTTTTTATTTTAAAAAGGAGCTAAGTATTTTTAAAATTTTTACTAAAGCTTTTGTTGAGCTTAATCTGTGTGATTTATGGACATATCTGTATTTGAAATGAATAACCATTCAGTAATTGTATATACAGTCGGACTTCTATTTAACAAACTTCCATTCTCCATTTTGCAAATTTTTTTGAGGAACCAAGAACATTTAAGAAATTTCTTCGTAAAATAACTTCTGAATTGCAAAGTGAATTTTCTATTTAACCAACTTTTTTGAGATCCACTTTCCCTATTTCCCCAAATATTTCAGAACATTTTAATCTTGTTCGCGCATTTTATGGGGGAAATGATCTTGAATTGATTTTTGAAGCCACTTAACTTTTAGAGAGGGCAGTAAAATCCCTTTCTCTTTTTGTCTGCATTTCAAACAAAAAACTCATACAAAATTAACGGACTTTATCAGTATCAATTAAACTTTAGACTGCATGTGGTGACATATATTTAAAATTACTTTTATAATAAATGCAGCTATAATGTTACTCATAAATTAACCTTTTTTTTGTTGAAAGTGTATGTAGCATGATAGTGTAACACTGGATTATGTTCCTATTCTTGCTTTCCATACAGGTTTCTTTTATGGTTAAGATTTATAAAATAAATAGATACTACTTTACAAGATTAAGGTGTATCAATTGCTATTTTAATTATGTCTTGTGTTTATGAATTTAAAACCTGTTTTGTGTCGTTTAAATATTTCAAAAGGTGATTTTCTATTAAACGAATTTTCCATATAACGAACTTATTATGGGATTTATTAACTTCGTTAAATAGAGGTCCGACTGTAGTACATAAAATATAGTAAGATTCATAAATTATTTTATTTTGTGAAATGAATTTTTCTCTGTCGATTTAATTTCAATATCTCACATACAGAGTTACACGAAGTTTTGTAAAAATGGCTGGCACATGTATCTTCATCTGCTAACACAAGTTTAAATTCTAATGAAACGTAATTCACTATTTTTCAAAATAAGAGACCAAATTCTATTATTGTTGCAATTATAGTTGTGTCATTGCTACAACATATCAATATTTTTATTTCTTAATGTTTTTTATTTAATAAGATTTGGTTTGTGCTTATTTTGCAAGAAATTTACAGTTATAATGACCATCTTAAATATCTATTTATAGATTTCTTGTCTAAGAAAAATTAAAAAGTCAGGCCCATCGAGGATCACAAATTATTTTTTATGTGAAGAAAAAAATATATATTGTCGAAAGTGGGACTAAAAACATCAATACTCGTTTGATTAATAGAAGAAAAGGAGAGAGGTTTATCAGACAGTTAAACTGGTTTCGATGTTTTACATTACAATTCATCACTGATGATTCGAGAAAGATTCGATGGTTTATCGTCTCAAAAATATTAATTTGCAACCCCTAAAGTGTATATTTTTTCACTTCATTTTTGACAAGAATTCTAAAAATATTCATCAAAGGGGATAGCAGAACGCCCTGTGTTATATTGCAACACTTAAATTGAAGCCTTTAATAAGAGCATTATTCCGTAATGTAGTATGCTTAAATATTTTAACTTCCAAAACTTAGAATATGTAAATTGTCTCTTAAACTAGAGACTCTTAATTTTTTTAGAACATATTTAAACTGATCTTCGAATATTTACATATGGACAGATAGGCTTGAAGTTTATAATAATTTGGCATACATTAAACTTATAAAATAAAACATAAGTTTTGTTTCATATTTGGCTCTATTGACTTTACATAAATCCATTAAGAAGAGATAGCCTTGAGAAAAGATGTCTGAAAAGGTAAGTAAATTCAAACTTGTCATCAATTAAGATTACAACGAAAAGAATTTCTGTTCTAATTCAAATGGCTGTGAAAATACTCTCATGTCTATAAATTTAGAATGATGTCAGACCCTGCAAATAAGGATTCAGAAACAAAACAAGTGTGACTTATTTCTTGAACTCGCTAATTTAACAGAAGATAGAGAACGAAAAGAAAAGTGTTACACATTGAACGCCACCCATGTGATGAAATATAATCCGTACAACGCCTAGGTATGCTGAGTATCAAATTATTTTATATCCGTAGTTGAGCAACCGACCCAATTTTTGGGTTTACGACTACTAATGTTCAACTCCGTAGCCTTGTAATTTTGAAACCAATCCAGAAGACAAGGGAACTCCTGGATAACGTATTGGGAGAAGTTGGCCTTCGTGGAGAACTTTTTGATGGAACTAACCCGAATTTGAGTTACATGGAGAGGACGACCACGAATACCTCCCATGGATAGCCTGACGGCAAGTGGACTCTAACCCATAATCCGTCTACCACTTAGGATATTTCACGTCAGCACTGTGGTCGGCCCAAGCCGGATACGGATTCGTGACCAGCCATCGGTGGGATTCGAACCCAGTTCACCTCATTGAAAGGCGAACACTCTTACCCCTGAGCCATCGCGGCTGAGTATCAAATTAATGAGTTGATCTTTTTTTTTTTTTATCTTATAACCGGTGTTGGACAGCCGACCCAATTCTCAGTTAACGGCTATCAATATTCAACTACGTAGTCTTGTGATTTTGAACCCAATTCAGGAGACAAGGGAACTCCTCGATCAAGCATTAGGATAAACTAGAGTTCTTGCCATTTAACTACTTTAAAGAATTACGACATACAAGTAACATTTTCTGATTGGTCCAGAAACAAAATGAAACAATTTTTTCTGGTTGACTTAACTTGGAATGATCGACAACTGGCTTATCTGACGGAATCTCATAATTTTGAGTACTTATTCTTCTCTCGTAATTGCAGGTACTTATTCGTACTTCTCTCTGCTGGGAATATTCTTCGAATCAATAAAAAGCTGCACTGATGCAGGGCACACTGCAGGAAATTCAATCAAATATTGCGCAATAAAATACTAACGAGCAAGTTTAGGATACTGCAAAAGAAGATTTAGTTTTCTACTGAAATTGAAAAGAAATAAAGAAACGCAAGAGTACAACTGGTGCCCAAGTTAACATGCTTATTGCCAGCCGAGTGCAGGTGGCTGGTTATACTATATCTATCATGAAGCAGTGGTAATCGATAAAGATAAAATCAAAGTTAAATTTTCTTATTTTAGTTATTAGTTTAGTTTTGAAATTTTACGTTAGTATATTTTAATAAACAATATATTATAATCATGAGAAAACTTTATATTTTCTGCAAAAATAGTTGGATGATAATGCGCACCTGTTTGTCTTGTTGACACAAACTGTCTGTGGGGAAGAATTTTGACATGTGATATCGCATGAATCAGCAACTAGCGTGTTAACTTGTCTTTGTCTCTCTCTTCCTTACAGATGGGGGGAGAATGTTTTTGTTTTAATTTAAAAAGAATGTTTTTTTTAATCACAAATATGGTTTTATTAAATCAAATTTATAATAGTTATTAAAATTAATGACAATTTAAGTAGTTTTTTTTTCAAAATTTTGAGACAATATTTCTCACAGAAGACAATTTGTTTTGAAAAAAAATGTGTATGTAATGTTATGTAATGCGTTGCTTGAATTGGCTACTTTTGGCAGGAATTGCATTTCGCTTTGAAAAAAAGTTGAAATATGTTGCACGAATAATATGGCTTAAATTTAACGAAAACAAGGTTAATTGTAACACTTTATTAAGGTTGCTGCAAATTTTTTCCCTACTAAAGTTCGAAAAATTGAAATTATGTGTAAATTATTGAAACTGATTTTTTATAAATATATTTATTTGTATATGGGAAATTTTTTTTAAACGTTATATACTGACGGATACAATTTGACTAATGACTTAACAATTTGACTTATATAATGAAGAAACAAAAATAGTAGCAACGTATATTGAAATATTTTTTAATGAATTTATAATAATGTGTTTTCAATGAACTATTATTTAAGAACAAATAATGAAGAGTAAAAAAAATTTAAAGATGTTAACAAATTATATCATTTTATATTTTTAATTTTAGCTATATTTATTGAAACAGTGTTAAAAAAATATTTTCAAATGCTTCATTAACAAAATATGACTAATGTATGAAATGTTTTCGAGACAATTTTGTAATAGTATTTCATTTTTAAAAATATAAAAATTAATATTTTTATAACATTTAACAGTCTTCATATAATATATATTTTTTAATCTTTCATTTAAATTAATTGTACTAATACTTTTTTTATATATAAAATAGCATTATAAAAAAAAAAAATTTAATGGTTACTCTAACGCAGGGTTCGCCAAACTTTTTTGATCATCGACCCCTATATAATTTTTCGAAATCTCCATCGACCCCATAAGAGTAATTTTCTGTTAATTAAAATAAAACTCTATTAGATACTGTGTTTGTACACTTATTTTATGATTTTAAACATTTATTAAAGTAATAGTACATTGTGTAACAATAGTTTTATGAAAAATATATTAATGTTGAAGTTTAAATACCTTAATATTTATTAAATAATAAGTAATCTATACATAATAATAAACGCGGCTGTGTGTGTGTCTGTCTGTAATCACAATATATCGCCACAGAAGCCTCGCCCAGGCACGAAACTCGGCACATAATTGTGTTTTGACATAATGAAGAAGTATTTTTTTCCTTTTCAAAAATTTGGATTAGTTTTTTAGTTATCAGTCATTTTGTAAGAAAATCTATGCTTTTTCGTCTTCAATGAGCCATATTCAAAAAACTATTTAAAAATGCATATACTTTTCTCCACTCTTATAAATGTATGCTAATGCGAACCTTACAATTGAAATATTAATTTTCGACAACTTAAACCAATAATATACGAAGGAATTAATAATTTAATTGTAAAGTTCGCATTAGTTTACATTTATTAAAGTGGAGAAAAGTTTAACTTTTGTATTAAAAATGTGGCAACATATTCGATACGTAAATAGAACGCTTCGCTTTGATATATTTGTCGCTGTTCATAATTGTTATAATAAGTTTTTCTTCTTCTTTCCACGCTCTATTTTTTTTTTCTTAAGCGAAGACGATAATTTTTATAGCGATATTGTAGTACTTTGTACAACTAAAAATTCTTTTCACAACACTTTAAAAATATTTACTTTATTTTCTTTATATATACAGAGAACAGTCGGCAAAGAATTCGATTAGGTTGAAAAACATTTCGCTAAAAAGGAACGAATTCCAAAAGAAAAAATAAACAACTTAAAGAATAAAAATGCTGATGCCAGCCAATTTTTTGAAAGTTAACTTAGAAATAACAAACCAAACGATGTTAAATAACAAACCAAACGATGTTAACAAAATGACGTAGAAAGCGCAACTAGATCAAAATTATACAAGCACAACTAGATCAAATTATAATACCTGAGTGCTTGACGTAACAGATATAGAAATAGAATTTGATACCATAAAAAATTATATAGAAATAGAAATTGATACCATAAAAAATTTATTCGTTTTCGTGTTCTTTTCATGTATTTAGCATTTTAGTTTTTTTTTTCTTAAGCGTTGTAGCTATATAATTTCAAACATCCTCAAGAGCTATAACACATCTGCAGCAGAACTGGATATGAAGGCAAAATTGCAGGACAGGAACACTTTAATTGTCCACTAATCTTCAGATCTCCTGCTGTGTTTTAAAAAACTTAATTTGTGAAAACCTTTAGCGTGGCGGACAGCTGGCCGCCTTAGGCGGCTAGTTATAAATAAGTAGAAATAATAAGTAAAGTAACTATAGATTTATTGCTTCGTAATTAATGAGATGGGTGTGCTTGGTGTTTTTTTGCAAGGTTCGCTATATTGGGTTAAAAATTGGTCAATTTTAATCTGAAATCCCCTCAAAACTCCGCAATTAATTTATTTCTGTGCTTAGTTAATGTTGAATTAACGTGACTGAAACCGGCTTCGACCATACAGGAACTTGGAAATGCTAGCATAAATGGCTGAGTTATTTCGTAAAGTTTTACATATTTTTGCATTATATTTATATTTGTCCAAAATTTGCCTATTGTTAAATTTTTAAAAAACGTCTTTGCTTCAAGATCCTAAAATAATTCAGCAAGCTCATCTTGCAGGTTGATCTCCATATTTTCAATTTGAGCAGAAAATGGCACAATAATCCAATCAGGGATGTCAATGTTTTCCAAATCAACAAAGCGCAGTTTAAAATCATCGCTCAATTTTTGAAGATGACCTGTATATATTTCCAAGTCTTCTTCTTTTTTTTCTAACTGTCGCAGATTTGAAAAATACTGATAATCCTTACGTAGCAATGAAGATCTAAATAAATTTAATTTTACTTGGAAGCCTAACAGTATTGTTTGAACTTCTATAATTGTTACATCTTTTCCATTCAGCTTTGTTTGAACATCATTAAATTTTCCAAATAAATCCGTTAAATAAAAAATGCGGTTCTTATTGTTTTGGAGAGAACAGGAACAGGGTTCAGGAACATCACTCAGAACAGGGTTTATTTCACTGAGAAATTTGGTCATGGAGTCATTTGGTCTACAAGCCTTTGCAAGCATACACTTCTAGACCACCATCTAACTTCGGTGTGCGGAAGTAATTGGTTAAATAACTCGTTGTTTTCCTCACAAAGTTTGGAAAATAATCTTGATTTAAGAGGTTGGGCTTTAATTTGATTGATACACTTAATACAAAACTGTAAAGCTTTATGTAACTCTGGACTCAGATATTTTGCTACTAAGTTGTTTCTATGCAACACACAATGAATAGTGCGTATACCGGGCACTTTTTCTTTGAGAAATGTAGTAAAACCTCGGTAACGTCCTACCATAGCAGGTGCCCCATCTGTGACTACCGCTATTATATTTTCAAGTGGAATATCATAATATATTTAAATATTCTTGAAAACTAAAAATTGTCTCTCTTTTCCATCAGTTTCAAGATATTTAGCAAATAAAAATTTATCAATGACTTGTCATTTCATTTTACTGAAATATCTAACGTTCACCATAAGAAAAGCAAAAACAGATTCATCAAGTTGAATAGAGAACTTGCAATTTTTTAGCTCTGAAACTACCGTATTTTCTATTTCTTCAGCCATTTCGTCAATACGCAGTTTTACAGAATTTGCACTTAATGGCAATGATTTTAAAACATTAACAGTCTTTTTTTCATTACATCCTGAATGACGTCGTTAATTGCAGGCATAGCAATTTCTTCAGCGATAGCGTGTGGTTTTCCCCTTCTTTGCAATATTAAGCGAAATCTTGTACGAAGCTATTGATCTTCCTTCAGTTTCAACTTCAGTAGACCGCTTTATAAGACTTCTTATAATTGGTTGACATGTGAATTTTTCTTTAAGTTTTTTGAAAAATTCAAGCTCTTTATTTTTTTTATCTGAGTGAACCCTATCACGATGATCTTTCAATCTTGACGGTTTCATGTAGTCATTTCCTTTTTTCGCATAGAAGACACATAGGAATCGTTTCATTTGTTTGTTATAAATGATGTCTGATATTAAGTCAATTGTAAAAAAATTCACACATTTTACCTACTCAATTAGGTATGTGTGATTTGCATATTAAGAACTGTTTTTTCTTCGACATCCAATCGACCCTTCCGATTCGGATCGACCCCCTGGCTCAGATCGACCCCCGCTTCTGTTAAATAGATACCTGGGGGTCTATATAGACCACTTTGGCGACCTCTGCTCTAACGGAAGGAAATTAACATTATTTACGTACATTTTGTTTATCATTAAAATAAAAATATATATTATAATTTATCATTTGTTAAAAATAGGAATTATAAATTATTATTTAGTTATAAAATATTCAATTTTTTTTAAAAAATAACATTTTGATGAATATAAATAACCTAATTTAAAAAAATTAAATTATTTTTTAATATTATTTTAAATATATTTCATAAAAAATATTTCTTAAAGGTAATTACTGTTAGTAAATTGCATTCGCGTTACTTGCAATTTCTTTATCTCTCTTGTTTTATAAATGTTCTTTTCTATCAGCAGATGGTAGTTCTCATAATTTTACCTTAATCACTTTTCTAAGAACTATCATTTGATATCAAAAAAACCTTTGAACTATTTGTTTTAATAAGCAAAAAAATAATATAAATTGATTCTGTACCTTTCAGACAAATCTAGTCTTCCAGAGTTAAAAAGGGTAAGAGATCAATTAATTGATTTTTATAATTAATGATTAGAATTAATTAATTTAATTAAATTTGATCAACATACAATAATAATAAAGTATAAAACCCAAAAATATATTCAATTTAATGATTCGTTAATTGCTTTTATTTTTATGGAACGATTTGTCTTATCCTTTTAATATTGTGATAATATTAGCGAAAATGTGTTACACTTATGTCTTATTTAATAAGAATATAACTTAATTGAGAGAGTAGTTTTTTTTTTTTTTTTTTTTTTTTTTTTTTTTTTTAAATCTTAAGAAGTTAATTTTAATAAGAAGTTTGGTTTATATAAATATAATCTAACATTATTTTTTAGATACTTCTAAGGGAAGAAATATGTTGTCATTATTTTGCCTCGTTTTAGTTTGTGGTAAGTTGGTTATATGTTTTTCATCTGCCTTTCTCTATCTTAATTAATTTTCTTTTTTACACATTAGTTTGTGAAAACATTAACAGAAAATCGTATTTTTGCGTTTTAATTTGGAAAAAAAAGTTAAGTGAGAAGAAATTAATAATTTATATATTTTTGAAACTAAAATTTCTATTTAAATTCTGAGTTTAAGAAAGTGCATGGAAATTTCTCCCTTGTGCATTGGGTGATATAGAGAGAATTGGGGTTGAGTACCCGTAAAGGATATCGCTTCTATCCTGAACAAAAATCTGAGTTAGAAGTTCAGAGAGAATTTTTCAAACTAAGTGTGAATATGCCCGACATTAAAAATGAAAGAAAATTTTATATTATTAATATAATTCCTTATCAATAGAAAACTGAACTCCAAACCTATTTAAGTGTTTTACAAATATGAACAAATTGACACGAATAACAATAACTAGACTAAATATTCAAAAATTAGAGATTACTGAATTTAACTCATTGTCGTCATTTTGTTACTATAGTACATACAGTTCCAATGAAAAATGCAAATATACTTACTTATCCTCTTCGTGCCGAACTGGCACAGATTTTTGCTCCACACACACAACTGTCCTTGGTTAGGCAACGTGCTTCTTCGCATCCAGTTAATCCTGCTGTACTAAAATCTTCTTTAGTGCATCTTTGCCATGTTAGTATCTGGCTCCCTCTTTTTCTCTTTCTGTTAGGCTCCCATGAGCTTGCAACATTTACAAGATTGTTTGTATCTGTTCTTAGTATATGGCCGTGCCATTTCTATCTTCGTTTTAAGATTTCTTCACTAACAGATGGGATAATAGCTTTTGTTACAAAGTCTTTATTTGTTATACTATTGGGCCAGAAGATTTTTAGTATTATTCTTAAGCATCTATTTTGAAAAGTTTCAAGTTCAAGTTTCAAGCCAGCATTCGGCACCATACGGAAGAATGGAACGCACGGTAAAAGTGCTGATATATTTTCAAATAAATGAACTAAATTAATTACCAAATGGTAAGTAAAGGGAACAACGAACCTTTAGAATGCAAAAAATGAAAATTTTTTATATTTTAAATATTTTATTTTTATACAGATGTCGGGTATACTCCCACAAATTACCGCACTACTAAGTTTTACTAAAAAGCTATTGACAATTTAGTGTGTTATTAATCAATACACGAGTAATTACACCAGATAAAAAGATAATATTAATTTTTGAAATGTTTGGTCATAAATAACGTTTAAAACAAATGTAGCATAAATGATTTTCAACGTTTTAGTTTAAAATAAAAAAATATTGAAAAAATAACTCTTTGTGTTTTAATAAAATCTTATGAAAATTAATTTTTTATTTATTTATTTTGTTCTGTGAACGCATCTTTTTGAAAGCATTTACTGTTGCATTTTTCTAAACCTTATTTGAGATCATATTTTTTCTAAATTGATTTTTTTTCTTAAAAGTTTACCGCAAGCAAATTATTTTTAATTAGGTGTAATTAAAAATGTGTTTTAATTAATAGGTCAATCTTTTATCCATTACTTGGCAATCTTTTTAATGAAACTTGGTACATTAGGTCTCTTGTATATCTAATCCATATAGGTGACTAACAATTCAATTCAAACTTCATTATTCAATCTAAATAGTCCTATAAAGCAATTTCTTATTTATTGTACTAAAACATACTAAACATTTTTGGTGTCCAAAAGAGGAGCATAACTGATGTTCCACTGAGCAAGAATAGCGGGAAACGTTATACAAGCGAGGGTAATATTGTTATATCTATAAGTTATATATATGAGAAAATATTGCAAAATAAGGGTATCAATAACTTTTATTATCCAAATAAGCAATTTGAAAGAAAACAACGCTAACTCATTGTTTATACTTTAGTGAATCAATTTCCATTAAGGCATCATTTCGTAGCTTAATAAATTCTATAGTTACATCTGGTAGCCACGCACAAATTGCCCATATATGTTGTGAGAATGTGGAAGAGTTGTAGTCTTAAAGAGTGCCAAGCACTACGGAAAGCTCCTTTCTATTCTGGAACATAATTGATGGGTGAGGAAGGAATGCAGTTTGTCTCCCAAGTATATACTACACATTTTCAAAAGAATTAAGATCAGGGGAGTAAGCAGGCCACTGAAGGCGCAGGATGTTTTCTCTTTCGAGGAAGTCGTTGTCCACACCATCGCATAGTGACTAGGCGCGTTATCTTCCATGAACTCTTGGTTGACCTTGTACTAAGTGTTGAGTAATATCTCCCTTGGATTAAAGCCTCTGTCACTGTCTTGAGATCACATACTGAGGATCATTCAGAATTTCAAAAAAATAATAATAATAATAAATAAAAATAAATAAATAAAATAAAATTAAAAAAAATTGGTTTGGGATCGACAACATTCCAGCATTTTAATATTTCTCCTTTTCAAAAACATGTCCATTCAACATTTTTGTGTCATCCTTCGGTCATTTTGATTATTTAGCAAGCTCCTTCGCCTAGCATCTGATATCCGTAAGGCACGTGAATCGGTTTCTTGATTTTATACTCTTTTTGTCATGCGCCCATCTTTTGAACATACCGATATGGACTGAAATGTTTTGTAAATGCATATTTCAAACAGTGATTCTCTACAAGTAAATTTGAACATTTTGACTTTTATTCATTCGCATTCTTCCACATTTAACTTTTAGGCACCAGTGTAACACTACCTTGGGGTTCAAGTATTTGTTTTTTTTTAATCTGGCTATTAATTGGTTGCAGCTCTTTTGTCAAGAAATTTAATTTTCTTTTAAAACAAAATATGAAAAGATAGTGCCTGAAAAGTATTTTCACAAATTTTCAAGCAAAATTTATGTAACTTTATACATTTGTTAGTCAATTTAATATGTTTTGATTAAATATGAATTTAATACATTTTTTCATAAAAATAAGCGCATTATACTTTTTTATAAACTCACATTTTTTCAAACTATATCTACTAATTTTTACAAGTTTTACTGAAGTGTATAACTTATTATTGTTTAGTGAAAAATGATTGTTATAACTGTGACTGTAATAAAAAATTAAATTTTATCTTCTTAAGTATATAGAGCTTAATTTGAATTTTATTTTATAACACATTAATAATATTGTAGCAATCTTTTTGTTTAAGCGAAAAATATGAAAATTTACGAAGTGAAAGATTTTACAATGGGCAATTTGTTAAATAAGTAATGAAACTTAAGTAAAATATATTTCTAGTTTTAACAATATAGGGGCTCGGACAAATGAGTAAGTTTTCGAATTCTTAGGTTAAATTACACGTAGAAAACCAATTCTGGTAAAATTACCATATTTGTATAGCAATGACATTTCTGGTAAAAAACAAAACAAAAACATAATTCTGATAATAAAACTGAAATATCCGTAGTAATAAAGCCAAAATATAGAAAAGACCAAATAATATTTAAACTATTTATTTGGTAATTTTTCCGTTCGTATTAAAACGGTTTACCGGAAATTTTGGTCTTCTATATTTTGGATCTTATTTGTCTTATTACACATTTAGTAAAAACGCAAAATTGTAAAGTAAATTTAACCAAATAAATGATTTTTATGCCATGTTCTGAGTTATCATGATAAAATTAACGCATGCTTCCAAACAGCATGGTGATAAAACGATATTTTATAGTCATTTTTACCTTAAGTTAATATCAAAAAATTACCTTGCTTTTTGGCTTTCTTATAGAGCCAGAAAATGGTAAATTTTACAATATTTTGGTAAAATTTACCGTGCAGAAAGAATAATTTTAGTTTGAAGAATGTGTTCTTTATGTTGAAAAAGCACTAGAATTACGTATCCAAAGAAAGGAATTAAAAAATACGCAAAAGAAAAATAATTTTGGGTTTCGCAGTTGTATGGGTCATATCCTTATACACTACATTTTAGGTGATGCATTCAGTTCATTTTTTGATTTCGGTAAAAAGATATTTAAAAATGTGATTAGTTTTTCATATCGTCTTAAATTTATACAACTCGAAGTATTTTCTATTTTGCCTTAAACAATTTGAGTAACTCACTATGCTGGCAATTATGAGATAAAAATCTTTCTTTCTATGAATTTATGTTGCTATTCATATAAACAAAAGAAAATTTATATATTACTTGATTCAATGTTTCTGTTATTTAGGGGATTGTGTTATTTACATTGGATGTTTTGTATAATAAATTTTTAAAAGTCTTGTCCAAAAATGTAGAAATAAAAAGACAAACTTACTAAACACTCAGGAATATCATTTCGATATTAAACCATATTATCGGACAAGTTTGCTGCAACCTTAATAAACTGTTAAAATAAACCTTGTTTTTGCCTAAGTTTTGTATTATGCTTCATATTATGTATCCATGTTATGTAATCAAGTTCAAAAAGCATAACAATATGGTTCATTTTGCAGAAAATATGAACGATAATATGGCACGACAAACTCCAAATTTTCTTCTGTAAAGCATGCACACTATCAGTCACAAAACAATACTTAAGTGGGAAAAAAAAGATTAAATTTTTCTAAATCTAACGAATTATCGTAATATTACGAAATCATATTCAAATCGTCTAATGCAATTTACTTGTTTGATTAAGTCGAAAAGAGGCACTGCTAATCTATGTTAAATAGACTGAAAAGAAAGTTGCGCAAAGATTGTTGATTTATCAAGATCAGTGTTAACTTATAACTTCAATTTGCAAATTGTTATTTTTATCTAAATATGGATTTTGCTTTGGTTAGTGACTACCAAACCGAATCGGTTTTTTCGTGTTATTTGGTTTGTGTGTTAGGATATTATTTATTAGTTTTTGCCAATTATTTAATTTGATTTGATTATTAATGTCGTGTTAGAGTCACACTATTTGGCAGTTGAAGACAAATAACAATCCATCCATAGTGATGATTCGAATACGATACTGATGTGTGTGCAGCTATTTTACCACTACAACTTAAGATGGTTGTAATGTCCCAAAAAATATTATTTGAATAAAAAAAATTAACCAGCAAATACTCATTTCCGAAAGTTTAATTCGCAAAGATTTTTTAAATTTTAAATATATTTTCTTTTGGAAACTCGCAAGTGCGTAATATAAATATTTCTGAGCTTATTTTTATTCTTGTTGTGCGTATGTTTTTTATGTTATCTTACTCAACAAACATTTATTTTGTGCTTAAATATTAAAAATTCCTATTTTAGGTGGCGCCTTGGCTGCACCATCTGGAAACCAGTACATGGATAATGTACTTCACACAACTCTTCAGAATGTTATAAAAAGTGAAAAGTTGGATCCTACGCATCTTCCTGACTACACTTTTGAGTATACAGATAAAATCTTCTTTACAAAAGTTCACGGGAAAGCTGAATACAGCGAAGGTTCTCTGAGTGGATTGTCTCAAGTTATAAGGATTTCAGAATGCCAGGGACCAACCAACATATCTTCTGTCACAGTAATCAATTGCACTCTATCCTTCAATATGTTACAAACCAGTTACAAAGGACGAGTAAAGTATGGAGTTCTTCCTAAAGTAACCATTGACGCTAATGGCAACACCTCCAATGCAATTGTAGATGTTTCAGTTTCCAAAGCTTTGCACGATAGTAAAGCTACTTTGAGGTCATACAAAGTCCGTCAAGTTCGAAGATTAGATACACATTTTACTGGATTAGGTCCTCTTAACAAACAGATGAAAGTTCTTGAAGAAAACTACAAGGGCCGGGTGACACAAGAGGTGATCAATGTTGTTCAGAACAGATTCCAGTATGCCCTTAACTTAGCTGTTGGACAAGTGCCAATGCCTCTTCGTTAAAAATAGTTTTATGCCAAAAAGCATTTTATAATAGACTTATATTTTGTATCACTTCAAATTGTTTGCAAAATAAATTTTTTTCAATAATTTTTTGAATGGACGTCTATTTTAATTCAACTATATCTGAGAAAAAAACAACACAATAATAGCATTTAGAAAAACAACAAAGACAACTGATTTAGAAAACCAAGATTAAGCAAGATATGATCATAAAAGAAAGTTAAAGATAGTTTTCCGAAGAGACGTAATAGTTTAAAATGTAAAGAGGCTTTTCAAAAAATTACATGATTTTTTAACATTCTCTTTACATTTTAAATTGTTATGTCATTGCACTGTTCTATTGCCAACAAAAGTAAAACATCTGAGATACCTCAGCGCAAGCATATATAACAATACATATATAACAAATAACAATGTGTATAAGATTTCTCTGATAATTTCTCTTCATAATAATATTTATCCTGAATAATTTACTTGCTCATTGGTTACAATTTTACTCATTTCCTAATTTTTTTTTACAAATATTTTATCTCAGAAATCATATATTAAAGCACGTAATATTTCTCCTGAATAAATTGATAGCTTATTAGTTTCACTTTTAATTATTTCCTATAGGTGAGAGTAAGGTGAAACCACAGGTACTTCGATTTTTTCGAAATTAGTTTTTTTTTCTAGCGGATTAACTCTGAATTTGACCTAACTAGTCAAGAAGAAGGATCTACCATATTGGCATGCTATTGTTGCTCTTGTGTAGTTTTACTTTGTCAATTCTATAATGTTCTCTTGTTTTAAACTATTTTTATTAATTGATCATTACAACTGTAAAAATTATTTCTTATCCTGATTATTATACGTTTACTAAAGATTCAAACCCTTATAAGGAATAAGAATTTTGCCCAATAAGCAGCACTGCTGTTCGGTTCGTTTCGAGATTCTCTGCTTTCGAGGTAAGACCGGATATCTCCTCTCCCCCTAATGTCTCCCAACCAAGCTCAGCCCACGAAAGCTGCAGTGCAGCGGAGGAAGAAGACAATTACATCCAAGACTGGACAAAGGTTTTACAGGCCTCAGTACAAAATTTATTCCGGGGTCCTGTCCTCATAACGCAAAAGGCCTTATTTTTTTATTTAGTAGAATGTTTAAAGATCTCTTATATAAAATTAATAATTTTATATAGATATAAAAAAATTCTCTGCCATTTTCTTTTGAAAACACATTGATAAACACTATATTTTTTGTAAAGACCTTTGGCCGGGCCCTCAGCCACTCTAGGTCAACTGTCCCTCTCTTTTCTTTCTTCTCCCTTGACAATAGCTTTAACTGCATCACATGTACATTACATGCATTCCTTCTTAAATTGTAAGATGAAATAGAAATATTCGTTGTTTATTTACTGAATTTCTAGTACTTCAAAATTTCCCATAGAGTTAGCATGTGAACCTGGTTTTACCTCACTAATAGAGTAAAACCGGGTAATTTGAATTTTTCTAGAAGAAAATATCATTTATAAAGAAAGTAGTACACCTAGTGTAGTATAGTAGTACACCTAAATTTCGAGAAAGATATATATGGTATGCAACTAAACAATGTTAAATCAGACAGATTTTTGGTCAAACAGGCCTTCAAAACTTATCTCACCCGGAATTACCCCACCTTTCTCTCTAAATATTTATATTTAAAAAAAAAATTTTTTTTTTTAGAAATCAATAAAAATATCAATGTTAAAGCATCTTTAATAGTTACTTTTGCCCATACCGTAAAATGCTTCTAAGTGAGACAATAAGTAAAGAAGTGACAAAATTTTAACAAATATGGTATTTTGCCTAAGATTAGTTGATAATAACATCATTATTTGTTTTTCAAATTAAATCTTTTGAAAGGCCATGAGCTATGAAATAAAAATTTAATTAAAAAAGTAAAATAAAATTATAGAAGGAGAGCAGTTGTGACGACAAATAATAGCAAACTTTTAAACTGATTTGGTTGCAAAAAAATCATTAACCTGTAATCTGAAAATTAATTATTTTTCACCTGTTTGTACTAATAAGAGGTCATATAAATGATAATTCCTATTTGGTTCAACTGGTGGTCCTTTTCCTATTCAATCTAAAATAATTTATAGTGGCAGAGAAAACTAAAGGGCAAAGTTTTTTCTGAAAAGAAAGTTCTATGGAAAAATCTATTAAATATTTCGTGTAACCTTAATATATAGCTACATATATGTATGCAGCTTAATATACAATGATATATATATANTGGACCCCTTAAATACTACTATAATTTATAAATTTATTGCTTTCAAAATATCTAATTGCACGGCTTTAATAGTTTAATCGTTGTAAGAAAAATAAATTAATAAGGAGAAATGAGTAGAAAAGTCAAATAATCTAATGAATAACCTATGTTATGCTATCTCCGTCTTTTTAATGTTTTCAATTAAATGTGATTTTTAATACTTTATCTTATTTCTTTTAATAAAGTTGTGGTCCATGGCTGGCAGAGATCTGCAATGCATAATATTGGGTTAGAAGATTACAGAGAGGGATCAACTTTAAACTTTTATAGAAACCATAATTTTCCATAGATTTAATTTCTTTAAGTGATTTTTAAAAATTAAAAAAAAACTGAATACATATTCTTTAAATATCATAAAAATAATGTATTTCTTAAAAATATTCTTTAAATATCATAAAAATAATGTATTTTTAAAAAATATTTTTTAAATATGATTATAATATTTTTAGCTATTTTAAAAATATTTTTTATACTAACAACTTTATTTATAAAATTAAGTTTTTAATTTTAAGTTTTAATGATTTTTTACGTGATTTTATTCTAATTTGATGAATAATTTAAAAAAAGAAATATTTTAATCTTAAAGATTTGCATTGCGAAATAAATATCTTAATGATAAATGAACAAAAATTGAGACTTTCTGAGAAAAAAATTGGAAAAGTGTAACTTCAACCGACTTGAGAAATATTAGCAATAAGTAATATTTAAGTAAAAAAAAACATGCTTACATTTTACAAGAATTTTGAGATCTTATAATGCTGAGGATTGATTTTTTTATTATAAAGTTCCAAGAATTATATCATTATATTTGCTAATAATTAAAAATTGAATGGAGCACTGAGTCTTATTGATTACCAATTAAATATGTTTAAAGTTGAATGAAAATGACAGAAAGAAATCTGGTTAACCAAGGTTAGTTTTGCTCATTTTGGGCGAAATATAAGTCTTCGATTATTGCAATTTATTGTAACACCTTAAATCTATTTCCTTCTTATCTAAAAAGTACTATAAGGGTCCTCAAAATGATTTTTTTCTTATTCCAAATCTTTAAATATAGATAGTAAATCGATATTACTTTTTAAAGATAAAATGTTTTTTAAAATCTTCCAAACATGATATGAAACAGATGTTATTGAGAGCAAAGAATGTAATGTCTGTTATCTTTCTAGAAAGATGAATTTCATTATTGATGGCAAGTAAACATGTTTTTGAGTATCAAATAAACCTTAAAAAAATTCAGGACGGTATTATATATTTTGTTTTTTGTAAAATAATTTTTAGATTTCATAAGTTAATCGTAAAGTGAATAAAAAAACAAAGACCTTGTGAAAATAATATGTGATTTGGTAAATTGCATGTTGTTGTTGTTTTTTTTAGCATGTGTTCTAAAATAAAAATAGGAAATCAAGATCTTACTAATAAAGTTATGTCAAATAGGAAATAATTACACAACACTAATATGGTTTAAGTTGCAAAAGCTTGAAAAGTGTATAAAAAAGTTTTACAGTGCAGTAACATTTGTTTAATAAATTCCTCCAGAATGTCTGAGGCCACTATTTTTCCCATCACAAAGTTAAGCCAATATAACCATTTATCCAGTTTTTTTCCTTGCTAAATAAAATGTACACGTACAGTGCGAAAAAAATAGTGCAACTGAATGATTTTTGTTGTAATGTTTGAATATTCATATGGTAAGATGCAATCTTAATGGTTCAAAGATCTAATCTTAAATACGTGAGCCGCAATAGCTCAGGGGATAGAGTGTTCACCTTCCAATGAGGTTCGAATCCTGGAGATGGCTGGTTGTCACGAATTCGCATCCACCTTGCACCAACTACAGTGCTGATGTGAAATATTCTGAGTGGTAGACGGATCATGGGTTAAAGTTCCTTTGCTGTCAGGCTAACCGTGGGCGGATCTCGGGGTCTTCCTCTCCGTGTAACGCAAATGCGAGTTAGTTCCATCAAAAAGTCCTCCATGAAGGCAAGTTTTTCCGAATATTTGATACAGGAGTTCCCTTGTCTTCTGTACCGGGTTCAAAATTACAAGGCTACGGAGTTGAACATTAGTAGTCGTAAACCCAAGAAATTGGGTCGGCTGTTCAATGACGATTATAAAATTATAAATCTTAAATACGTTAAGTTGCTTATACAGGCAATAATTTTAGGCACAAAATCAGATATGAGATTTGGATTCTTGACCTTCAAAATATAGGGTGGGGGTAGCCGCACTCTGGAAAATATGTTCAATATAGGTTAATCAGGAGCGTCAAGAGTTTGGACCCCTTAAATACTACTATTGGCATATTTTGCCATATCTCTAAAAGCATTCAACCTTTTTACTCCTAATTATAAAATTCGTTTGACCATAGATCATTCAATAAAAAAATACTAATAATTATCTTTTGTTATTTAATTCGAAAAATAAAATATTCGAAAAATTGAATTGTAAGGTTAACAAAGCTTAAATTATTTTCGTCTTTGAGTTTCAAATGATTAAATACAAAATTTTTATGATGGTTCAGATTGTTTATATTTTGCAGTTTGTCCTTTAAAATAAATTAAAAATATATATACCTTCTAATTCAAGTATATCTTTACTTATCTTTAAATTAAGCAATTAAAATAATTCATTATTATTACAAATTACTTTTTGTTTGGAATTATCTTTGAACAAAAACTTTTTATAATTATGTGCAAAAAGTTTTAATTTGCTTAAGTTCTTCCAGATTTCAGAGATATGGTGAATATATATCCTGGTTTTTCTGCTCATTACACAGTGAGCTCATTACACACACATTTATGAGTCAAGTTGAAGAACTGGTAGAACAATTTAAAGAAGGACATTACAAAATGCATTCATTGTAGCGTGGAATTTACGATTTTGAATCCTTTAATGAGTCTTGATGTATCTTTTTGACAAGGATGTATCTTTGTGTTATTGTTGTTAAATTTTACAAGGGCTTATCAGCTGAACTTTGCAATGAGTACACAAATCTGCATTGGTATGTGTAACAATAAATAATAAAATTTAAATAAATAAGTATTAATGAATACATATAAATATATATAAATATAAATAAATAAATAAATATAAGTTTGCAGCGTGATTCAAACCCGCTACCTTTAAGCTATAGCTTTGGTATGGTAGGACAGCCTGATACGTAACAGTTAAATTACTGATTCAGTTCAGTCTTGTTCAGTCATTTGAATATTTACAAATGCACTTTTTTTTCTATAGTTTTAAAGGTCGTTGGCAAATGCTAGCTTATAGTTTACATAGAAACAAAAAAATAATTACTGACAGAGAACTAATTTAAGCGTTTATTAAATAAAATAGAGGTTATTAAACTGAACATTTCGCGCTACTTAAAATTATACTAAAACTGTTAAAATTATTGATTTTTGTTTTGAAAAATTATCTGACTTTATCTATCAAATTTACAACCAAACAGCATGGTAATAAAACCATATTTTATTTGTAATTTTACCATAAGTCATGATCAAAGTATTGAAAAAAATCATCGTACTGTTTTATGTTTCCTTAGCGACAGAAAACACGATAAATTTTACCATATTCTAGTAGTGTTGACCATACTGATTTTTCTCAGTGTTTGTGAAATGTTTAAACCAATTTAATAGTGAAAAAATTAGATAGATTTAGAATAATTTTGCATCAAATAATATAAAACATAACGAAAATTTAAAAAATGAGCTGATACAACTAAATATTTAAATGAAATATATATACTGTTTTTGATTTACCCCTTCCGGGCTGATGAA
The DNA here is from genome assembly GCF_043381705.1 of Parasteatoda tepidariorum. Lineage (NCBI taxonomy): Eukaryota > Metazoa > Arthropoda > Arachnida > Araneae > Theridiidae > Parasteatoda > Parasteatoda tepidariorum. The sequence goes on from NC_092214.1 coordinate 4,374,683, forward strand.
AGGAAAAAGAAGCGCTTTCTCAGGCCTGCAAGCTCTGAAAGTATACGTAATAAAGAATACGTATATGTACTATGATACGTACTAATATGAAATGTAATACGAGATTACCAAATAACATCAGGTTCGTGTGGTTTTGGGCTGTTAGAATCAAAAATGCTCGTTTCATATTTGATACCATAGACGTGAATGGAAAAATCACGTGAATACGTATATTTGATCAAAGTCCTGAATGGTTCATACTATAAATTTGATTACAATAAATGGTAACAGGTTGTTAAGCGAATTAACAAAACAGTGGGTTATGAGATAAAATGTTCGCAACTTTATAAAATTTACTATAACGACTGGTTTTGATTCCCAATGACTAATAAGTCTGACTGAACCGCGATGGCTCATGGGATAGAACAGTGGTTACCAATTGGTGGCCTGCGAATCCTTTTTTTTTTGTGGCCCACGAACTAAAATATATTAGTTGTCATTTTTTGGGGGACAATTTTCGTAAAAAATCTATATGGGTTTAAAATACTTTTCACTTTAAAAAGAAAACCTAATTTCTTCGTTTCTGTAAATTTAACATACCAACGGTGCAAAACATTTACTTCTCAGGTTTTTGCATCCAAGAAAATATTTATTCAAATAAAAAAATAATCGGGTATTGTTGCTCTTTTTATTTCGTTCTTTTTTTTCTTCTTTTTTTTTGTATTTTGTGAATATAATTTAGCATGTGCGTATCAGAAATTTTCTTGAAGAAATTCTCCGATTTCACTTTTTGAAACCACTCATTTTGGACGAAATTATTTGTATCTGTAAATTTAAATTTTAAAATGTAAATATCTATTCTCTGATGGTTGCAGCAGATAAATCTCAATTCTCTCATTGAACATTTTGTGTGCTACTATGTAAGTTTTAATACCAACCTTTTTAAAGTTTCATATCTTACTATTTTGACATCTGCACATTAATTGTTTAATACATAGGTGCACTTTAAAGTTATTGTAGTCAGAATTTTTTAATATGCAATTAAATATTTTTAAAAATCTACTTCTTATTTTAATTTGTAATTTAATACTTTTGTTTTGTACAACTTGATAAAAATCTGGCAGTAATATTTAATGTTCCTTCAAACATAAGATACTTCTATATAAAATCTTATTAAAGTTGCGGTCCGCCATTTGACTCATGTTTTTAATTGTTGCCTCCGGCCTCATGTAAGTTGGAAACCCCTGGGATAGAGCTTTCGCCTTCCAATGAGGTGAACCTGGTTAGAATCCCGACATGGCTGGTCGATATGAATTCTGCAACTGGCTTGCACCGACCACAGTGCTGACGTGAAATATCCTCAGTGGTAGACGGATCATGGGGATAGAGTCCCCTTGCAGTCAGACTAGCCTTGGGTGTTTCTCGCGGTCTTCCTCTCCATGTAAGGCAAATGCAAGCTAGTTCCATCAAAAAGTCCTCCGCGAAGGCAAATTTCTCCCAAAACTTGATCCAGGAGTTCCCTTGTCTTCTGGATTGGGTTCAAAATTACAAGGCGTCATAGTTGAACATTAGTAGTCGTAAAACCAAAAATTGGACCGACTGTTCAACGACGATTTTAAAATATAATAAGTCTGGCTTACGTTTTAATATATGTTTTCTTCTTGAATTACGCTTTCTAATAAGTCATTATATTTATTATTGGTTCTTTATACTAGTTACTGAAACTAAGTAATTTCATTTAATCATATTAATCAATAGTTAGTATTATGCACAATTCAGTTGGAGTATTTCCCGATTATGAGGGCATTTGTCGCAAATTAGAAAATTGGGGACTCGCTAATTGGGAATTTCAGTTAGCCTAATATGTTATCTATTTAAAATATTATTTATGTGGTGGAGGAAAATTTGGCATAAAACTAATGAGAAAATGAAGTACTTCAATAATTTTTGCTTAGGTGTTGCTAATCAATCATACAAAATATTTTAACTCCTTGGTTGTTTGGATAAAAATTACTTTATCTATACGACATTATAAAGTTTCTAGAAGAAATGATCCTTTAATTTTAAAAGTAAGATAAAAATAATTATGACTCATTTAAAATTCACAGAATGTCAATAAATTGAATATCGAAACACTAAAAATGATAGCAACTATTGCACCATTTCAGTTGAAAAAGCTTTTATGTATTTACGTTTTTTATTATTCAACTTATCTAGGAACTCAAAATGATATTTTAAGAGGTAAGAGCTTCTTGAAATAAGGTGTAATCAGTTTACATTATTATCTCGGAAAATACGTCAAATATTTGATAAGTAAAAAAATGTTTGAAATAAAAGCTTACACAAATGCATACTTTATTCCAGAGCTGGAACAATCATACAAGTCAAGTAAGTTCAATTTACCTTAGTACCTGTCTCATATTGTAAAACATTAAAATATTTTTCAAATTTATTACAAAAGAGTGACATAATAATACGGATAATATTATAATTAAATGAATAGATATTAGTATCTTAAATATATATTTAAATAGTACTTAAGCAAATATCAGCCAGCATAAGCGTGATTCAAAATTAAGTTATTGGTTATTGAGTTAATTTTCGCTATGCAGAATATATTTATATATTTCCTCTCCCTAACTTATTTTTTAAGTTAATGAAAAATTGGTTTATATTGATGGTTTAGGCATTTTCTGAGATAACAAGATCAAAGAGTTAAATTAAGAGAATCAAGAGAAAAAAATAACAAGATCAAAGAGTTAAATTTCACAAAAAAATTTTTGAACAATATTAGAGCTTAAAATCATACATATTTTTACAATTTTGCAACTCGTTAAAATGTAAAAATTCGAAAAAATTTAAAACTTGAAAGAATTCTATGCAACATATTAAACAATTTCACTGACTTATACGATTTCTCTCTTTCATTTGATGATGTATTTTAATCATTAAAATAAACAAATAACAAAACAATTCTATAAAATGTGACATACTAATAACTAAATTTATTGAATTTTATGAAAAAGAAATTGAGTCTTGCTCAATTTTTGAAATGAATAATTTATTGTAAAATTGCTGAAATTTATACAGTTTTAAGACTTTTTCGATTATTTTGTCAATTTTTGCGTTTTAATATTTGCTTATAAAAGCAAATTTTTTTTTGATAAAATGTGCAAATCAGAAAATATTTAAACTGAAGTCATGACCTTGAAATATAAACTAATATATTTTGGATTCAGTTTCAAAATTATGCTTTAAAATACAAGGAATTCTTACATGAGTTTACAAATCACTCAATGTTATTGATAAATTCCAATACTGAACATTGGAGACCATTTTGTCGTTTAAAATTACATAATTTAAAATGGTGCAAAAATTTGTATAATTTACCTTTCAAAATTGCTTTGTTGTCACAATAACTTAAATTATAAAAAAATTTAATAATTATTATAATAATTGATTAATAAAAAAATAATCCAAAAAAATTATATTTTGCTTAAATTTATTTCTGCTTAAAATTTTTTTACAATTGCGCTATTTTTTTTTTGAAATTGTCCTAATAAATGCCATAAATATAGTGAAACAAGAAAAAAGTATAAATATAGAATTAACATTACTTGGGCAAAACTCTCGACCGTTTGATTAAACTATTATTTTCTAGGTTGCAACAACCGCTCCCCCTTTATTGACGGTATGTTTTTTAACATCATTATCCGAACAGATTAAAAAAAGTCATATTATTAATTATTCAGGGGAAGTACGTTTTTGTGACCGATTTCTTAAATAAATTTAGTCTGCACTAATTATTTATGTCATTTTAAGTCTATCCTTTAAAACATTAATATTTCCTGTTATATGGTTGTTCGATTATAAGCTCAAAATTTAATAAGGGGTTCCATTTTTCTTAGGGAAAGGAGTACTGAACATTTAAGTTTTTATATCTTCTTAGACATAAAATATATATGAGTTAAATCATGTATTAAAATATTTTTATGCCATAGAATAAAACAATTTCTCTCAATTGCAACTTAAAATGATTCATATAAATATGTTTATATATGCATTTATGACAGTCATGTGTTTATTAAATTAATATATAGTATATATTAGGTAAAATTTGCAATAAAAATATATTATAAAAATCTTGTATATATAAGAATTTATTAATTAAGATAGTAAGTTGAGTAAGTAAGAAAAATGTTTCTTCGACGATGAAATGTATATATATATTTAATTTCACTAACGCTTACAGTTTAAGTTGATCCAGTGACTAAAAGCATTTTTTCTAAAACCTAAAAGAAACAAAAATCTGTTAAGTCTGTGTTATTTTCTTCACAATTGTTTGAATCATTTCGCAATCGGAAAGATAGCGTGTTTATGTGACTGCAAATTGCGATTTTTTTTTTTTGGATAACATCTGGATTCTTAAGCTTTACAATTGAAGTTCAATACAGCATTATCTGACCACCTGTTATCCTATTTTTTTTTACCTGAATATAAAAATTGACTTGGGTTTTTTCATATTTATTTGATGTTTCCTACTTAAACTTGAAAGAGTTAAAAGCGAAAATCACTTGTGCAATCCTTAGAGACAGGAGAAATACTTGAACATAATCTCATGTAAAAATTTCAAGTTTTCTATCCTTTTAACAAATTTGAAGCAAATTTTAATTAATTAATTTATTTATTAACTAGTTTAAGAAGAATACAAGAGTTAATGATGTTTTCTGCAGTTTTTGCACTTCTCTTCACCGTAGGTAAGTGTTTTTTTATTTTCTCAATTTAAATCATTACATTATGTAATATAATATTATATTATATTATATTATATTATATTATATTATATTATATTATATTATNAACGATACATTTTAAAATAAACTTATTTAAATCGGGTTCTATACGTATTTTACAATGACTGTTTCTTGGAGAAAATGACACGAATTGACTATTTTATTTTATATTATATTATATTATATAATATTATATTATATTTTTTCTCAGAAAAGGCTTGAATTTTTTCACAAACTTTTACTGTATGATAAATGTTAAAGCTGGTTTGACACAGCATTAAAAAATTAATAATATTACTTATCGGTAATTTAGTAAGCTATAATATAATAAAGTTGTTAAAATGATGGTAAAATAATTTTATAATTCTAGCTATAGTACTAATTAAAATTTATGAAATTATAGTGATGTTAATTCATCAGCAGCGAAGATTCCTCAAATAATGTCTTTAGTAATTATTTGATTATAACATAATATTATTCTTTTGAAAGAAAGAAAAAAACAATGTTTGAGTTACAAATAATAGAAGTCTATCTTTCGTTTAAACTCTATAACCTTTAAACTATTTCTCAAAACATTTTGGCTCCTTTACTAATGCTTGTATTCGCTTTGTCGTGACAATGAATTTTAACAATTTTCCCTTGTGGATCTACGGTCTAAGTTGGAGTTAATACTTCTAAAACTCATTAATTTTACTAATTTTTATATGAATTAAACTAAATTGCACTATTCAATTATCGGAATACTTGCTTTTGAATATCACTAAGGATAGTACTTGGTCACCAATATTTTGGTAAGTTTTCTAGTTTGAATCCGAAACAGGCAAAGCTCGCATATTTTCTAATGGCCAAGAAAAATTGGGCAAGAAGAAAATTGAGCATTTCTTTCAGAAAACAAGAATGACTTTCTTCTATCGCTATTTAAGGCTTGGAGTTTTGGTGAGCAAGATGCAAAAATTAATGTTCAGGGGTTTTGCAATTTTTGCTTCTCTAGAATTGCTATATTACTTATAAATTAGAGGGTATCGATTTTTTTATTAGATATCAATCGATTATTTGGTTGATTCCTCAGAACCTTCATAGTTTCACTTCTTACAAATCAATAAAAATGATTATAATTTCTTTTCCCAAATAATGTTAGTTGCTTTTTTTTGGGGGGGGGGGGATAAACTTATAAAATTATTGGAAAAATAAATACGAATATTACATGGTGTTTAAAAGAAATAAGATTCAGAGTTGTCAAGTGCAGAGTTGTCAAGTTATCCGTATTTCTCTTTAAAACCAAATTTAAATTTAGGGTTCTTTAAACAGAATTATTTTGTATATCATTTTTCTTTTTTTTCTGTTTCACTTACGTTTAAGAGATCGAGAAGTTCGAGAAGTGAAGTACTCATGTCTGTTTGAATTATTAGTAGTATTGAAATGAAAATTATAATATAATCTGGCTAGTAAAATGAAAAAAAAAATTGTTTAATAAAGTTCTTCCTTTATATCTCTAAAAAGAATTTTTAAGTTGACTTAGTTTTTGAAATCTTGACCAGAATTTGATCTTAAAAGTTGATATTTCCTGGAACAGAACATGAACTTAGAACTAATAATTAAAACTAAAGAAATCTTGCAAATAATCATAATGAAAATCTTTGTAAAATAATGAGTATTTTCGTAACATTAAAGAGAGTAAAATTACAATCGATTTAACTAACTTTTGCAATTATTAAAGTCTCGATTAAGAAGTTTTTTTTATCATCCAAAACCAACCTTTAAAATATTCTTTACTTCAAAAAAGTAGCAGAAATGCATAAAAAAAATCTTAATTATGAACTGTTTTTGATTAAAAAGATATTTAAGCTTTAATTTTATTGGTCAAATATGCATATTAAATTAAGCACTTATTCTTTTCAGGTTTGACGTATGGATCACCCATTGCTAATCAGTACATCGATAGCGTTTTGAATGTAGCTCTGAGAAATGAAATTAGATCTGCAAGTCTTGATCCTGCTGTACTAAATGACTTTCAAACTGAATTCCAGGACAAAGTTGCAATAATTGGAAAAGTAAAAGGCAAGGCAGAATATTCCAAAGGTACACTTAGTGGTCTTTCTCAAGCTCGCCGTTTTTCAGAATGCCAAGGACCTTATTATAGCTTTGGTGCTAAAAGTATCAATTGCACAATTACATTTAATACTTTGCATATAAATTATGAAGGGAAACTTAAGTATGGTAAAGTACCAAAAGTTAACATCAAAGGAAAGGGTGACGTTACAAACACAGTTATTTTTATTGAAGTGACCAGCCAAGGTGGATATCCAACCCTGAAAAATTTTCTTTTCCAACAAATTGGATTCATGAAAGTCACATTTACTGGATTAGGTCCACTGAACAAGTTTACAAAGTTTTTAGAAGATGGCTATAAATCTCACGTTGAAGCTCAGGTTTTTAATTCCGTTAGTCAAAGATTTCAATACGCAATGAGTAGAGCTGTGGCCTCAGTACCAATGCCAAATTAATGTTATACGAGCATGATTATTTGTTGGATTCTCAGGTATACCTTTACGAATAAAGATTTAACATTGTGAAAAACTGTTTTGCTTTATTGCTCTTGTACATTGTTTGTATAGTTTATTACTTTAACTGTAATTTTTTTAAGATGAAATTAAAAATTGCTTTTTTGCTGTAAAAATATCATTGTCTCATTCTTTAATTTTAAATCATTCTCTTTTTAAATTTAAACTCTAATATTGAACCATTGCATTTTGTTTTAGTAGCATTTACCTAATTTGACAAAAATAATGCCTTCAACCATTAAATTTTAATTTCCATATTTTTACGAGTTTAAATGAGCACATTTTTTAGTTTATCATTTTTACGAGCCAATTTTTAAGCGTTTAAAAATAGTCCATTTTGGAACGAATTTTGAAACATATTTATAAAATATCTTATTTGTTTTCCTCCTCGTGTTATTTTCTTCTTTTTATAGTGTTTATGCAATTTTAATATAATATTAAATCAATTATAACACGTCAAATTTGCACTTTTATTTAACATATTACTTATTTAAATACCAACATTTTCACGCAGCGTAAGTATCTTATTTTTAACAACATTTTTCTTAAATGAAAACTATTGTTCACTGATCAATAATTATATAAAATATCATTTAACTTTTCGTTAAAAAAATTAATTTAGTTCCAATTAACTGTTTTTTTTCTATTTTAAACAATATAAATAATAAAAATATGCTCGATTTGAGCAAGTGACTGGAGGTTTTATTTATTAAAAAAAGACAATAAATTTCAACTTTTATTGCAGATTAAACAATTATCGAATTATTATTAGTAACTTAAAAATATTAATTTCTTAAAACAATCTAATATAAAATATGAAATCCAGTTCCAATACATATAATTTTGTAAATTGTGATAAAAATAAGGTAAAAATGTAGTAAATAAATTCCTGAAGAGAATATGTCGAATCTTAAAATTTAATTACTTTAATTGAACAAAATACATGGAAATATAGGTACCAACTTAAGTTGCTATTTATAATGATTTTTGAGGGATTATGAGGCTATAGGGATTTAAATACTTCTGAAAAATCTCGAAAAAAAAAGTTGTGCACATGCCTTTGGTATTTATTAGATTTCTTTCTTTTAGGGACGTATGTGAAACTTTAAAAAATATGTGCAAATGCTTTTTAACCCGTCAAGCAAATTTAGAAGAGAAAAATATTGATTGACAGCAAACATAATGGAAAAAGTATAGTTAATGTACATCAGAAAAGAAATTTAAAGTAAATAATAAAACCACATTAAAAAGGTTGACCTCATATATACTTAGTACCTCAGATATGAAGTTTTAGTTCTCCTTACAGTGCTTGTGAAACTTGTGCTAAAGAACGGGAGCATTTCATTTTCTACGGAAATAAAAAATAATGTGCATTCTCTTTGTGTTGCAAATGAAGTGTGTTATTTCTTATCAAAAAATTGAAATATTGTTTCTCGTTATCTTACAAGCTTAAATTAATTTTGAAATTATTCAAGGACTTTTTGTTCAATTAAATAAAATAAAGCAATGAAATGAAATAAAATAAAGCAATGAAATAAATGTGTTTTTATATTTAAAGTGTTTTTGACTATTAAATATTAATTAGTTGCAGAATAAATATTGTTACTTAGAGACAAATACTTACTTTAATGAGATTAAATTATAAAATAAGTGTTGCCATAAAATATGAAAACATGTGTAGCCATGAAATATGAAAATATTTGTTGCCATAAAATATGAAAATATGTGTTGCCAGTAAGCAAACAAAAATGAATTAAATAATTAAAAAATGTGACTACACTGTAAAGAGTTTAGTTTCAGTACTAAATTATTAAGCGAATTTAGATGCAAGAATGCTAATTGTCATAATTATTAGAATTGTTTTATTTCATTTTGACTTTAGATTGATCAACAACGTCACAATCAAATAATTTAAACGCATGTTCTTTGACTACAAAAAATAACGTAACATCAAATATCAATGAAAGAAAAATACAATATATCCAGTTTTTTGAAAAAATGAGAATTATTTCATTAATTATTATTTAAGGTGTATTTATCTATTAAATATTAACTAGTTGCAGAATAAATATTGTTAAGACAAATATTTACTTTAATGGAATAAAATTTTAAAATATGTGTTGCCATAAAATATGAAAATATGTCTTGTCAGTAAACAAACAAAAATGAATTAAAAAATAAAAAAAATAGGTGACTACTCTGCAAAAATTTTAGTTTCAGTACAACTTATTATTAAACGAATTTAGATGCAAGAAAGCTAATTGTTATAATTATTACATTAGTTTTCCATCCTTTAGACTTCAGATTGATCAACAGCGTCGCAATAAAATAATTCAAACACATGTTCTTCGACTACAAAATATAACGCAAAATCAAATATCAATGAAATGAAAATACAATATTTTCAGTTTATTGAAAAAATGAGAAACAGTTATCCCATTAATTATGACGTACTGTATTATATTTTAATTCATTTCTTGGAATATAAACAAAAGAAAGGTTTTTTACTGTGTGTTTTTATTTTTTTACATCTTAGTTCGATGCAACGATTCTTGAAATCCAACCTTGGAAAAACATTTTTGGTGCGCTTTGAGATTTTATTATTATCTTTGCATAAAAGACGAAACATAAATTTTAGTGGTTCACGACTTAACTGTACTTGAATTATGAATATCTTATTTCAGTATAAAACAAAGAGGTCCAAACTTTTCATTTAACAGATAGATTGTTAATTTTCTGAAGATCCATTCTTCTATTTTTCTCTTCGGAAGTATGAAAGGTAAGTTTTGAAATAAAATTAATTATATAAGCAAAAGGTATTCCTTAAAAATTTTAACAGATTGCGTTAAACATAGTTACTGTTTATTTATTCTTAAATACACACACTACTGAAAAATATATATTAAGGAACGAACAGAGAAATGAAGTAAATTTAATTGTAAGATGATTTCAGAAACATAATTAATATTTTCAAATCACTTTTTTTAATCACTGATCAAGCTTTTACATTTGCATCGGAATGTATACACAATATTATAATTCCCTATTATGTATTCAAACTTACATTAAAAAATTTTATATTTTTATATATAGTATGAAAGGTAAGTTTTGAAATAAAATTAATTATATAAGCAAAAAATATTCCTTAAAAATTTTAGCAGATTGTTTTAAGCATAGTTACTGCTTATTTATTCTTAAATACACACACTACTGAAAAGTATATATTAAGGAACAAACAGAGAAATGAAGTAAATCTAATTGTAAGGTGATTTCAGAAACATAATTAATTTTCTCAAATCACTTTTTTTAATCACTAATCAAGCTTTTACATTTGCATCGCAATGTATACACAATATTATAATTCCCTATTTTGTATTCAAACCTATATTAAAAAATTTTATATTTTTATTTCTAGGAAGAACAAATACTTTATTTATTCTTTTAATGTCAGTCTACGGTTTTGGTAAGTATATATTATTGAGTCAGTATTTTGTTTTTGTTGGATTAGTATTATAAAAATGCAAATTTCGTAGCGCTAATTAAGTAGAGTGATTCCACAGAAAAAGTACACTTAGAAATTATAATTTTATGCAAGTATTTTCTGAATATGAATAAAATTATTTTTATCTATAGAAATTCAGTATTAAGAATGCCGGTCAAATGTGTTAAGAATGTCAGTATCACATGTCGGTCAAAACCGTGGAACCACTTTGTATTGAACGCAGTACAAATTAGGATGTTAGAAACATTTAAGTCACCACATATTTTATTAACTTGAGCGGCCGTTCATTTAAGAAAACAGCAAATTAAACTATTATATTGATATTTATTCAAGACTTACTAATTCTTAAATTCTTATTGTAAGTTCAAAAAATTGCATGTTTTTCCAGAATGATAAACCTGTTAAATTATTTTTAGAAGAAACCTGAAAAACATGGATTCATTTGATAAACAATAATATTTAACATCTTAATAAGAATTTCCTTTCTTTTTTGTTTTAAAAAAAATATTAAGTTAGAGAAAATTTGAAAAAAAAAAACATTTCTGGTCATATCTAAAATAAAAATTATGCATAAATGTATAAGGTACAGTACGCCAAAATAAAAACGGATCTAATGTTTGGATTTTCACGTTCTTGGACTCAATTCTTAATGGATCGAGAGGGTGACCTCAAATTTGCTAAATAATAAGTGCAGACGATATTTTAAGTTACGAAGTTAGACACAAAAACGTACTTTTTCTGAACAAACATACCTTTCATTTGACGGATGTAGATTTCTGATCTCCAAAATATAAGAGCTAGCCGCAATCCGTTAAATATGGTCCCAATTGTTTGGTCAGGAGAGCGCTTAAAAGTTTGAATCCCTTAATGTTAATTTCACTTTTTAAGCAATCTGAAAAATTTTTATACTCAGTTATAAAATTCGTTTTTTCAAACATAATTCCATGCAGAAAATAACTTAGTAAATATTTATTATTTTATTTAAAATTAAAAAAATCGAATTTTCTGGTCGAAAAATTTTGAATTGTAAGGTATACAATTTTTAGAATTTTTAATTTTAAAGAATATAGTTTTATGTAGCAAAATACAAAATTTGAGCAAAATCGGTCGAATTGTTCCTGAGAAATTGAATTTTAAGCATCTGAAAGTTTTGAAATTCAATTACAAATTTTACAAATTTCAATATACATATTTCCCAGATTGCGACTACCCCTTATATTTTGGAACCCAGATATCCGAATCCGTCAAAAAGAGGTATGTTTATTCAGAGAAAGTACATTTTTGTGTTTGATTTCATAACTTAAAATATCATCTGCACTTGGTAATTAGCATATTTGAGGTCACCCTTTTCAGACGAAAAACTTGAAAAATTAAAGTATTTACGCAGGGTACCCCGTAAAAACCACCCTAATCATACATTTTTAGATTTCTTGCAAAAAGGAAGACACAGAGGTAAATTCATTGGAAGTTACAAACTATCACTAACGCGAGGAAAAAGCAAAAGTGCTATCAAAACCTGGAAAATCACAGTTTTGGAAGGCGAGTCTACAGAACATCAAAATATGTTTCATTATCAATTGAAACTTCTAGTTGTTACCAGTATTTTTTTCTTCCCTTTCCCCTCTGATTTTTGGCAACTTAACAAGTTTTAGTCCTTCGTGTAGCCACCTTCTTTAATTGTGGTTCGACAGATTTTGATAGCATTTTTAGCTTTTCCTTGATTAAATAGGAATTTGCGACCCCCTAAGTAACTAATTTAATATCTTTATTTTTGAAAAAATTTCGAAAAATATATAGTAACCAAAGCCAAAATTTTTGATGGTTATCCATTGATGGACCAGCATAATCTTGATGGTAACCAACATAAGTAATAATCAACCCAATGTAGGAATTTGAACTGATTTTTGATGGGCCAACATAAAAAAGCAAATTCTTTTGATGGTATACAGCTGAACCAACAATAATTCTCATTAAATCATAATAGAAATACATTTAGTTGGAACCATCATGGACCATCACGGATCATCATGGATTGTTGGTCCGTTGGAATCAAACTTCTCTTAATGACGGTTAACCATCATAGTATTAAAGTAGCATTTTCCATCATGGAATGATGGATGTTTGTTGGCATATAAAAAACCATGAACGCATAATGGAAAATGTTGGATGATGGTGACCATCAAATGCTGTTGGACTATTATGAATCGCACTGAAACCAACGTAAACCATCAGAATCTTTTGATGGCACCATTAAGAATTTAGACGTGGGAAGGGAACTCTTTACGGAGCATCGGGTTAAAGACAAATTAGTGTGAAAATATTTAAAATCAGACATCATTTAGAAAAGCTAATATTTCTTCATCTTAATGATCTTATTTTTATTTTAGCTAATTCTAATGGCAACAACTTTGTTAATGAATACTTTGATACTGTGTTAAATACAGCCTTGCAAATGGAACTGGGATCTTTAGGTCTCGATCCGGTTTTCCTACCCGATTTTGATACTGATTTCGACGACAGAATAAAACTAATTGGAAGAGTACATGGTATTGCAAATTTCTACGATGGTCAACTAGGAGGATTAGGAAATGCTCGAAGAAAAGGAGACTGTTCAGGACCATTTTTAGATTGGAACATGCCTTTTATTAATTGTTCTCTAGGTTTAGATGATTTAAAAATCTATTTTAAAGGTAAGCTTAAGTACGGCAAGCTTCCAACAGTTTCAATTACTGCCAGAGCAAATTTAACGTCCACTCTCATGTCAGTTATAATTGCCAACTATCCGATAAATGTTAATAATTTAAGATCAGTATCATTTTTAAAAATTGGTCAGATTCAGCCAAAATTTACTGGCTTAGGTTCTCCTTTGAACAAATACTTAGATGTATTGGAAAAAGGATTTATAGATCACGCTTGGCCAGCTGTTATTAACATGATAAGTTTAAATTTTCTGTATGCTTTGCAAAATGCGGTTTTTGCAGTTCCATTTATGTGGTACACTGCGTTTTAATTCTTCTTTTCAGTTTTATGTAGTTACAATCTAAATTCAATTGTTTCTGAAATAATTTCTAAAATCTGTAGCCTCGAAATTTTGAAGCTTTTACTTAAGTGGTACATAAATTTATTTTAAATGTGTTGGCTTATGCACTCAAGAATTTATGGTAAAAATCTATTTTAAAAGGTCTTCAGATGAAGATCTTACTTAATTTTTTAAACCTTAATTTCGCTGAGCGTACAGTAGATTGAAATAAATCAAATAATGATTATGAATAATAAATTTTTAAACAAATAACTTGGTTATGTTTATAAATAAAAATGACTTGACTGTTATAACTCCTTTAATATGCTGCTCAAAACAATTAAAGGATGTTGAGGTTGTGGATTGATTTTGCACCTGGAAGTTAAATGATTGATACATTATCGACAGACGTAGTAGGCTATATGAGATAAAAATTACATTTGTTTGGAAGAAAGAAAAATCAGTTTTATTGAGTGTTTAGGTACAAAAGGAAAAAAACACAATTTGTTCATGTGAGAAAAACAAATTTTTTTAAAAAAGGTGCTTCCTTAAAAGAAAATCGTTTTTAGTAGGGGGTATGGTTTCCCCGGACTCCCAGCAGCCTTGAACACCTTTGAGGCATCGAGTCAACGAGCTTATTAATGAGGGGCTGGGGTATTCTGTCCCACTATAGGCGTCCAGCAATTCGTCCGAAAAACACACGCTAGCCAATACATTCGTATGATTCCTTCATCCAAAAGGAAATCATTCACCAAGTTAGCACGATGTGGCTTGCAATTGCAGTTCATTAACACGAAATTATCTCCAATTGCTGCAGCGTAAAGGACTACAATAGGTCTCAGGATCTCATCCCTATATCGGTGACCGGTCAGAGCTCCATTTCGAATGATATGGAGATCGGTGCGCCCATCAATGGAGATGCCAGCATGCATAGACCATCACTTCCCCACCGCTAAATCTTACACTTTCGTGCACGAAAGCAGGATTGTTTCTAGTGCCACGTTCCCTCCTAATGAAAATACGCCTATTATCAGAATGAACAGAAAAAAGGCTTGCCAGAGAAAAGATTGCGAAATTCATTTCTCCTCCAGTTTACATTCCCTGTTGCCCACTCCCTGCGAATGCGATTGTGCCTTGCCACACCATTGGTCGGCGAGGAGGCAGACCTAGAGCGTGAAGGTGGTTTCGGACAGTTTATGGCCGGAACTGTGGTACCAGCAGCCGAGTGAAGGTGTAGTTGAAGAAGAGTGGCGTTCATATTTCAGAGTTTCCGAGCCGTTAGCGTAAAATAATGGTCTTCATTGGGCGCTGTTGCACGTCTACGCCTTTGTCCTGATCTTCAGCCTGCATTTTCAGTCTCCAAAAAACGGTTCCAGATCCTGGAAATCACACTTTGGGAAACTCCAATGACTTCTGCTACTTCTGATTGTATTTAGCACCCCTCTAACCGGCCAACAACTCTCCAAGCTTCTGATTTAGTTACATGACTTCGTTGAGACTTGAGAAGCGTGTTGAAAAGCAACGCGCTTACTGAATGCCGATTACTCTTTTCCGCTTTGTTCAGCATTAAGTTGAAAGCCAAATCAAATTAGCTGCCACTAAAGCGTCGTCTTCGACGTCAAACTCAAAATTTGCATACTGCAAAGTTTGAAAATAAGAAAAATTTGCAGCTGTGACTCTCTTCTTCCATTCCATGCAACAACAAAAATTGCTTATAAAGTTATTTTATACAAGACTTACAATATCATTTAATGTTTTGATCAGTGTATATTGTAACTTGAAATGAAATCTCACATGACTATTATAAATGCATACATAAACTTATTTATATGAGTTATTATGATAGTTACAATGAAATAATTTGTATTTTCAATAAAAAAAAACGAAGTATAAGAGTATGTTATGTCTTTCAATGCTACCAAATGGCGTTAAGTAATACTATTCTTAAGAGTTGTGCTTTGAAGTCCATAGTATAAGATGAAACAAAAATCTGATAATGGATGCTCATTGTCAGCCCATTCAAAAATCGCCGTCTATTATCTTATTTTTTCTGAAGATCCAATATACTTCACTGAAAAAAAAAGTATAGCAAATGTACAAAATTCCGGATGAAATTACAATAAAAAGTATCGGCACTCAGAGTGGCGGTACTTTTTACAGAAGGATCCATTTTTACCGGAACATGCTACGGAACAAAAAATCTGATGCACTGTAATTTTAAAGTAATAATTACAGTAAAATCACTGAATCAATGAAATTAAATTACTATTACTCTAAAAATTACGGTATAATATCATCAGGTAAAAATGGATTTTACGGTAAAATAGATTTTAAGGATGATACACCCAAAGTGCCAGTATTTTGTACCGAATTTGGTCCGGAATGTTTCATTGTGTATCAGAAAATAGTCAAATTTACTGTGTTTCTGGCTCTATGAGAACACCAAAAGGCTCGGTATCTTTTTTCGAAAGGCTTTGGCAATGATTATAGTTAAATAACAATAAAATATGATTTTATAACCTGTGATAAAATTTGGTTAATGTGATAAAATTAATAGTAGCATATTTAAAGGATGGAAAAAATAATAAATATTGTTTTTAGCAGATGACTTTCTTCAACGACGAAACAAAAAGTAAAAATTTCTCATAAAATAAAAATAAAAATCTTGCATTTGATTTGTTAAGCTCGTGTTAACATACGATGCGCTTTATGATCTTATAATTATGCTCTTGCAGCGTCATATTGTTGTTTCTTTTTCAAGAATGAATGTTCCCCTCATTTGTCGAAATGTGTTGCCAAGTCTAGGAATCCTGTAAGACTACGAAAATATTTTCCAATTTTTAATATTTCTATAATATATACTATCATAAAAGATAGCACAAATTGAATTTTGTCAGACATGTTTAACTTTTAAAAGCTTTTATATTGCTTTGATTTACATTATTTGTATAATTAGCAAAATAAAACGGAACGAATGTTTACTTAAATCCTTTACCGCAATGGTATTTTCTTAACTTGCAACGGAGTATAAATATATTTTTAAGAGGAGATAATATTAAAACGCCGAATAATTGAAACATACACTGCAAAAAAACTTGAGTGTATCTCTATTCCAAAAATGGTGGCAACTACTTTACACCAAAATCGTGTTGTGAAACACCATACATTATTAGTGCCGTGAAACACCAAGCCTCTATTTGGTGCTAAGTAGCTGCCACCGCTTTTCATTTTCAGTAACACTAAAATTTATCATTACAGTAAGATATGATACATAAAGAGTCAGTAAAGTTATTTTTACGATATAATTCGGATAGGTATTATACCACAGTTTTCACAGTTTATTTGGTGTAAAGTAGTTCCCACTATTTTTCATATTCAGTATGACTAAATTTCTAATTACAGTAAGATATGATACACAAAGAGTCAGTGAAGTTATTTTTAAGATACAATTCGGATAGGTATTACAGCCAGTTTTCGCAGTGTATATCTGATAACTATTTTTAATGTAGGGAACAAATATTAAGAAAATACGTTTAAATATTGAAGAAAATTTATAGCTCTAAATCATTTAAAAACTAATTCAGAAATATTAGATACGTAGCTTTTCTGAACGTGGCATTTCCCTGAAATTTAACAGCCACATGACAGTAAGGTCATGGTTTGTTATTGGCTTATAAATCATAAGATTTGTGAACTAAAAACCAGTATTAATAACTCTAGAATCAGGATAAACCATTATATTGCGCTATTGTGATTTAAATATTTGATAACACTGTTAAACGTAAATTTAACTTTCAGAGAAGGCTTCTAAGTACAGAATGTTATATGAAAGAGAAAAAAATGTGTTTTAGTAAGACACTTTCGTTTATTCTTGAAAAAAAAATGCTTGGAAAAAATGGTTACTTCTACAATAATTTCAGCGATTGCCAGTTAAAATAGATATGTTGTCAAGCATGATGATGTGTTTTAAAATAAATAGCACATGGCATTGAAGTCAGAAAATGAGGAATAATCTCAATGACATTTTTTTAAATTTGTTTAAAATTTTCCTCCACTTAGTTTCGCTTAAAGAAAATAAAATACTCTTCGACATTCTTCCTTTTTAAATTAATGATATTTTCTATATAAAAAATAACAAAAATGGCCTAAATCACGTGTCTAATATTAAACGAGACCCGCGTATATATTCGTGATTACTGACCGAAACCAGTTTCTTTTAGTTCATTCAACTCTTCAAAATTATCCTTTTTTTTTCTTTTCTTTTTTTTTTGACCATCCCTTAAGTCGTAAGTGATACTTCTTGTAAAATAGAACATGATTTAAGCTTCTTAGTATGTCTCGTAAGTTCTTTTGGTTCCTCTATCGCCAAGAAATCATTCTTATTGTTATAATACACTGTTTCAGAAAACTTTGTTTCCGGAAATTATAAAATTCTTTCATTGTTTTGTTACTATTTGTTACATTACCTTACCCAGATTTGTGTCGCATAAACTAGATATACTAGATATAGATACAAATTATTAGTTTACATAGCAATGAAAATGATACCAGGTTATTCAAAAGTAATTTACTTTGCTCAGATATGAATTAATTTAAATTACTCTTTTACTAAATATACCAGTGGTTTTTAATCTTTTGGAAGAAAAGTAATACTTCACATTCGATTAAATTCTTCCAGAACTCAGTTGTGAAACAGAACTATGCATATTTTGCACGTTGCATAATTCAATGTATAAAAAAAAATCTTGCTAACTTTAACTACAGCATTTGTGATCAGCAAACAAGTATTAATAACTTTATATTCAGAGTACCATCTTTATATTACTTAATCTAGATATGTGTCTTTCAAACTAGTTATAGAAATAAATCGCTAATTTACATACCTTAAATTAAAATAAAAATTATACCAGGTTATTCTGAAATAATTTACCTTGTTCTGATATTTATAAAAGAATTTAAATTACTTTTTCATTACATAAAACAGTGTTTTTCAACCTTTTCGGAGAAAAGGAATACTTTAAACTTCATAAGAATTTTCCAAAATGCAGTTGTAAACAGAACTATGCGCATTTTGCATGTTACATAATGCAAGATTAAAAAAATACTAACTTAAACTACAACATTCTCGATCTATAAATAATTATTAATAATTTTATAATTAGAGTATCATCTTACTACTCTACTGTTTATCAAATAAATAGTTGTTCAGACATTATTAAATATCACTGAATCACTTTAATTTAATAAATATTATTGAAAAAATTGTGGTATTATATATAATGGTAAAAATAGATTTTACGGTAAAATGATTTTTTCGGATGATGCACCCAAAAGTCCTTTATATTGTAGTTTGATTCAAAATATTTTAATTTGTATTGCATTCATATAAGAACACTAAACACTATCACAGTCATATAAGAACAAATTTCATCTTTGTTAAAATCTTTTAATAACACTATGCATCTTTCATAAAATGTAAAATGTAATCGGATTACATAATATAAATTTATCATCTTGCAGTTAATTCTCCTTCGAGGCATCTAGCGGACTATCACACGTTTGTGCTGCTAATCTTCTACTTGACACGTGGCGTGGATTTGAGTTGTACGAAGCGTGGATTTGTGTTGTACTAGTATTATTCTGGCAGTGTGCTATGTCTTAGATAAACAACAAGTTAGTTTATTACTTGAAGATCGCATTCATATAAGAGCACTAACTTCAAATTTCACGTTTGTTAATATATCTTTCAATGCCAATATGCACCTTTCATATAGTATCAAAACCATCATGTAACATAGCATAAATTTATCATCTAATTTTCCTTCGTACGATCATGCAGGTTAAAATACCTTTGTACTGCTAATCTTATATTTAGACAAGGTGAGGGTCTAAGTTATATTCTTCGCTCCTATATAAGTTGTATAATTGGTAATCTTCTGCGAATGTGGTACATTTTAGAGAGAAACACAGTTAGTTGATTACTTGTATATCGCATTCCTTCAAAAACATTGACTTAAAATTACGCCATTATTAAAATCTTTCAATAACACCATATTTCATAGAGTATGGAATGTGATCACATAACATACATTTATCACACATAAAGATTAATTTTCCTTTGTGCATTCTATATTGTATTTATTAACAACTTTGAGTTATATTTCGCCGATGTTGGGATGGTTGTGTTTGTCTGTGATCAAATCTTAGCAAGACATAAAGTTGGTTTATTACGGAAACATCTGGACTGTAAGGTCAGTTGTTTTCTGAACTAAGCGCTTGCTTGTTTGTTAATTTGTAAATATTGAACATGTCGCATAAACAGAATACCTTTTTTATCGCTGTTAAATAAGTACAAGAACTATAGTTGAACTTGCAAATAGTACTTCAAGCGTGACGGAGTTGTTCCTTCAGATTGGTTAACATTAGAAACAAGGTTTGCATAAAAACGATGTTCAAAAACATTATAAAATTTTAATCGCCTATTTAAGAGCCATGGTGGTTCAGGGGATAGAGTGCTTGCCTCCTAATGAGATGAACAAAGTTCAAATCCTAGAGGTGGCATGTGGATACGAATCCTACTGCCGGCTCACACCGTCCACAGTAATGGCGTAAAATATCCACAGTGGTCGATGGATCATGGGTTGGATTCTTTTTTTGCGCCAGGCTAACCGTGAGAGGTTTTCGCGGTTTTCCTTTCCGTGTAACACAAATACGAGATAGTTCCATCGAAAAAGTCCTCCACAAAGACTAGTTTGTCCCAATGCTTGATTCTAGAATTCCCTTGTCCTCCGGGTAAGTTCAAAATTATAAGGTTATGTGGTTGAATATTGATAGTCACAAACTCAGAATTGGATCGATTGTACAACACCGGTTATAAAACATAAAATAAAACGGCTTATTCAGAAATTATTACAAACTTAGTTTATATAGAAATACAAAATTATTTAGAAATTATTTTTGATTCACACCGCAATTAGTTTCACCTTACCTTCAAAAAGATAATTCATAACTTGATATGGTGATTTGAGGAAACTGGTTGTTGTATTGAATAACAGTTTTTTTCTCTTTTCAATGTCTTGATTTTTTCACTTCTTCTCAAAATTTAGCAGGACACTTTCTCTAAATTCACGGAACACTGGTGTTCCGCGGATCCACTAACTGTTCGAAACCACTGACCTAAAACAAGCGTTTTCTTCTTAGTAGACAAAAATCAGCTGGACCATAGCATAATTGGCTATTTTTAATGCATTCAAGTTCATTATTTATTTAAATATTTAGTTGATTATTGGGGCAGACAATATAAACTCCGGTTTATACTTTATGTAAAATAACTATTGCTTCATTTGAGTTATTTCTTCTTAAAATATAAATCAGGATGGTGTAATAACAATACTTTTAAAGGGAATATCAGTATCTTGAAACATAAAACGGATTGAATTTGTTTTAGAAATACCATCACCGTGGCTTCGTTTATTCATTTTTTTGTGTTTTCACTAACATATTTATTACTTAAAAATATAATAGATGCACTTTAAACATGTTAATAGAAATTTTAAACAATTATCAAAGTATTAGGAAGTGAACTGCACAATCTAATTTTTCTTTTATTCTTTTTTTATTTCTCATTATTTTTCTTATTTTCTATTATTTTGTTTTTAATCATTCACGTATTTTAAAAGACATTGAATACACTAGACAATTGTAGCATCTTAACCTAATAAAATGACAATGCAAATTAGCAACAAAAAAATTTATATATTTTACATATTTAGACACATAAATATTGAACATAGATTACATATTTTTTAGATTCGGAAAACAAAAGGAATTTTTTTTTATTACTTTCGAATTCTAAAATTCTTACGATAACATTCTATTTAACTATCTCAAGATCATTGAAGTATTCTCATTTCATTAACTTGAGAAAGCTGATTTTTTTCTTGATGTCAGGTTACTCTTAAAAAGAATATCCTCTCCATCATGCTTGGTTTTATAGGTTTTGTTTACAAAAACTTTAAAATCTACCATTAAAACAGAAGAAATGGAGAAAAAAAATGGCACAGAAAATTTATTTTACGTATTTGAACACATAATATGCAAATATTGAACTT
Source organism: Parasteatoda tepidariorum (assembly GCF_043381705.1). NCBI lineage: Eukaryota > Metazoa > Arthropoda > Arachnida > Araneae > Theridiidae > Parasteatoda > Parasteatoda tepidariorum. The sequence goes on from NC_092214.1 coordinate 4,396,648, forward strand.
ATGTTAAATTTTTTTTTGAGCCGGCTAGGTGGCCGAGTGGCTAGCGTGTCTGACTGCAGGTTCGAATCCCTCTCAGGGCTTGGATGTTTCTCTCTGTGCTTTGTTATGTGTGATTTATGAATGTGGCCCACCTTATGAACAGGTATCTGTGACAGTGCGTCGTGGGTAATGCTGCTCTTCTCCGTGACTTTGGTCACAAGGTGCTCACCAGCCTACGCCAATATATGTATATATNTATATATATATATATTAGATTCGAAAAGCTAAAGAACAACTTTATTTTTGTTTTTATTACTTTTGAGTAGGAAACTTTTTATGCTAACACTCTACTCAGCTAATAATATAGCTCTTTCTTGATGTCAGCTTACTCTTAAAAAGAATATCTTCCCTATTGGGCTTAAATTCTATAGGTTTCGTTAAAAAATTATCATAGATTGATAACGGGTTTCTATACTTAATATATTGACCCTTACCTTATTCTTAGCAAGCAGCTGGATTCATATACAGTGGAAAGTTCAGAAGTAAACAATTTATTCTTCAAATGTGTTTTCTTTCTTCCTTTCATAAATAAATTGGAATTAACAGACCTAGTTGGTTGTTAAACACTAAAAACTAATGACACTTGTTTAAAAAAAACGCTGACGCAACTTTGTTACAGAGTCTACATTTCTAGGTTTAAGACTCGACACACAAAATAGTTCAATAATTGAGCGTACAAAATACAATAAAATTCTTAGCAATAAAAATTTTTAGCATTTTTTTATTTGCACGCAATTTCCCCCCATTTGGTTGCGAGCTATATAAAATAAGGAAAAATGTGTCGTTTTAAAAAGATACAAGAGACACGAAAGGCTTAAAGCTATTCACTTTTGAGCCGTTAAGGCTAAGATGCGATAAAACGGTCCACGTGAACTTGAATTAGTCTTGACACAGTTCAGCCAACAGCGTTCGTGTTTGACTTATTATAGGATAGATGATGATGATGTTTACCACTGAAATCTCTAAGTTGGCCTCCACACGAACGTGAAGAGAATAACGAACCCATTAGGAAGGAATATCATCAGTAGATATCTTCCTTCTTTTGTTTTATTTCAATCTATTCTAAATAAAATGCCTGGGGATGTTTGTCAATGTGTTTGGATTGGGTGATTTGCATTCATATTCGTTTCTGATTACCGTTGTAAAAGAGTACGATGAGGTTATATAACGCTTGCCCTGATTTTGTTAAGATGTTAGATTTAGAACATAAATAGTAAATATTTTGTGCTAATCTTTGCAGTGTTTCTTTTTTCTTTTTTTGACGAGACTCAACCCAGATAGTTTAGCATATTAATTACCAGTTTAAATTATTTTTAAAAATTTTACAAATTTCATGTTAAATTTAAATTATACAGTCAAATCCCATTATAGTGAACATGGTTTATAGTGAACTCCCGGATGCAGTGAACGAAACGTTCGCTCCCGTCCCTTGCTATACACATATAATATTATTCTTTGTTGATATACTGATCCAAAAGAAGATAGGAAATTGGATATTAGGATATTTTTTCTGTTTTCGACTGATTTATTTTTCTTCATTTATTGGTAATTTTGACATTTCTACATAAAATATATATACCGATTTTTAAAACCATCGATTGAGTGGAATGTAGCCAAAAGCATTTTTTTTGTTTGCTTCTTCTATCTCAGTTTCCCATCCTAAATAAAGGCCATCCCTAAATTTTCTGCACGCAAGACGAAGAGTAATAAAAAATAAAAGTTAACGCATTTTTTGTTACTACATATTGTTTTTTAATCATTTTTATATTTCTTTTTACTGGTCATTTATTTAAATAATGTGTAATAAAAGGGAGCAGTTCGGAAAAATTAGTTAAAATTGTTTTCGGTACTGACAAAATTTCGGACTCTTAAAGGTTCACTGTAGCGGGGCTTAACTGTATTTTCTCCATTTTCAAAGGGGGAAAAATGTAAAAATTAATGGACTGTATGGTAATGAAATTTCTAATAAAAAAAACTTTATTCTAGTTAATAAAACCAAAATATACAGTAATAAAAACAAAATATATGGATTGGGTAATATTTTTCCGTTCATATGTTAACAGAGAATTCTGCTTATCAAAATTATATCATTACCCCACATTCAGTAAAATATACAAAAAAAGTAAATTTTGTAGAATTACTAGTTTTTATGCTATGCTCTAAGGTAAAATTACTAAATTTTACCACTTTTACCAAATTTTATCACCCATTACAAAACAATATTTAATAGTTAGTTTTACCAAAATCTATAACAAAGCTCTTCAATAGAAATTCCCGAATGTTTTGGTGTTCCCATAGAGCAAGAAACTATAAATTTTACCTTATTCTAGTACTTTTGTTCATGCTTTTTTTTTCTTAGTGCAGTTTTTTTTTGTTAACCTTCTAGTGTTTTTTTCTTTCTTCATCGATAATGTCATTTTCCAGAAAATGCTATCAGCAAAGTTTAGGTTCTAGACGTTATTGATCTAGCTAGTTTAATCACTAATTACGTTTTAAATGGTTTAAGTTAATCTTAAACTCAATTTACATTCCCTTCCATCGTTAATATTTTGTGTTTATCCGTACAGTATCCATACTCAATTTATACTGAAGGAAATGGACTTTTAATAAAAAAGAGAGGATTTCACCGCCAGTTTCTATTCGAGTATTTTAAAAGCACCGAAAATAAAAAAAAAATTCAATTATTCGTAAAATAAATTCATCTAGTTCTTTAAAAATAGTTAGTGTAATTGAACGGTCTAGTACAACAGAATTATGCTTTAAAATAAGTGCTTATTTGCGAACACTTCAGAATATACAAAGACAATAATTATAAATTTCATGAAAAAGAAATCTTTAAAAAGTGCCTTTCCAAAGTAGCTAAGTACTTTTTAAAGGGATTTTATATATCACATTTTAAGTAGAACGCTGCCCATACAATTTTCGAGGATTTTAGGTGGGGAAATAAAAATTAACTCTCCATTATTCGTCGATAAGTAATGTTCTAGATAACGTAGATTGGGAGAAAGCAACCGTTTTGGAAAGGGTGCTACTTTCGAAAGAAAAAAAACATATGCGAGCTACTTCCAGCTTTTGCTACTTGCGAAAAAAAATAAAAAAATTAAATTATGTAATTTATAAGCTGATTATGATATTTTTTAGTAAACAGCATATATTTCTTACTAAGTCTAAGTGAAAATTTAAAAAAATGACTATAACAGATAAAAAAAGTGCTTAGGTTTTATTGTTAATAAACATTTTAAAGTTTCAGATAGTTTGGTTGTGTAAAGTAGAAATAAATAACAACAAGCACATTTAGTATTACTAAAGAAATCAGTATATAATGTGACTTTTGAATTTGTTTTTTATTCAAGTCATTTATATTAAGATTTGTGATAGAAGATTCTAATACAATTACTGTTTTTGGTTCATAGCAATTAATTGTGAATGATATAACTAAACATTGCGGTAATTTAATGTCAGTAAAGTGTGGGGTAATACTTAAGCCCTTATTCTTGTTGCGATTATGTTACGTAATGAGCTCTAGTAGAGTGGAATGAGCTCTAATAGAGTGGAAGTTAAGGTGAAAGTAATAAAGATTTAATCTGAACTATTTACAGCTTCTAAAATTACATAATAGCAATATCTGTGAAAATATTATTCAAGCTGAACGGTTTTCAGATAAAAACCAGAGGAAAACGAATTTATTTTTAAGATTCCCTACGCAGTCAAGTATCTCCAACATTTGTTACATTTATGTTCTAAATTTCAACATAATTAGAAAACGTTTTTCAGTAGATTAAGAAAGTAAAAGCAATTTAAGCCTTTCGCAGATACGAAAAATAATTCGTTTTAGTTGCATTTCAATTCCACAGCTTAATTTTTATTACACGTTTTGAATTTTACTAGATCACAAATTATGTTAAAATATGCTTTTATGAAAATTTATTACTTTCAAAATTTATAAATAAATTAAACAATTTCGGAAATTTTGACAATATTTTCTACGTTATGCTTATTATTATTATTTTTTTGAATGAAAAAAAAAATAAATTGAAACATGAAAATTGAAAGGAAAATATTTGTTTCAATTTTTGTAATGGCTACTTTTGTACCATTATTAATTATTGCATTTTATTGCTTTGCCAATTGTTGAATGGTTTAAACTATTCTCTTAATACATTTCTTTCCCTATTTTTTACAAATAAATAAACTCCAAACTTAATTGAAACAATTTTCTCATGTTCTTATTTATTTATTTATTTTAAATGCAATTTATTAAAAATTCTCAAGCCACAAAAAGAAATATATGAAAACCTCCCTATATTATGTTTTTAATATCTATTATATTTTCAATATTGAAAAATTACATTATCCTAATTATATTATATATTATATACCTAACTATGTATATTATCACAAACTACTTTTTAAGATCACCTCTTACTTTGCAAAATGCAAATTTTGTTAAAGAATTTTGGTAAAGGGCACATCTGATGATACACTGAGAAAAAAATAGCATGTTCAAAACTACCAGAACATTATAACATTTACTGTGTTTCTAATTCTATGGAAACACCAAAAAAGCAAGGCAATTTTTACAGAAACGCTTTGTTATTGATTTTGGTGATATTATTGCTTCGCAATATAAATTATATAATTAAATATTGCTTTATAATATGTGTTAAAATTTAATAATTTTATCACGCTACCTTAAAACATGACATAAAAACCATTTATTCAGTTAAATTTCTTTCAGATTTGTCTTTTTACTAAACTTGTAGTAATATAAACTATAATTTGAAAAACCAGAATTTCCTTTAAAACCATTACCGTATGAACGAAAAATTATGAAATTAATGGTTTAAATACCGTATATTTTATATTTATTACAACCTTTATTATTATTACTATTATTATTATTATTTATTATTATTTTATTTATATATCATCACCATACTGCACGGCAATTTTACCAGAATTTTTTTCTTCATGTAGGATCACCGCCTATTTTCAAAATGAAAATTTTGAAAAATAATTTTAAAATAATTTTGGTGGGCGGCACCTTTGAAGAAAAGAATATTCTTTTCACATTGTTTAATATTTTTGATATAGCACACGTTTGGTCACGCCCTTAAATTATTCAAAATGAAATAACATATTACAAATAATTATTTACCCGATAATTTTATAAAAAGTATCGAATATGTAAAATTTAAAAATTCCTGCTCATAATTATATTTCGAATTTTACATTGCCGTTGTATTAAGCTAAATATTTTGCAAATATTTGTCATGAAATAAATTATATCGATTTAGAATATAATGTAACACATTTTCTCTGCTTTCTTGGAACTCATTGAGCTGTGTATGGTTCAAAATAAATTAAAACTAATTTTGTAAGAGAACATAGGTAAGTCAAAAACAGTCTTAAAAGTTCAAAGCAAATAATTATTCGCAACTAAATATGATTAAAAGCATATTTTAGTCTACCTCAATAATATACCATATAATTAATACGCCAACAGTAGCATGCGTATTTAAATTAGATAGTGAAAGCTTATAAATTAATTGAAAAAGTCACAGATTTCTTTTTATAAACATTTATTAACTAACGAAGGAAAAATTATATATACCTCAAAATCTATGGCAACATAAAGTATGAATAAAAAATAAAAAGTGTTTAAAAAATTAAAAGGGAATATAAATTAGCTAAATTTAATTGAGATTGAGGTTTAAGAGAAGTTGCCAATCGTAGTAGCCTGCAAATGAAAAAAAAATGCGTGTTACGGATTATTCTTGTTGTCATTAGAAGGGAATTAAAACAATATTTTTGTTTTATACTGATTTAAAGAAAATATGACTAATTAGAGCTGTAAATAAAAGTGTTTCCTTTATATTTTATCTGAATTCGTTACAAGTGTGCTTTGTAACATACAAGTATTAAATGTACAGAAATAAAAAAGATTTTATCAGTATGGAATTTAAGGTAAAGTTATCGCATTATATAATTTCTGTGCCATATCTATCGAAACACGAGCACTATTTCAATGAAACGTTTGATGATGATGTGAACAAACTATGTTTTCAGTGAAATCCATAGAAAGGTAGTCTTTGTACGATATCATAAGAGATTCATATATCTTTCATTAGTCATAAATTCGAAAAATTATCACTTGCTTTTCTGTAAAATTATCTCTTAAAAATGATGCACGATCAGATCCTTTTTATAATACAATTTGAAAAAAATTGCAAAAGCTGTTTACTTTGTGTTTCTAAAGCAAAACGTGAAATAAATCTTTAAAAAATAAACAAAACTTTGAACCTTAATATATGTTTTCGTGAGAAACGTTTGGTTCCTTTTTCGCTTTGAAATTGGATAAAACAGTTTATTCCCCTTGTATTTCATAATAACTATTAGAATGAAAAGTTGAAATTTAAAATTATATTTTTATTACAAAAAGAAGAAATTGACTTATTTTCAAATATTTACACTTTTTCTTTATTTTATGATCGATCCCTAGAAAGCCCCTAGTACCTTAGTAGAGCTCTTTTTATCGCTCACAGGGACATAAACCACTTCGAAAAACTAAAAAATATTATCTAAACATTTTTTTATGAGCAAAGAAGAGTAAAAACTAGTAAAAGAGAAGCGTTGTTAGATAATAAAAATCCTATTAATGCCAAATATGAATTAAACGTAACTCATAAACTAGTGTTTAGAAGTAATCCTGTATGTAAAAGGGCTAAAACGAGAACTTTATGAAAAGAAAAAACTTTTCATCCCCGTTCATGCAATTTCACGAAACTTTATTGAAAATAATTTTAAAAAAATAGTTTGTCCTTTAGTAGTCGTTATTATGTTCATAGTCTCAACTAACTATATTCATATCATTATGTCTTTTGATCATTATGCATCATCATCATTAAAAATGAATTATAATTCGATTACGAGTATCGATCAATACGCCTTATTTGATGTAACAGTTTATGAAATAATAATAAGAATTAGATGGGTAAAGTTAAAAGATTGATTTCAATTTGTATTTTAATCTGATATTCAGTAGCAATATTTAATTGCTTGGATGACACCTTTTTTTCTTCCAATTAATGTTTTTATTTATTTTTTAATTTTACCATGGTAAACATTTGTAATGTTACTTGTAAAGATACATCCATAGTTTAATTTATTTTGCCGATAATCTGAATTACTCTTGATATCAGATAGCGTTTAATTACTATTTGTACTGTCACCGTAAGTTAATAGCGAAAAACTTTCGAGAAATTGTTAAAAAGTATTGACAATCGTAATTATTTACAATCGTACAAGCATTTTTTGTTAGATCTATATAATAAACAAATACGACAAGTTTGTAAAAACTAAATTCAAAAAAACAACTTTTTTTTAAGAAAATATTAGTGACCATGTCTCTTAGCATTTTTTCTTGTTTCGTATAGCATAAGGGAGAGCAAAAAGAGATGTATATTTTCCTGTACTCATTTAAAAAATAATGAAAAACTTTTTATCTAAGCTAATAGTCAATTTTTCTTTTAATTTTCACTGTATCAAAACAATTCGTCCCAAGCAAAATTTAAATGAACTTTTATGTGTTTTGAATAAATGATACAATCAGTTGATGTAATCAGTTGGCTGTAAAAATATCTTAATCTTCATGTAAACAAATATAATTTAAAGATTAAATTTAATGAACCATTGTACATTTTTTCAGAATAAAACGCCAACTGATTACATAGTCATATTATTGTATGCGGTCACCGTATTTATTGTATGACAATCCATTACTAAAATAAACTTTCTTTAAAGGTTTTAAAAGTTTCGTATTCCTCATAATTACTTTTACAGAGTCGAAAAGTTATTTAATGTTTCCGAAAAAAACGTTCCCGTAGTTTAACACAGGAAAAAAGAACTTCAAATTAATTACTTTCATCTCAATACTAATTTTAAACGCATTAAATGCATTGCGCATTGAAAGCATAAAATGCATTAATTATGTATAACTTAAAAATAATAAATACGTATAACCAATAATAGCAATAAATATATATAACTTGAACAAATAATAATTTAAAGAAAAATAAATAAGCTTACTAATAAATAAATTTAAAAAATCACTTTATTTAAATGTCAGAATGGTCATGAACTTGATCTTTTAATTACATTTACAGTTCCCTTAACTAGCGTTAGTTTCAAATAAATACGCAAGATGTCGCTGTTCAAGTCGACCTTAACTAAATGCGGTCAAGTTAAGTAGCTTTCTTATGGAGTTTCGAACTTGGTTTCTTCAGTTTTCATCCATCCGCATAGATGTTGTGATTGTTTTCTTTCAACCAATATTGCCGATCTGCTAAGTAGAGCGGTAAAGTATCAAAGGTAAATTCTATTGTTTAATTTTGAATGTTTTATTAATGTTATTTTTATATGAAAAGAAATTTTTTGATACATTTTTCGAGAAGAAAAAAATATAAACATGACTTTTTTTAATAGAATTATCGCTAAACAGCATATTTAATTGCATAATTTTTGTAAATATATTTTTAGATGCGTAATTCTTTTAGATATTTAGTTTCATACATGTAAAAAATCAAGAAAACGCATATTTCAAGAGAAATTGTTAATGTATAATGTAAATTGATTTCTTATTTGCTTTGTAGTGGGCAGTCAGTTAAAAAAAACAAAGAACTTAAATTTATTTTTAAAATTATTATTGCGTAATTTTCAATACAGACTATATCGTAGTATAATAAAAATAGTAACGATAAAGCGTTTAAGCAAAAAAAAAAATTTGTAAGCTGCATTATTTATTTAAATGAAACAGAAATTATCTTATTTGGTAGTTCTTTATTGACTACATTTATTTAAAATATCTAATTTCGAAAGTTGACAAACAAAATTTGTTATATTATTTTTTTTAAATTATTTCATTTATTTAATTTTGTTTTTTCAAATATAGCCAGTATTTTTGTGTCCGATGATGAAAAGATTAGTCTCGAAAACGAAAAATAATCGTTAGCATCTAATAAAATCATAATTTTTCATGAAAACTGACTTCTATTTAAAGAAAATATCATAGGACAACATGTATGTTTTGTATAGTACAGTAAGCCAAGTCGTATATTTAAAATAATCGTTATTTATAATAGTAAAGAAGTCGTATAGTTAACATTAGATTTCTCAAGAACTATTCAACGGATTTTACTCAATTTTTTTATCAAGTAATTCACAATTTTTTCGACTGTTATTTCATAAAAAAACACAAAATAATAAATAATTATTTAAAAATATTTTTTGCATGGAATTATCTTTGGATAAGCGAGTTTTATAATTGTGGGAAGAAATTTTTCAATTCGCTTAAATAGTTCTCGAGATATAGTGAAATACGCAAAAAGTAAAATTAACGTTAACGCATTCAAACTTTGGAGCGCTATTCTGAGTAATCTCTGGGGACCATATTTCCCAGATTGCGGTATTTTGGGGGCAGGAAACCAAATTCATTGAAAAAAAGTATGTTGATTCCGAGAAAGTACGTGTTTGTATCTGAATTCATAACTTAAAATATCGTCAGTACAAATTAATTAGCATATTTGAGTTCACCTCCTAAAACGATCAAGAACGAGTTCCAGAACGCGAAGATCCGATCATTAGATCAAAAGTTATTCAGGATGGTCCGTTTTTCTTTGGCTCACTCTACAACGCTCAACAAATATTACAATAATCAAATGGACCTGATATTTGACGAGAGTCAAAATGTGCATAATATCTATTCATATGTTTATTAAATTAGGGCATTTTTAATTTTTAAAAAAGCTTTTGTTGTTCCAAGTATTTTGAAAAGGGAAAAAAAGTAAGGAAGAAATCAAAGCGGGAAGTCACAAGGGTCAGTTGTCACAAAGCCAGTTTCTCGCCTTATACAAGTAAAAATTTAACTATATGTATTTAATTTCATTTTGTAACCGGCGTTGAAAAGCCAACGACTATCAATGTTCAACTCGTTAGTCTTGTAATTTTGAACCTAACTCAGAAGGCAAGGGGACCCTTGGATCAAGCATTGAGACAGAGCCGTGGTAGCTCCGAAGATAGAGCTTTCCCCTTCCAATTAGTTGAACTGGATTCGAATCCCAGCAATGGTTAGACGAAACGAATTCGGCACCCGGATCGCACCGACCACAGTGCTGATGTAAAATATCCTCAGAGGTAGTCGGATCATGGGTTAGAGTCCCCTTGTCGACAAGCTAACCTTGGGTGGTTTTCGTGTTTTTCCTCTCCTTGTAACTCAAATGTAGGTTAGTTTTATCAAAAAATCATCCACGATGGCAAATTTCTCCCAATACTTGATCCTGGAGTTCCCTTGTCTTCTGGATTGGATTCAAAAATACTAGGTTATGAACACTAGTAATCGTAAATCCAAATTTGGCTCGGCCGTTCCACGACGTTCATAAAATCAATGAGACAAACCTGTTTTGGTTTAGGATTTTTTGATCGAACTAGCCAGTATTCGCTTTATATGGAGAGGGAAAACACAAAAATCTCTCAAGATTAGACAGACAGCAAGGGGATTCTAACCCATAACTCATCGACCACTGAAGATATTTTAAGATAGCACCGTGGTCGTCGCAAACCGGGAGTAGAATTTGTATCTCTCATTGATAGATTTCTGCTCTGGATCACCTCATTGGGAGGTGAGCTCTCCGTCCACCGCGACTCTCACACTATTGATGACGTATGAGTTATACTTGTTTAGCTTAGATTCTAAATTATTAATAAGCATCTTTTCAGATACTTTTTTTTTATCACTGACGGAGTGTTCAGTTTATAGTGTTATAAATTTTGACAAGGTATTAGGAATAATGTATAGACACTAATGGACATAAACAGTCTTACGGCCATTATTATTTACAGCAATTTACCTGAACACTTTAATCCAATCAGCGATGCACCCTCTTTTCGAAAATGGAATAAGAGTTCCCTCTTCTAAAGGAAAAGCTCACGTTTTTTAGCACTGTTTTTTCTCCCCAGATTAAATGAGCTCTTTACGCATTCGGTCTGGTTTGCGAGTATAGAAATGTCCGGTTGTGCAGCTTTTGCACAAGATTATGTGACCAAACCAGGACCGTTCACAACGCTATCTAGGGTAATTTCACTGTCATCAGTTGTAATAACATATGTGGTCCAAGTAGTAAAGTATAGTTGTCCTTTTACTCTTTTTGCGCTAGACTTTAACAAGTTTGAATAAAATTTATATCTAAATGTATGATTTCGGGTAAATAATAATAAATTAATTTTCAAAAAATAAATTTAAGTGCCGTGGTAGCCCAGTGGTCAGAGAATCGGATTTTGGTTCTTGCTCGATCCTCGATTCCGCTTGTTGCATCGAAATTCTTGTGGTCGGTTGCTGATAAGTACCATGGATACAAGGATATGGTTAAAATTGAGAGAAAATTTGAGGAAGTGGTCTCACGAATGAATGGTTTCAGCCATCCATCTGTGGGTTTCTGAACCAAAACATTCCTTCCCCCTTTGAGGTGCTCTCTTGTCAAACGAAAGTCGCACCTTTCTGACTTAATTTGCAAAAGACCTATGGCCGACGAGTTCGGCTAGTCCAAGTCTCGTTAGAAAAAACATTTTGACTTGAAATTATTTCGATCAACTATTATTACTGACTATTGGGCAGTTAGGGGGTAGGAAATCGGATGCCATATGTTTTCCGATTGAAATTGCGGTAGCTTAGTGTGTTTATGAGCCAATCTAGTCTTCGGATCTTCAAAACGGATGAAACCTAGACCCGTCTTCGATTGCTCATAGGTGCAACTTCAGTGTGATGATAGCAATCAAATAAAATCGAAATTTTTGTACCATTCTTAATTGCCTTTTTTTTTGCGTAATGTGACTCCTCTATGAAGATGTTTTGGTTTCAATTTTCAAATAAACTTAAATTGATAAGTCTAACAATTTTCAATTTTTGGGAATTTACTCTTTAATTAGCAACAGCCATGTAGAAATTTTCTGATAAAAATTAAATCTATTGCATTTTCCAAAGCATTTGTACTTATATTTTTTTCAAAGATAAAAATATATTTATTGCTTTACTGTTTTTTAACAATAAAAAACATGTTTACATACCTTTTAGATTTCTCATAAATAAGAACTAGAGATAAACAAAAACGATTTTTTTTCTGTACCATAAAGAGTTTATTTTATCGGATCAGACATAATATCATAACCCAAAATTGTTATTTATTTTTTATATTACGTATTCTATGCATTCTAATTAATAATAAAATTTTTATTTAAAATTATATATATCGTTTTCATTCCAGCAGAAAATGAATAGAGAGAAACGAAAAAGAGTAGCTGTAATTGGAGGGGGAGTTTGTGGAATATGTAGTGTAAAAACTCTGAAAGAGGAAGGTATCGAACCAGTATGCTTTGAGAAGACTGGATTTTTTGGTGGAACATGGCGATACCATGAAGATGATGTCGAAGGTACGAAAAAAATTAATTTCTTAGGTTAGAGTGTGAATTGTCTAAAAGGACAAATAATACTGAAAAAAATTTTCTAGTCAGTTTTTAATAAACAAACACGCTGTTTGTATAATATGTTTATAATTAATTTACCTAACATTTTAAGGTTTAGTAAATTCATACAACGCTCAAATATTTTGATAAAATGTCAGCCAAATGATAAAGATATTCTTTAAGGAGGGGGAAAATAAAAGTTAGGACAATAGTTTAAATCTCTAAAGAAATTCTTTTATAAATTCATATCAGTAACATAAGAAACTGGAAAAAGTAGAGTTTTACAAAATTTTTACGCAATTTTTTAAACCAAAAAATTTTGCTTTTAATATTTTAAATGAATCATCAATCATAAAAAAACTAAAAAATTGTTCACAAGAAAAGTAATAATAATGAATTAATAAAAAAATTATATAATTTTATTTAACGATCTATTTATTTTTATTTAACAAGCCATTTATTTTCCTAATTATTAAAAAAATTTCCAAAATACTTTACTCTGTGCACTGTGTATTTCGATCTAGCTTAATCTACTATTTTATTTAAATCCATCCCGTTTGTTTAACTTCTTAAGACAAAACATACAGAATTGAAAATTTTTGCTTCTTTAAAAAATACCAAATTAAAAAACTTTTTGTTTAAATTGTTTGGATAATTGTTATTTTTTAATAATCACCGAATAAGTCAGTTGCAGTAAGAATTTTCCAACCTAGGTGGAAAAATTCGACTGTTAAGATGAAATTTTGTTAAGAATGATTTGCATCTGAATCATTGTGATCACAAATACTTTTTTTTTTTTTAAAAATTATCTGCATTGAAACTGAAATGTTAAAAATATCATGCGTTTTCTACTACTCTAAAAACATTTAGCCTAACTCAAATGATTGAATGAAAAACATTTTTGTTTCCGAAGACGAATTGAGTTGATTTTAAAATCAGATCGATTTTTTTAAGTCAAATGTCGATATAAAGATATATAACATATGAAACTTTGTAGCATTGAGAAATCATGGAAGTTTTTTTACACTTATTTTTATTAATCTTAACTTATTATTTCTATTTATTTATTATTTTTATATAAAGTTTATAAGGCAGTTGTGAAATAATTCTTATTCTCACCTTTTTATTACCAAAAGTGGGTTAAAAAAGGAAAAGAGATATAAAAACTACTTCTTATTTCTTGCTGATCAATCATTAATAACAAATATATTCCTTTAAAATACAAAATTACTATTTTTCCACAGTTAAAAGATATGTCTATTGAGTTATTTTAACTTTTTTAAATAGTTATTTTTTGACTTATAAAGGTTAAAGTATAAAGCCAAAAAAAAAATAATTTTTTTTTAAATGCCGCAACATTAACGCTAATGTACTTTTTTTCATAAGTGAAAATATAAGTATGTGTATAAATTATATATATATGAGAAAATATGAAGTAGGTTAAAAAAAGTTAAAAAAAATTTTCATCGATTTCTTGCATCAAAAATAAAAAAGGCAACAAAAAAGGTTCGAATTACTCCATTTTTCATAACTTTCATTAAAAGTATGAATATTAAAGAATTTTCCTGATCAGAATCATTTCAACTAAGTTGGAAAAAAAACTATCTTGTCTGTTTTAGACGACACGAAATCACATGTTTTTTTGGAACAAATTTAATCATTATTTTAAAAATTCATACGGATTCTTCAACTCATGAATCATTTGCACACTAACTGCGTCTTAAACAAAAGATAATTACATTGATCGCCAGCTTTAAAATGTTAGTTCCTCTGTAAGTGACAGCAATTTTATAAATTACTAGTTTGTTTAAGGAAATGTTTGATACAAAAGCGTGAAATGAAAGAATGACAGAAAGAAAAGGAAACATATTCCAATCCCTTAAAAAGTAGAAAAACGGCAATTCCATTGTGTGAAAAGACTGATTTGAAAGGGGAGAAATATTTCTCTTAATTATGCAATGGGAAAAAAAAACAATGATCAATTTCTTTTTCCTTGAATGACTAACTACTTACCATATTTTAAATCATTACTGACAAAATCACAAAATCAGTTATTAACGAAACCACAAAATCAATTTCAGTTAAATTTACAGTTTATTTATATTATTACAATTAAATATATGTGCAATCGATCTAAGTCTTTAAAAATGTAGATTCAATCTGAAAACTATCCTTATATAAGAAGAAACATATCATTATAAAATTTTCTTTCTAATTCCTAAATAGTATCAAATCAACGAGAAAATATATGTACTGTTAAAAGTAACATGGGTCTAAAAGCATAAGCTTTAAACCTTTAGTAAGTGACTTAGTGATGAACTTTAGTAAGAAACTGAGAACTTTAATAATTTTATTTGTAAGTATTTGGATTAACTTAGAACTTTTAACTTTAACTTACTTTACTAGACTAATTAGAAATTTTAACTATAACTTACTTTACTAGACGAATCAGAACTTTTAACTTCAGGAGTGTAAGAGCACTTGGAACTTTTAACTCAACCTTAACTAGACTTAAACTTTAACTTGGAACTTTAGTGATTTAATTAGTTAGTATTTGGATTAATTATAATTTTCTTGATTTGTTAGTGGTTTAGTTATGAAAGGATTCATTTATTTAAGTAGTTTAAGGTTTTAGTTAATTGTTTAAGCAATTGTTTAGTCAATCATTTATTCACCACTGATCATTAAAAAAATCCACAAAAAATCAGTTTTCATTACATTTGTAATTTATTTATATGATTACAATTAAATGCATGTGCAATTGACCTAATTCTTAAAGAAATGAGAGATAATTTGAAACTTCCTACATGGAAGATATCAGTCAAAATTTTCTTAGCCACTTTCTAAATAATATCCTCATCATTGTAATTTATCTATCTGATTACAAGGACATATAGGTGTAATCTATGCAAATCTTTTAAAATTGGGGTAATATAAGACCCCATTCATATAAATGACATCATTCTAAAATTTCTTTCCCAGTTTCTAAAAGATATGACCATCAATCATGAATAAAAACAAATCAACCAAAAAATCAACGTTCCCCTAAAAACGACATGGTTTAAAAACAGTAGTTTCATAGTTATAGTCGAACCATTTTTTAGAGGGATGTTATGAGGCGACAGAATTCTTTTACTCACTTACGTACTGTTTTAAATTTCAATTTTTTCATATTCCTGGAAAACGAAACCCTAGGGCTAAAATGCTGATGACCTAAAATTTTTCAAAAAGAGCCCTTGAAAATGAGACAAAAAAATCTCTCTAAAAACTATAAAAAAATAACTTTATATTGAAAAAGAATGTCCTATACATTTTCGACTCCATGTTTTTTTATGAGTATTTTTTAAAATATATATAAATCCTAACCTTTATCTATACTTATAATAGAACTTAAAGCAGTAATTAAATTATATATGTAATTAATAATAAAATAAATTGTAAATGAAAACCTAATAAAGATTATTAATTTTTAGTTACAATCAAGTACATCAGAATTTTATTGCATTAGAGAGTGTTTTTTCTGATATTCTTAAAACCAAAAGCAAGTCACTAGTTCAAAATCAAATGTTTATATTTTAAAAAACTTGAATCAATATCAATATTTGTTATCGGAGCATATTTAAAATAGAAGATTCAATGCAAAACATACAATAATTTATTAGGAGAAACAGTTTTTTACAAGCAAAATGCTCTTAAAAAAATTAAAATTAAAAATCTTAAAATTAAAAATGACTAAACAAAGAGCACTCGAAAAAATACTCAAAGGACCAAAAAGGCGTAAAAAAAATGAACTTATCATCAAAAGTCTAGCTCTGCTTATAACCAATCTTAAAATGAACAATATCTGCATATGATCATATATAATGCTAATAATTCTTTTTTTTTTTTTTTTAAATAAAATAGGATTAGCTGCTATAACCTCTGCAACGGTGGCAAATAACAGTAAAGAAATGTCTGCTATTAGTGATTTTCCACCACCAAAAGATCTTCCCAACTATTTATCACACAAAAAAGTTTACGAGATGATAAACAAATACGTGAACAATTTCGACGTTCTCAGACATATGAACTTTAACTACGAAGTCATACGGGTTCGTAAATCTGAAGATTACGAAGAGACGGGGAGGTGGGCAGTTACGGTCAAAAACCTCATGACCAACAAGATCATGACCGATGTTTATGATGGAGTGTTTGTCTGCACTGGACAATTTGGATACCCCAATATGCCTAAGTTCCCAGGACAAGAAAAATTCAAAGGAAGAATAATTCATTCCAAGCAATTAAGAACATTTGAAAGCTTCAAAAATGAAAGAGTAGTTGTAGTTGGTTTTGGGTGTTCTGCAGTAGACGCAGCTACAGAAACTAGTAACATTGCCGAAGAGGTAAAATAACTAACTGAACTTTAACATTTGTTATTTGAGAGCTAAAATTAATTTTTTAATGGCTGATGTTTTAGAAATTATTTTTTTACATACTCGTTTTCGCTCTTAGTAAGTAATTTTCCTTTAACAAATAGTATTGGGGCAGCTTAATGGTAAAACATTTTACTAAATTTATGAAATTCATAGAGTGCACAAAATAAAAGCGGCTCACCTAAATGACTTAACAGTTAATGATCGAATTTTCATGTACTAAGATGCTATTACAATAGTTTGAGAGATTGCCATTAAAATATGCAAAATGATTAATGCAGGTAATTTTTAAGTAACTAAATAAGACAAAATAAACTTATTTCCTCTGAATAAACATACAGTTTTTCAATGGATTCGGATTCTTGACTCTCAAAATTTGGGATGAGGAATGAAAACTGCAACCTGAAAAATATGTTCCGAAAAACATTTTGAATTTTGGATCTCCTTTGTTTATTTATTTATTTTTTTAATTCTGTCATATCTCTAGCATTTTTTAAGAGAAATAAAAACCTTTTGCAGACAATTGTAAAAATCATAATTTGAAATGAAATAATCTCCTGCTGAGAAAATTTAAATTATAATCGCTTCTTATTATTTAATTTAATGATTGTCGAAGGATTTTTGAACTGTAAGGTATTAAAGTATTATTTGAAAGTATAAATTTTTAAGTGACAAAATCCAAAATTTTAAGGGTATCGGTTGAGTAGTCCTTGAGAAATGAATATTTAAAAAAATCAATTTTTAAAAAGAATAAAATATTACTTAGGAACTATTCAGTCGATTTTTTAAATTTTACATTTCCTTCAAAGTTACTTAATTATAATTGATATTGTGCGAACGTATAAACTTTTAAGTGACAGAATCCAAAATTTGAATGGAATCTGTGGAGTAATTCTCAAGAAATAAATGTTTAAAAATTCTATTTTTTTTAAAAAATGTATTACTTCTTGCTACTTGGTCGAATTTTCAAGTTTTAAATTTCATTTAAAATTACTTAGTTAATAATTAATATTGCTTGGAAGTATAAACTTTTAAGTGACAAAATCCAAAATTTGAATGGGATCGGTGGAATAGTTTTTAAGAAATAAATATTTAAAATATCGACTTTTATTAAAAAGCAAAAATGCATTACTTGGGAACTATTCAGTCAGTTTTTTTTTTCAAATTTTAAATTTCATTTAAAATCACATAATTTAAAAATCAGTAAACGATTAAAAACGTTATTAAATTAAGGAATAAAATAAGTTAATAAATGATTATGAAGAAACATTTACATGGGTTATTTCTGGTACAACGAGTTTCTTTTTTGTGTTCAAAAACCTTTTAACTCGTGGAAATAGTTTAAGAGCTATGATGAAGTAAACAAAAAGTGAGATTAACATTAAGACGCTCTAAGCTTTTAATCTTTCTTCTGGCTTAACTATTGAAATCATATTTTCCAGTTTGCAGCCTTTTCCATATTTTGAGTGTTAATTATTCGAATAAGTTGGGAAAGAAAAGACATATTTATTAAAAAAGTACGTTTTTGTGCTTGATTTCGTAACTTAAAATGTTGCTTATGAGAGTAAATGACGTGTTTCAGGTTAGTCTCGCTTTATTTGAGCTGCAAATTAGTACGTAAAAATCTGATCACTTGATCAAAATATATTCCAGTTTTTCATTACTTTATTTTGAGCTGTGTACATATACATTCATTGTTTGGTGTTTAATAGCTTGCTTTTTTATTTTTAAATAAATGTCAAAGAATGAGTTAAAGTTTTATATTTGCCGACGATCGTATCACGTTCTTTAACTTTTAAGCTTGAGTTTTCTAAGATCACTATACACTGTTTTAAATTTCTCGGGAAAAAATTATTAAATAACTATTTATTTGTTCCAAAATTGAGCATATTTTCTGCTAAAATGAAATTAATTTTACTACTTTTACTGTTATTTTAATAACATATACCATTAATTTTTAATTAATTTATTTATGTAAGCAGAATAAAGTAACAGTCTCAAAGTTAAAAATAATAAATGACTTCTCTACCCATTTTTATCAAAATTATGTATGTTTGTTGCCTTACGTCGAACAACAGAATTACATCCGGAAATCTTCAATATAAAATCATAAACTGTTAGTAAAGTGCAATCATGAGTTCTTAACTCGGATGAGTGTTGCACGAGTGAGTAACGTTCATTTTGAAATCAGACATCAAATACCATGAGTCATTATTTTAACGAATATCTGAGTAAATAAATAGTTATTTAGTAGTGACCCAGTGTCGTAATTGAAAGAAAAAAAATAAATTGAAAATTATTTATATTTCAAAGCAGCTTTTTAATTTCATTATGGTTCATCTTTTTTGTAGCCATCTTAAAGAGATTTATTTATCTTTTTAAAGTTATGTAAAATCGCATGTTTAAGCTCAACAATTCTAAAAAAAAAGGAAAAAACGCAAAAGTATGTTTTTAAAATTGTTTTCAAAGTATTAAAATATTTCAAAATTAAATAGTAATAATAATGCTTTTAAATAATGTCATGCTGCCCTAAAAGAACGGCCTTGCAACCCAAAAGATAGGTCTTGCAACCCTAAAAGAAAGGTCATCCAACCTAAAATATTAAATCAAAGCATCAGGTTAATTTGTTGGATAGTTGAACTTTGCAATATCATAGCAACATGGATTACTCTTGATTACATGATAAACCTGAACGAAAATGAAATTCAAACAAATATGTAGCTACAGCTTTTGACAAGTTTAAACGAAAACTGAATTTAAAATTACTATTATTATAGTTTTTGAGAGTGTATAGTCCTCTAACGTTTCAAATAAGGTATAGTTTTGATAGCCCACGTCTTATTTTTATAATCACTGATTCATTGTGTTTTGTTTTGGGGCAGTTCAAATGTTACGTAAGCATATATTTGAACATTTTTAACTCCCCCTCCCACCTTGTCAGAAAATCACAATTCCCCCACCATGCTTATACAAGAACTCCCTTTGGTTTTTGCTTTCACTTTTACTATGGTTATCTAATTTTACGATTAAATTCAAATGAAATGTGTCATTACTCATTTTGAATGAAGCAAAATTTACGTTTCAATTCATTTTGTGAGATTTTGAGTAGATTTTTTGTTTTGTGAAATTTTTCAGGAATCTTTTGAGCTTCATTTTTCTGCCCAAAACTGTTGACCTCTAAAGACCATCAAAGAAATGTTTTCCAGTTTTTTTTCTTTCCTCAAATTCTACTTTTATTCCAAATTAAAAAAATTTCTTCTTATTTTTATTGCAGTTTTATTTTGCTTTCTAATAAAATTTTGTAAATGAGATCTTAATGTCTTACGTAAGCATTGCTCAGCATCATCACCCTACCATTGCCAAGCACCTAACACCAAATAATCCCATTTTTAGGCTCTATCTTCTAACGGTCATGGTAGGAATGCCACATAAATTTGATCCTAGTCAGACGACGTGGGCAGTGCCTGAGCTGGTACCCCACTCTCCAAATTTCCCCACCATAACCAACGAGAGAACTTTAAAAAATGACAGCTTTAACGTGCCCCTTGCAGGATATATGCGTCAGTTATTTTGTATACTGTCATGATGGAACTCCTTACCAAAGTTCTCCAACTAGTGGTGTGAGCGACGCCTTAACCGACAGCGCTACAGGAGTGTTTTATGTACTGATCATTCCCTTTTCCTCTTATCAGCAAAAATAAGCAAATCACTAATCCTAATCCATCGTTAGATGCTTACGTAATATTTTAACAGCCCCTCTGAATTACAACTTCGAAATTTATTGTTTAATTTTCTTACAGGTATATCTGAGCAGCCGGCATGGAGCTTGGGTATTTCCGAGATTGGGCCCATATGGTCTTCCTTTTGATATGTGCTACTTACGGAGATGGTCAGATTTTGTGTTTCGTTCAGTACCATTATCATGGAGTAGTTATAACTTTGAACGAATTATTGAAAGGCTGAAATTCAATCACTCACTCTACAGTATTAAGCCACCTCATTCTGCTTGGTCACAGGATCCAGTTCTGTCAGATACTTTGCCTTCCAAAATTATTTCTGGACATGTTGTTGTTAAAAATAATATTAAATGTTTTACGGAAAATGGAGTCATATTTGAAGGTGAAACAAAGGTAACCGCGATTGATACTGTCATAATGGCAACAGGATATCAATGGAAATTTCCCTTCTTAAGCGATGATATACTCACTAAAGATGGCGACTGCCTTAATATTTATAAATGTATGTATCCCGCCCAATTACCACATCCCACACTTGCTATTCTAGGATTTTTATTGCCCTTAGGTCCTGGATTTCCCTTGGGAGAGTCACAATGTAGATGGGCGGCACTTTTGGTTAATAGAAAAGTGAAATTTCCTTCAACTGATGAAATGTTTACAGAAGTTCGTAAGACTTATGGAAATAACCTTAAACGATATAAGAAGAGCGATAGATTAACAACACGAGTCGATTATATTGAGTATATGGACGACATAACCTCTCAGTTCGGTGCTAAGCCTAATATTCTCAAGATATTCTTCACGGATCCTAAGTTGTTTTGGGCTTTGTGGCTGGGACCTTCATTACCGTATCAATATCGTTTGCAAGGTCCTCATAAATGGTCTGGAGCCCGAAATGCAATTCTAACTTACAAAGAAAGGGTAGAAAGCCCACTTAGGAGAGAAGGGTATAGAAAAACAAAAAGAAAATTTAAGGGAATACCTCTTAAAATCATAGCAGCTTTTATTGTATTTTGGTTTTGGTTATCAGTCTTAACAGAAGTTAATGACTCTTAATTATGTCCTAATTAAATATGTAGTTAGATAAGAAAAGAGAATGAATAATGAATGCGGGAAGCCATTTTCTTACTGTTAAAATTATTGGTGTAACAATTGTTGCAAATTCCCTGCAACTTTAGTAATGCGTCAATTTGAATCGCAAGTTACTTGCACGTGTTTGCATTTTTATTTTTAATTGACAAATGGTTCAATTTAGCACCTTACAAAATTTGCGAGAGATTTGAACAATATTTTACTTCAGTGCAATCTTAATCACTTTTTTTACAGTTACTATTGTTGTTCAATTCAAATGCTTTTCATTCCATAAATTGGGCCAACTTTTCCACCCGATGCAACTTTTACAGATTTTAGAACGTGATTTTCGATGCTCTGATCAGTTCTTGAGAAAAATTGTTATTAATTGTTCCTGAGAACTTCTTAATCTGACAAAAATCTTATTTTAAGAACTTGGTAAAGCATATGTTGCCTCAGTTGAAAAAGTTGTTCGGGTTGATGATAAAGCATGTATCAAGTTTTAAAATAAATAAGGAAATGTATTTATATATTTTTTTTTGATTTATTTATTAATGGTACTGATCGCTCCGAACAAAGTCTCTGTGATAAATATATTTAGATTTTCTGTGTCTTCATTGCTTATTATATATTATAGGAAATTGTTAAAAGCACTTTTTTAAAGTTAATGCATGATGTGCAAAATAATTGCAAATAAAATTTATTTTAGACCTAATATTTGTTTAGCTTTCAAAGCTAATTCAAATATTTAGCAAATATTTAATATTTAAGAAATAACCAGCTTCGAGAACTAAGTTAAATTTGAAAGTAATATTATATAAGTAAAACAATAAATAATTTCTATAAATTTATATTGTATTTATATTGTACATGTTATGTTTTTGGATTGTCTTTTGAATTTCAATACAAAACTTTAGTTAGAGTTTGTTACGTTTATTTTTATGCAAAGGACGGTAATAGTATACTTAAAATAAAAAACAAAACAAAAAAATTACACATTTACGCACTGTCGTCATAAGCTACATTACCTGTTAATGATCGCTATATTTTTCTTTGTTTTATTACAAATCATAATTTTTATTTAATAATATTTTTTAGCAATTTATTATATTTGTACTACTTGAAAGTTTTTGAAGTATTGATTTTTATAAATGAGTGCATGTTTTGTTTGAAAATAAATGTTATATTTTTGAAAACATTTGCATCTCAGTTCATTATTTGGTTAGTATTTTTATTTGAAAAGAAAAATTTCATTTTAAATAGTTTGATTGTCATAACATTAATTTGATGAATTTTTGAAAAATTTCCACCGCGTCAGGAGGAAAAACAATTTTTTTGAAAATGCCATTCAAAATGTTGATAGTTAAAACAAATTTGGCTCATTTAAAAAAAAAGAAACCTTTAAAATTTATATAAGGAATTAAATAGCATGGGGATGTCCAACTATGCGAAAAAAATCATATCGCTCTGATTAACTTTTGATCTATTGATAAGATGTTCAGGACTCAATCTTAATGGTACGAAGAGTTGACCTGAAATATGTTTATTCATTAGTGCAAACTATCTTTTAAATTACGAGCTCAGACACAAAAACGTATTTCCTCTGATTAAAACAAGCCTTTTTTTTCTCGACAGATTTGAATTTCTGACCCTCAATATACAAGGGGTAGCCGTAATCTAGAAAATCTGGTCCTAACAATGATATAAAAAGAAGGGTCCACAGTTTGAATTCATTAATGTTATTTTTACTTTTTTGTGTATTTCGCCATATCTTGAGAATTTTTTAAGCTTATCAACTTATGTTTGCTCACTATTATAAAATTCGTTCATTCGAAAGTATTTCCGTGAACAGAATATTTTTTAAGAATTATTTATTATTTTTTATTATTTTATTTAAACATTGCCAAAGCAGTTTTGAATTGTAAGATTTACAAGTTTTTACATTATTTTAAAGAATGTAATTTTACGTAACTAAATACAAAATTTGAGAAAAATAGTTCCTAAGATATTGAATTTTAGAGAAATCGTATATTTAAAATTCAATTTCTTAAAAGCTATTTGACTGATTTCACTCAAAATTAAAATAAAGAAATAAAAAAAAACTGCCTAAATTATAAAGGCATGTTTTTTTTTTCAAAATAATTTTTATTTTCACTGTGTATTTCCCCCAACGAAACTTTAAGTGATACTTTATAACTCTCTCCATGAAAATGTGAATAATACTTGTATTTTGATTTCTACTACTTGAACAATTAATGCCACCAGTGAAAAATTATTTAACATTTCGTTTTACACTTAAAATACCTACCTAATCACTCCATAAAAATCAAGTTTTAAGAAAAATTAAGGATGGTTAAAGGACATCCATAGAGAAAAAAACATTTAAAAAAAGAGGTGTTTGGTTGAGACTTCTATGGTTGAACAATCAAGCATCATGAAATTCCAATTCCACATAAAGCTTGCCCTGTATTTCCAGTTAATCATACGTATTATTGAACGTTGAACCAGTGATGAATGTCTTAAAGATGAATAATTGAAATAATTCTAAAATAAATTATAAATGTTAATAAAGTTTGCGAATAGCCTGGGCAGTATTCACAGCCTTCTTAAGATTTCTGAGGTAGATAACCAGGATGTAGTTCATTGATAAAAAGATTTTCATAATCTCGGAATTTGTTTTAATAGATCATAACAAAAGTATGCTAATCGTACACGGAGAAAACAATTTTGGTAAAATTGCCATACTATATGGCAGTGTTTCCCAAACTTATGACTATTGTGTACCCTTTCTAAATTTTTCGTAACGCTGTGTACCACTAATAAAAAATGAATGTATATTTTACTATAAAAGAATTGCACAAAAGTAAAAAATCACAACTGGCTGTTGATACCACTAATTATAAACTGTTAACTCTGCAAAAAATAGCCAATCGAAAAATACGTAATCGTACATTTTCATGGCTAGCTTTATTTTTAAATAAAATTTTTGGAAATTTTTGTTTGTTTCAAGATATTTCGCATAAGAACGCGTACCCCCACTAAACTGTTCCCGTACCACACTTTGGGAAACACTGCTATATGGTAATGACATTTCTGAAGTAAAAAAACTAACATAATTTTAATTATTAAACAAATATCTTTACGACGTATCGCGAGAATATATTTTTTATATCGTTATCAGGATAATTAAAGTATATAGATATTTCACGAATTATTGATATATCGCGCAGCTCTACTTGTTATCTGCATGCAATGAAGAAAATGCTGCTACTTCATACTATTCTCTACATCTTTGCGTCTGTCAACATAGCAAGCATTATTCCGTGCATTTTTGTTATTTTAAAAGCTTTGAATCCAGTTGCATAATCTTCTAATACTTCATTAAATTTATATTAATAGCTATTTGACACTAGCGTTTTTAGTTTTATGTATACATACCAATAGAAGCACTTTATGAGAATTGTCTGCAATACAGAATAAAATTGCCTTGTCGCAATGGTGTTAAGACATAGGTATATGCTCGGGAAAAACTCTGAAAGGCGGAGTGTAATACTGTAGTCAGCGAAGACATAAAAAATATTTAATAACAAAAAATAAATACAAAAATAAAAAAAAATAAAAGAAAAATAATAAAATATAATTAATGGTTATTTGACAAGAGCATTTTTATTTTGCATATACTTAACGATAGAACTGTATGAGAACTGTCTGTAATGCAGAATAAAATTGCTCGCAGTGGTGTTAAAAGATATGTGTATGCTGTGGGAAAACTCCTCTGAAAAGCAGAGTGTAATACTGTAGTCAGCGAAGATATAAAAAATATTTAATAACAAAAATAAATACAAAAATAAAAGAAAAATAATAAAATATAATTAATGGTTATTTGATAAGAGCATTTTTATTTTATATATACTTAACGATAGAACTGTATGAGAACTGTCTGTAATGCAGAATAAAATTGCTCGCAGTGGTGTTAAAAGATATGTGTATGATGTGGGAAAACTCCTCTGAAAAGCAGAGTGTAATACTGTAGTCAGCGAAGATATAAAAAGTATTTAATAACAAAAATAAATACAAAAATAAAAGAAAAATAATAAAATATAATTAATGGTTATTTGACAAGAGCATTTTTATTTTACTTATACTTAACGATAGAACTGTATGAGAACTGTCTGTAATGCAGAATAAAATTGCTCGCAGTGGTGTTAAAAGATATGTGCATGCTGTGGAAAAACTCCTCTGAAAAGCGGAGTGTAATACTGTAGTCAGCAACGATACAAAAATCTTAATAAAAAGAAATAAATAGAAAAATAAATGGAAAAAAGAGAGTAAAATTCTAAAATATCGATAGAAAAATCTTAATTTGTAATTCAAACTCATTTTTACGTAAATCTGTGCTGTAATCATAGTATGGTAAAAAATATAGTTCCAAAAATACTTTTCGTAGATGTAAAATATATTCAAATCTAAAAGACCTAAAACTTCATCACTAAGTTTGCATTAAAATCATATTATATATTCTTCATAAAATATTTGGCTATAGCCAAGTTTTAACTGATAAAAATTTCAATTGCAATTATAAAAATAATAATAAAAATTTAATAATAATTTTTAATACAAATACTTTTTGAATTATAGTTTTAGTTATCCTTAGTCATTGGATGTCCCCCTCCGGCTGGACTCCTGGTGCCGGCCCCTCACCCCTACCTCGTCATACGCACCTGTATAATCTTTAGATATGATAAATTTAGTAATTAAATTTTCGAACAATACAATTCAAATATTATTTGAATTTAAGGAAAAATAATATGTTTCAAAGTAATAAATTTTTTATCTTACAATAATTTAAACTTACTTTTAAACATTAGTAGAAATTTAAAAAAATAGTTTCAGATATTTTTATTAAATGCTTCAATTTTTAATTAAGTTGACTTATTCCTTTACAATGAATATTCAGGGGCCTCAACCTTTAATCTGGGACCTCGCCACTGCTCTACTTAACTCTTTGACGGGGAATTTTTATAAAGCATATTTTTCGTGCTTTTTTCATTATTCTGTATAATTTAAGTCAAAAGAAGTTAAAAATATTATATTTAGCAATTTAATAATTTGTGGTTATGCAATACAGCATGAAACACCGGTGTCTTTTTCTGCGTTAAATCTTCTAAACACTTCTCAAACAATAATTTTTCAAATTTTAACCTATTTTCAGATTTAAGAGACACAGTTATTCTTTATTGAAATTACTGTAATTTACAAACTGTCAATTATTGATAAATTTTTGAATATGAATGGGGAAAAAAATCAAACTACTTTTTTATGGTTTTTATATTTTTGTTCAAACATAAATTTGATAATCAAACATACTTTTTAGTAGCTGTTAGACAGTTTTTCGTAATTAAAGAAAATACAAAGTATAGTTAAAGCGTCAGAAAAAATGAGAAGTGTGATCTGTGTCCCATCTGCGTCAAAGGGTTACAAATTTGTATAGTTTATCGAAAATATTTTTTTTATATAGAAAAATTAAGAAATGACCAGTTATATTGCCTCTTTTTGAAATAAATCTCTTATCGGGTATAACCTGGCACCACCTCCTGCTTTATGGACGGTACCTCACTTAATTGAAAAAGAAATTATTAAAAAATCAAAACCTGGATCTGAAAGAGAAACAAAAAAATATTTTCACACTAAGAGCGTTGGTGTTTACATAATGTAGATGGCGACACAATAGTTATGAAAGGTTATTATTTTTTTAGCCTTCAACTTTCTTAACAAGAGCGACTTGTTTTTGTTTTCTTGGCGCTTTCTTTTATTTCGCTCCAGCAGCTTGTCAAGAAGGGCTCATCAGGAGCTGATGAAGGTAAGAGAACATTTTGAACACGTTTCATTTATTTGTAATTTAAGAAACGTCGTTTTAATACTTTATTTTATTTAAGTGCAATGTTTTTATTGTATTAATTACTTACCGTAAATTATTATCATTATTTTTTTATATAATTTATTATCTTTAAATGCCCTAAAGCGCGAAATATCTCAAGGTTTTAAAAGATCACTGCACTATTAAATGTCACAAAATTTATCTAAATGTATTTTAAAACTGAAAGGTTGAAGGCAATATTGTAATAAGCCACACTTTTCCCATATCCCCTTAGATTGCGTCTAGATATGTTCCAAAATTTCAAGAATTTCCACTACATAACATCACAATACACAGAAATATCTTAGTGTCTACATGAAAATCAATTTGTTCTTATCAAAAAATGCTATAATGAACAAAGTGAAAGAGTGATTATTGTCCCAGGTTCTTCAATTTGAAAAAGTTCCTCAATGAAAAAAGTAATTATTTAAAAATTTGTAAGTAATAAAGTAATAATGTCAAGTAAAGTAATTCGAGTGAAGTGATGCTCCAGTGTTCATTATTCTTCTTATTTCCATGCGCTATTTTTTGGACAATATTTACAGTTTTTATTAGGATGCCAAACACCCAATGCCTCTTACCTATGTATTACCTATGTTCTACCTTACTGATAGAACTCTTTTTAAAACTTCACTTTATATTCTTGGGCAATATTTGTTTCTTTGAAATAAAATAAAAAATGTAGACCAAAAAAACAAAAAAAAGGAAGAAAAAAACATATTCCCGAGGTATTGAAAAATATAAATTTTACACAGAACAAACATTTCTGGTAAAATTATAGAACTGCGTGGTAGTTACATTTCGGTAAAAAAAAAAAAAAAAAAAAACTCTGATTCACAAAATCAGAATAAATAGTATGTAAACCATTCATTTAGTAATTTTTTCTTTCATATGGTAATGGCTTCCTAAAATTCCGGTTTTCTAAATTACGGTACTTATTATCTCACATTTAGGAAAAAATATAAACTGAAAAGCACATTTGTCAGAAAAAATGGTTTTTATGCCATTCTCTAAGGTACTTTGATAAAATTACTAAATTCTACCATATTTACCAAATTTTATCACATATTATAAAGCCATATTTTATTGTTCATTTATCTAAAATCATTACCAAAGCGCTTCGGTAAAAATTACAGAGCTTTTTGGTGTTCTCATCGAACCGGAAATGGTTTTACCATATTCTGGTAGTTTTGACCATACTTTTTATTTTTCAGTTTAGTAATGAATACTTAAATGATAAGAAAATAGCATAATATTTTAAAAATTAATGTTTATTTAAAAGAAGAAAAATTTCAGAACTATTTCTGCTGTTTTATATGTTTTTAGCACTATAAATAGTTTTTTCTCATATCGATTGGTGAAGATTAGTTGACAATAAATGTTTAATGTCGAAATGTATTTATCTGACATTGTTCCAAATTATCAGATGGATAGTTTTATCTAAAAAAGTCATGCTTTTGAAAAGATGACTTGCATTTCACCGGTTTCTTTTTTCGTGATTAAAATTGCTTTTAAATCTTTTGATATGCTTTATCATGATCAGACATCTAGAAAATCTAGAATTTTCTTAAATGATGAAATTTAAATGTTTATAACTAACTTATATAAGTTGTAATGCTGTTAATCGCATAATTTTTAATTAAAATACTTTGTGAATTCTATGAAAAAACGAATTATCAAAAATAATTTTCTTTTTCTAACATTAAAAATATCACTTTGAAGAATGTTACTCAAAAATCTCACATAAATTCTTGCAATAAAGATAAAGTTTATGCAATTTTTTTTAATCTTTAATCTTCAGTTAATTATAATTTTTGAGCTACACTGTTTGACAATTGCTAAGGATTAGTTACATTTTTTCGGCATAATTAATAATAGACGTCGATTGATGAAATTAAACTAAATACACATTTAATTAGAAACAATGTGCATTTATTATTATGTAAATTAGTTTAGATTTGACTTATCGAAATATAATAAAATTACAAATAAAAATGATGCTCTTTGGACGATTTCCAAGCAGCCATGAAAAATTGAATCCTATCTGAATAGAACAGAAATAAGTACTTCAGTAAAAAAATGATTACCTCGGTCAGTAATGCACCTTTTGCATCTAATATTCACTCTGACCACTAAATTATCTAAGAGTTCTAAAAAACTTAAGGGGAACATTGTCCTATCCCTCTCTCAAGGAGGTTTTCAGTAAAAATGTGATTACCTCGGTCAGTAATACACCTTTTGCATCTAATATTCACTCTGACAACTAAACTATCTAAGAGTTCTAAAAAACCTAAGGGGAACATTGTCCTATCCCTCTCTCAAGGAGGTTTTCAGTAAAAACGTGATTACCTCGGTCCCTAATGTACCTTTTGCATCTAATATTCACTCTGACCTCTAAACTATCTAAGAGTTCTTGGGCAACATTGTCCTTTTCTCTCAAAGTGGTTTTCAGCTTTTGCACGGTTTAGAAATGGCGTGTTCTTTGGGAAACACGTCTGAGCCAAGGACATATTAGGCTTACTCTACAGGATTTAGGTCCGGGGAGTACACAGGCCATTGCATTTGGTCAATATCTTTACTTGCTTGTGTGTCCGATACCTCAGCGCACCTGTGTGACCGCGCATTGTCGCACGTAAACAGAAAGGTCTGGACCTACCACGCCTGTAAAAAGACATGATCCAGAATAATCACTCTGAAATTCATTCTATTAAATTAGATTGATATTTAGCTATTGTTTATTATTATTCGTATTATTTCACATATTGGGAGAAGTGTTTATATGTAATTGCTTGCAAACTTTTTAAATTAAGGAAGTACTATAAAAACAGCGAAAAAAAGAAAGAAAAAGGAAAAGTTTTTTTTTTTTTAGACTTTATATGCAATTGCGTGCAAACTTTTTAAACAAAAGAAGTAATATGGAAATAGTAACTTCTAGTCAACTTCTTTAAAAATGTAAGAAATAATAAAATATAATTAAAAAACATTACAAACTATTTTACTGATTTCTTTTTTTTTTTAAATAATTTTAAAAAATGAGATTTGTCTTCATAAAAATCTGAATATTCTTTTATGCCAAAAAACATTATCGTATTTTCTAGTTTCTCAATGACAAAAATAAACAATCATTTTTTGTCTTAACTCCATAACCTACTTCTTATGAAATGTCTTTTACCAGAAGTTTCCTTCAGGTCAGTGTTAAGCCAGTAATTGTGTACTTGTTTGGCCTTCATAGAAACTTCTGTTTCGGTATCTAAGTTTGTTTTGAAAACTGAAACAATAATTTCCCAACACTTTTATTTCTAAAAAGATTCCGTACGTTTTATGAGCCTTTTACATCTCAAGTTTAGGTTTAATCATAAATCAAATGAAAATTTGAAGTGTTGAACGTCAGAGTTACGATTAAATTTGTATTTTAAATGCTGATTTTATGAATTTAATTGCCAAACGTTCACAATTTTAAACTTAATGTATTTATGCATAAAATTATTATACATAATATATTTTTAGTTTCAATGCTACACTGAGAAAAATGTATGATTAAAACTATCATAATATGGTAAAATTTACCGTGTTTCAGGATCTTTAGGAACACCAAAGAGCACTGCAGTTTTTACCGAAACGCTTTGGTAATGACTTTTGGTAAAAGTAACAATGAAATATGGTTTTATTACTAAGTTGTTGGATAGTAAATGCTGTCAAATTCGGCATTTTTATCATGACACATTAGACCATAGCCTAAAAACCAATTTATTAGGATACATTTACTTTTCAGTAGTGTATTTTTACGCTATAATTTTTAAAACATTGGGTAAAATTAACAATAAAATATGGTTTTATTACTACGCTGTTTGGTGGTAAATGTTGTCGAATTTGGTATTTTTATCATGACACATTAGGTCAAGGCATAAAAACCATTTATTCGGTTAAAATTACTTTTGAATTATATATTTTTACTAAATGTGTGGTAATAAGAAGTATAAATTTGAAAACCAGAATTTCAGGTAAACTGATACTATATGGATAGAAAAATTACATTACCAAATGAGTGGTTTTAAATATTTTGCTTTGATTACCAGAACTGTGTTGTTGTTTTTTTAAATGCCATTCACCATACATGTACAGTAATTTTGTCAGGAATTTTTTTTCCTCCGTGTAGGTATCTATTTTCCAAAAAATGTCGAGAAATCTTCAGAATAAATAGCCTCAGTATGAAAAATTATTCCATAGATTTAGTGAAATGCCACTGATTTTTAATTACACACTCACTACGAGTTAATTTTTCATTAAATCTTTATAAAAAATAACTCATATCTATGGAAAGTAAACGTATAAAGCGTATGAAACTAAACAGTAAAACTTGAAGTAAATATCATTATATTTTAAAAGAAATTGAAATGCAGAATTGAATTTTATTATTTAACGTTAGAAAACATTATCTGTTTTCAAAATTGAAAATACTAGATTTCTGCTTAACGATTGGAAGGCTTTCTTGGAATTAATACTTCGTTTATACTTATCTTAGATTTTCAAATATTTAGTTGCTGATTAAGTAACATTTATATTCGTTACTGAGTACGAGATAGCATTTAAAAGTGAAAATCGAGAGTTTTACCTTAATTTTATAGTTTACGCTTTTATTCAATTTACTGTGATATATGTTACGTGACTTTATCAATGATTTTTTTCTTACATTTCTATGGAAATTCACTTCTAATTATTCAATTGTTATTGTACAACAGCAGAAAAAAAGTGTATTGACCAATTTTTGCATGGCAGAGGTTTTACTTCCCATTTGCACATTTTTAATTGAAGTTAATTACATTTTAGTAAACCGTTTTTTGTTTATAAAAAATACAAATTTGTTTCCCTATTTAAGAATATGAAATGATAAAAATGATTTGTTAAACTATTGTTTACTGATTTCACGACATTTTTTAAATTTTTTTTTATTTTAGTAGAACCGTACTATGACGCATTTTGTATAACTAGTTGTCATCACGTTTTGTAGAAGATAAAACAAGGCTGTTCATATCATTTACATTTCTCATATGAAATCCAGATAGAATCTCTTTAAGAATTTTGTATTTTCTGATTGAGTAAAACCATTTTCTTTCATGGTTAATAATACATATACCACCGCTTTAAAAAATATTTATTTAAAACAGCATATATATCGGCCTAAGACATGGCCATGTTTATAGCAAAACCAATTTTAAAATAATTTCAGTGATATTGAAACTCTTTTTAAATTGTTGTCACAATTTAAGTGTTTTAAGAACGTTTATTATAGTATAAAAATTCATATCACATTTCGTGAAAACAAGTTAAAATAATTTTAAGGCAGCTTAAGGTAAAAATAAAATAAAATAAAACAAATAAATAAAAAAACTAATAATTATGAAATCTATCAATTCTTTAATCATATTAGAATCAAAAATTATTTTATCTATTAATGACTCAACCGGTTTTTGTTTACTCGCTTTCTGTCTATCAAAATTGAATTGACATCTAATTGATAAATTTTTTCCGCTAATAAATTTCTATTGTTATACTTATTTTAATTCTTTTTTTACTTCTTGTGAAACACGTAATGAGCGTTAATTGTGAAAATGGAGGAATAAATTTCTTTCCTTGTTTTCTGTTCAGTGGGAACAGAGACAGATAGATACAAAAGAAGTAAGCAGGCTTTAAAGAAAAATATATTTATTCTTCAAACTTGTGTATTTGAAATATCAAGATAATTTCGTATTTTTTATGCAAAATTATTGTTTATTGTAATAAGTTGAATTTAGCATCATCTTAACTATTGATAATAGCATTGTGAGATATATTTTGTGTCTTAACATTCATTTATATCTACAAAAACAATGCAAAGTAATTGACTGAAATAAAAGCGTATTATTTTCAATATTCGATTCGTTGATTGTGTAATTAAATGAGTAAGTACTTTGTTATAAGTATTATGAAACAAGTAATTCATATGTTTATATAATTAATTTATGTTGTAATGTAATAAAAAGTTCAATGGATAAGGTTATAAATTTATTTTAAATAAGGACATTTTATTGAAAGTTATTGCATGCATATCTATTATAAGAGAAGGTTGCAAATTTTTTTTCCAATAAGAAATCATTTAAAGCATATATATTAATGCTTTATGTGATAAAATATTACGTATAGTATATTTAATACAAGAAATTTTTTATTATAATTAAATGATTGCAATTATTTTTAAGCATATTTAATTAAAGTTTTATTTTGAATTTTGTTCTCTTTCAGATTTTGCTATTAATTATGATTATTAATATAAAGTTATTTCAGAAAAAGAACAAGGTGTACTTCATAATTTTTTTGTTGAGAAAGTGGTAGTAATATGACTTATTAATTAATCTGGCAAAAGCTAAAACATTAGGTCTTTGTTTAAAATTAGTTAAGATTTACTAATTTGAATACCATCTCTAAATAATATCTACTAATTTATATTTAGCCGAAATATTTTTGAAATAACGCATGTCTGAAAACAATTTTTATTTGTTGTTATATACAAATTTTTTAAATTGATAAAATACTAGTGAAGACAGAAAAATGCAAGGTTTTCAACCTTGTAGAACGGTTAACTTCAATGGAAACTCAGGAAATAACAAAATATAATTAAATAAGTTTAACAGAATTTTATTGTTGTGTTTTTCTTCTTCAAAGAAAAAAAAATTAGCATAATTAGATTAAATCAAAGTCAATAATTTAACTGAAATATAGTTTTATTAATACTAAGCTATGAAGTTTTTTAAGGCATATATGTTGACAATTTTTGGTACAATAAATTTCCTCAAAAGCAGTAGACTTAAAATATAGTTTTATGATACATTATTATTTAAATAAATGTGGATTTGATTTTAAAATTACATTCAGCTTTTAAAGCAACAAGAAATTTTTCATCGAGAATATTTGCATGAAAATCTGATTTCTAACTTTTTACAATTGTAGTTTTTATACACCTTTATTGATTCCTTTAAAGTCTGTATTTCATTCATTTTACCCTTTCACGACACTCATTTTTAATCTGAGTTCTGAATTTATTCTTCACTATCGAATATATTATTTATTACTTTATAATTACTATCATTATTTATGTAGTTATCCATTATAATTCATTTCTTTATAATTATATACATTATTTTCATCGAGATTATTTGCATAGAAATTTGACTTCTCACTTTCTACAATTGTAATTTTGATACACAATTTTTGATTCCTTTATATTCAGTATTTTATTCATTTTCAGTATTATATTACTACTCAATATTATATTCAGTATTATATTCCAGTATTATATTACTACTTTCATTTTTAATCAGAGTTCTGAATTTATTCTTCACTATCGAACATATTATTTATTACTTTATGATTACTATATTAATTATTTTATGTAGTTACTCATTATAATTCATCATTTTATAATTATATACATCACTTTATAATTTATTACTGATGAAAGTAATTTTTGAGTTTTTAGTGGGTATGTAAAAAATGAACTGTAGTCTTGTGTTACAGAACTCAACCTAATTGCATTTATTATTATTTAAAGAAAAAAGTATAGTGCATTACTTCTATTATTGCAAGCTAAAAAATCAGCATATCTAAGTTATACAGTCAGGTGGGATAATTTGGCCATAAAAGCGGCTATCTTATTTTACTTTGCTTGGTTGTAACTTGAATTTTTTACGACTTTCTTGGAAAAACATTTTGTGGGCTGAAGGATGCTCTTCAATGACGGCCCTTAATATATATTTTTAGAATATTCATGAAAAATTAAATAAAAAGAGTGACTAAATTATGGGTCGAAAATTAATTCTTAAGTAGGAAAACACGAATCAAATCAAACGAACAAATCAAAATCGATAGTGAATCATTATTGAGGAAGGTAAAACTGAAAACATCAAAATCTGTATCATTCATGGAAGAAACATGAAGGAGTTGATTGTTATTTAGAAACACCTCCGAAACGATAACTGAACCTCACTTTCCGGCATTCGCCTTTCAACTTTTCTATGTTTTCAATCAAACAAGTTTTGATATTTTTGTTCCCGTTATTCTCAATAGTAATTTAACATATTTTGATAATGTTTTTGTTTCTTCCTTGCGTAAGCACAAATTTTCAGATCATAATGTGTAAAATTTCTTTACGAAACACCTGCTTAGCTTTATGCTTTAATATATGTTACCTATCTCGTATACTTTGAGTTCTACCTATCTCGTTTTCTCTAAATTAAGTGTTAATATAGTGGTTCTGTTTGTAATATCTGTCATAAAATTTTCATGAGTTTTGAGCAGTGTAATTGTGACTATTAGTTTATGTTATTTTTAAAATAAGTATATACAGCAAAAAATCAAATGTTCGAATGCAATTAAATGAATAATCTAAATTTAAATAAAGATCGATTTTTATCAAATATTCTTTTATTTTAGAAAAGAAATTTCTGAACTATAATATGTAAAACTTCTAGAAATGCATGCTAAGGGCAGTCATTATGAAACACCCTGCATGTCTCAAGTTGATAACAATTTATCTTAACATAATGCACAAGTGCTGAGGTTCTATTTGCAATATCTATGATAAAACTTTCATGAAATTTACGCTTACAAATTAATGTTATTTCCAAAATAAATATTCACACAGAAAAAAAAAATCCATGAATACTGGAAAATGAATGAATTAAAGAAATGTGAAAGAATAGTGTTTTAATGAAATAAAACTGTCTTTATTCAAAAAAGACTCATTTATATGGTAAACAAATTATTTTTTGCTCTTTAGATTTTTTTTTTTTTTTTTTTTTTTTTTTTTTTTTTTTTTTTTTTTTTTTTTTTTNTTTTTTTTTTTTTTGAAAACGTAAGAAAGATAATCAGTTTCTCTAAAAATTTCGTGTGAGAGGTGACGTCAACTGTAACCGGAAGTTGAAGAAAATCGTAAACTCAAAGTGTAGCATAGGCAAATAATTAAACATAGATTTTTGAACGTGAGGAGCTGATGCGCAAAATAACAAACAATCTCTCGCTCCAATTACTGTCCGCAACCCAAGTTCATTTTTAGATTTTATCATGTTCATATGCTAAACACCCAGAATTAGCTTCAGATTAATCTAATAATTAGCAACAGTTTGTAAATAAAAAGCAAGTTACTGATTTTTCATTTTGCAATAACAGATTGTATTCAAGATAAGAAGATGAGCGATAATTATTGATTATTCTTTTTTTAGACATTGATAAATTATAACTTCAAAAGATTTTTAAATTTGACTATAAAAAACGCTCAGTAGAAATTGCAATTTTTTAAAATTTTATTATGTATTATCATATGCTGAAAAAAAAGTAGGGACAAAACTACCATGTTATGGTAAAATTTACCGAGTTTCACGCTTTATGAAAACACCAAAAGCTCAGTGATTTTTACCAAAGATTTCGGTATTGGTAAAATTAAAAATAAAATAGAGTTTTACAATATGAGATAAAATTTAATAAATTGGGACAAAATTTAATGATTTTATCATGATATCTTAGAACATGCCGTAAAAACCACTATTTGGTTAAATTTACTTTTCATTATGCGTGGTTATAATAACTATAATATTGAAAGCCAGTATTTCCAGTAAACCATTACCATGAAGATAAAAATTACCAATAAATGATTTAAATCTATCTATCTATCTATCTATCTATCTATATACACACAGGCGTAAGAAATTAAGAGAATTTGCAGACTTGGTCGATTATCTCCAGAACTACTGGACCGATTTT